>NW_028277167.1:1616250-1987500 GCF_051122295.1 Plectrocnemia conspersa | reverse complement strand
GCTGCAAAATTATTACTGGACCATAATTTTGCCCTCTAATCGTAAATTATTAATATTGCATATTGCACGCGACAAAAAAACACAAAAAATGTATGAATCTGTAACGCATATTGTTTGAGATCAGTTTTGATTAAGAATAAAAAAAACGTCATCGGAATTTTACATTGGGCCTCCGAGCGCAATGGATTTATTAAACCAGTTTTTTAAAGTCTCCTAAACTATTAATTGAGTCACTTGGAGATAGTGTGATCGAAAAGTATTATGATATATGTGTATTTAGTGTTATAAATTGGCTTATCTTGTGAAGATTTTAGGAGGGTTTGAAGTTATCATCGATTCTTCCAAACTTCATGGCTTAAACTTTATCGCGAAAGGTTTCGAGAAGTAAACTCTCAGTAGCTCAAGCTTTTAGTGTTATTAATAACTTGATTGATACAATATAAAATGATTGTTATCGCTACAAGCTAGCTGCAACTCGGCTGAATATATTATCAGTGTCTTGACGGACCACATGGTACGGAATACTTTATGATAATGTCTGTGAGAAAAATAGAGACTTCACTATTTATGATAATAAAAACTAGGAGACGTTATTTCATATTCAAACTATGTAGACTAAATCGAGGATTATCAGTGAGTAATCTTCGATTAATCCTACATATAAATATACATCCAACGGTTTGTGTAATAAATTTAATGTCGGATTCAGCAATTGAACCACTTTTCTATTCACGATTAAAGGAATTTACTTATGCTTTTAAATCATAAAAAAAATTGTTTCTAAAAAAGTCACCACCTTGCTGTTATTGTCGTTTCATTGAAGAAGGTGGACAACAAAATCGTTCATAGCGGGGGCTATGGATATAAATATGAAAATGCGGGTAACCAAGAATTCTTTTGAGACGTTCTTAGAGACTTTTTCTTCTGAAATTCTCTTCAGAGTTTAACCACTTCATGTTTTTGAACGAGATAAACTCGCACGCGGCACATGTGCCGATTTGCACCAACCCGAGTAACGCTCGCGCGTTTCAGTTTGTCTGTGTTACATACAATTAACAAACGAAAAACAATTACAATTAACAAAAAAATAATTTGTTGCTTTTTTGTATTAGATTAATTTTTAAAAAACCACCGCTTCTCTCTTCGCATATTCTGTTCCGGAATCTAGAGTGAGCCCGCTACAAAAACAAACTTTGTTTTAACAAAAAAAAAACTCTGACTAAGGACAGGACAGTAAGATTTAATTAAACATATTAAATGTATATGATTTTTTCATCACAAGACACATCAGAATATTTGATAATTTATTATAAGTCGAACAAAAATATTATTTAATATTCAATCTCATATAATTCTTTTTTGAGAATTAGTATTTTTGGGTCTTCCTGTACTGTATAAAATTTTAGTGTTCAGACACGTCTGTGACAAAGCAAACACTTAAATGGCACCTGGTGGCCAATTTATAACATTATATACACTTTCGATTATGCAACACAAAATTTAGTTCACTGCATATAAATAACAGCAAGTGATCTTATTGACCATTATTAAATAATATAATTTATATATAATATAAGTGCACAAAAATTTTATATCAGTATTTTTGAGATTAGTGGGACTTTTACAGTCAAAAGAATTTATTTCGATATGTATAAAGTAAAAATAAAGGTGTCAGTATTGTGTCACACTGGTTTCTAGTTCTTCATCTGTTAGCTGAATTGGATCTTGAGTCTGTCAGTTCAAAAACAGTTAGTGATGTTTAAAGTGTCATATTATCTATACTGGTCTTTTGAAGTAGCTTAGAAATATCGGAAAGATGGCTCTTTTAATCTCCGTCTTCTGCCTCCAAATAAAAGCGTGACGTCCACGGTGGAAAATTGTAGACGACCGTCTAATAATTACAAAGGATATGTATAATAATACATATTCGATGCCAGGGCATGCGTATTTTTTCTAAAAGTGCGTTTTTAAAAACGGTATAATTTTTTTAATTGTTGTGGTGGCTAATGATAATTAAAAGTATACGTGAATATTGTGCAAAATTTTAAGGGGTTCCAAAATTCTTGTTAAACTAAAACTTTGTTCATTATTAAATGTTCACTGTATTAAAATTATTACCTAATGTAAAACACTAGTACTATTTTTAATGTTAAAGGAATTAGATAAAATTAGTTAGTAAAAAATATTATTATTTCTACAGCTCCAAAACAAAAATAAACCTTAAGCACCCTTTGCTTAGTCGTTACACACGGTTTTGGAAATGCTGGTTTATAAAATCGTGCAATTTATAAAACAAATATACATCACGATATTGATAACAAAATTAAGGTGATATATTTACACAAGTAATATTATTTATTGGATTTTGAAAACGGAAGTGCGTGAAAGATATTGTAAAATATTGAGAAGCTGTGTTATTGACGATGATGAATAAATCTCGACAACATTAATTATCTATTTTGATGTTAATTTTTTTTAGCTAAAAGGAAATTAATTATGCGCGTTATAGTTTTTGATTACATCCTGGATCTGTCTTTATGGGAAAATTTATTATGGTGATCTATTTAAACGATCGTATTTGTGGAATATATAATAGATACACATTTTAATAGAATTTTTAATATTTATAGTTCAAAAATATAAAACAATTAAATTAAATTAATATTTATTATTTTTAGAATATTATAAAAGAGTATATTACTTAAATATTTTCATATAAAAAAAAAGTAAAACATACACATTCTATTTTATTTTATTTTAATTTTAGTTTCTGCAAGTTTATTTTTTCTGTAAAATTTGTCTGCATCAATGTAGAAGTTAAATATTTTTTTTGACTTTTATTATTATTATTATTTTTCATTAGGTATATCTACAAATATTTACTTTAATAATTAGATATAATAACAGCAATTAACGTGAAAGTCTATGAAATAAATTTATTATTAAAATTAATAAATAAATTGCTATTTTTTATATTATTTAATTATCTGAATCTCAATGGTATTATGGGGTATTATTTTTGAATATACAGCAATTACATTTTAATTGCTTACCAAGTCTCAAAATTCTTGGAGATTTAAAACGACTGCTTTGCTAGACCAGATCTGGCGTTCGAAGTAGAAGCGGCTGTTTTTATTTTGACTTAAAAAGTGTCGCCTGTGTCGATTCAGTGTAAGTTACGCTAGATTTGAGTTCAGGGCTGAATTATTATTTTTTTCCAATTCAAAAGCGAAGTGAAAAGACTCTGGCTTATATGTGATATCAACGTTCTTATTTTTTTCTCGACTCCAAATCAAATCTGGATGATTTGGGGCTGAACTAAATTCTCTATTTGTATTTTCTAAATGATTTATCAGACCTTATAGCTGTTTTGAAAATATGCACTTATTATGGGCTACATTCTTTTTTTTTAGATAATTTATAATTCTTTGTATAACAAACTAAGAATTAATGTGTTTTTAATTAAATTTTTATAGCTCATAATAAAAACTTTGTTTTCGTATTTGAATTAGATTTAAAGCTTTAAAATTTATAATTATTTATTAGTTGTAGATGGCCTATTTATATGTATTTATTCAGGTTTATTATGGCCAAAACTTGGCGGCACTCTGGTAACACTGGCGTGACGGATTGTCTCGATTAGTAACTTTAATTCAATTTTAAATTACCATGTAAACTTTATTAATTCTCAATAATAAAAAAAAACACTACTACAGAGTATTAATTTGTGTCTTATTGCCACCCGTCACATCCAATCGCCAAACAGTATATTATTATTTATTTATTATTAACGGTGCAGAATCATCAATTTTACACATTTCATTATTTTGTTTTGTAATGTAACAAAAGCTTGTTATAATGCAAACATTTTAGAATCATCAATAAATATTCTTGAACATCTTTTGGTATACGTGCTTTAAAATTCTGCGACGAAGGCGATGCAGTTCAAACCACCTACCATGACTAATAATTCTAATCTGAAATCAATCTATACTTCTTGATATGACGTAGCTAATCTGCATACTTAGATCATAAATGGCGTCTAATTTCTTGACACGCCCTTTTTTGTATTGGCATTAGAAAATGTATTGCCAAAAATAACTTTATTGTTAGAAATCGAAAGTGGGCATACTTCTAATACTTCTCAAAGTTTATATTTGTAGCATAGACAATTTAAGAATAATTTTATTAGTTATGTGTAAAAATTAAATATATGGAAGTGTTTTTAAAAGGTTATCATTCGCCAATTACAAAATCTACTGTATTCAAATTGCTCTCATTTTGTCTTTTAAATATGAACCACTTTCAATGTTTGTTTCGTTAATCAATTAAGAGCAAACCGTTGACATTTTCGGGTCGCCCTTGGCTTCAAAATGTCGCACGGGTTTGGAACCGCTGGTTTATACGCGTGTGCGAAATATAAAACGATTCACTCACGCACGTGGTGGCGTAATACTTGACAATGATGGCAAGGTCATCGCTTTGCGCAAAAAAATTGCTTATGATATTACGACGATAGGTTTTGTTGTAATCTATGATATTGATATTAAGTTAAAGGATGTAATATTTAGAGGAAATTAATTATGCGTGTAATAGTTTAAGATTACATTCTGGATATGTTCCTATTAAAAAAAAATTATTGTGATCTATTTAAACTATTGTATTATGATTTAATATATATATTTTTAAAACATATTAAAATATGGTTTAACATAATTTTATTATACAGAGATTTTTCCTATTTTCTTGTAGCGCTGTTTTAAGAACCACATCTTTTTTTAAAATGACAATGTCATTTCCTCGCGCTTTAGAGTTTTTTGTATAAATTAAAAACGAATAGTAAAATAACAGAAACTGCTTGTAAACTTAAGAACCTTTTAAGCGTGGTTACTGATTAGAAACGTATAATATAATGGTTGTTTAAAAAAAATCGTGCTGGAACGAGTGCCTTGAAAATGAAGAAAGTTTTAGGTGTCCATTTTCAAACGACCAACTAAAGGTCTAATTAAATCACACATAACAATTCTACAGCTTGATTTTAGTAACCCAATAGTTTTGAACCACTTAAAACAGTTGAAAAAACATAAATAGGTACCGCACGAAAAGCAAAAAAATCGCCAATACGCAATAAAAATAAACAATTTTTTGATTTATTGGATATAAATTTCGCGTTTGTTTTTTATAAATTTTTTAAAACAACACACCCACATTGTCTACAAAACATTTGAATATTAACGGCTGATAATATCCTAATCCTATAAAGGTTTCACGCAGACGTTTACTTTTTGTATATTTTATGCGATGTGACGAGTGAAACTATTAAGCAATATGATATTTCAAGTTGAAAATGTAATGTTTAAATCGAAGATTTAGATAAAATGTAGATAATACCACAATTTAACGAAGGTTTTGTTGTATTTTATTTAGTAGAAAAAATCTGTAATGTTTCCGCATTACATAAAATGTTTTAAAAATATTATATTTAATAAATAAATTCCTTTTTAAAAGCGGTGATTGCGCTAGAAGGGAAATTTTTGCGTCATGTCGCTAGCCCATTGCCATTAAAATTTATTTGTAGTGAACAACAGAGATATTTTTATTGAAAAAATAATCGGAATACTGGAATGTAAGTGTTCAATAAGGATGTAAAGACCGGTCGTTTTTTTCACGGTAATATTTCTTAACCTTTATCAATATTTTTTTATAGTGCTACAATTTATTTCAATTAATTATTAAAATATTTAGCATTAACCTACATTTCTTTGACATTATAAAATCTATCGAATCAATTGCTCAGTTTTTATTATTCTGTAATCCATTTCTAAAATAGTCACGCTTAATACCGCAATAGAAACTCATTGACACGTCATTGCAATGTAACATATACCGAAAATTCTGATCCACCTTTCGTAATTCAGAAATGCACTTTGTCACCTCGAATTATCATTCTGGTGGTCATCTCTACTAAAATCCAGTCCATGTTCATCAGGTAGTTTAAGTTGAACGCCTGAGAAAGGTTTAATTGCACAAGTATGATAATGGCCCAGTTTTAAACTGTTGCCAAAGCACAGACAATCGTTATGTTTACATACCAATCGATTAGATCCTCTGGGTTCTACAACCTTGGAAGAAATGTTTATAACGACCAAGTTCGAACAGTGTCATCTTTCGAAATGTAGATTTATATTCTAGCGTCGAATGTATCGGATTGCTTTGCTACATGCGTTTTATTTACAACACGTATGTCTGATTTTGAAGAAATCCTAACCTTGGAGTACAGACTAAATTTAGATTAATTAAAATATTATTATTGTTATTTTAATAATTTATTTAGATAATATAGCTAATTATTTATACACTCAACAAATATACACATGAGAATTAGTTATAATTAATATTAATAAAAAAATCCTAAGAATCCACATTTAAACATAAAAAATATTTAGAATAAAATTAAAATTTAATTAAATATATACTATCTACGACTTCAATATAAAAAGGGTACAAACTACTTACTTTTTATTTATTTATAATTTACTATTATATATTTTATTGATTAAAATATCAATTAAAACATAATTTTGCGTCACTTATCTTATAGATAGATAGTGTCGTTTTCGTTAAATAATTCAGACCCCTAATACAAGTCTCTTTTTCTCAACTTTTTACTATTTTTTATTTTAGGTGTAGGTATAATAGTAATAATCTTTAAAGTATCAGGTATTTTTTTTCGGAAGGTGCTTTATTTACTAAATAATGTAATTTAGTTCCTAGTATTTCCCACGTTTTTTTAATTATATTTTTATCCGTTCTGGTTAATTTATTCCATTATTGCTAATTTATTGAATTTACAGTCTCTTCTATACTCTTAATATATTGTATTTGTAGTATATATTTATTTTTTCTGCTATCATATGATGATCTTCATATTTATTATGTCGTTTCTCTGTACTATCAAACTATTTATTGAGCTATTGTTGCAATATTCGCCATTATGATGAACATATTTTTTATCTAGTCAACTATTGACATTGTCTATAAACAATGTTAATTCTGTGTCAATTTTTTTTGTATCTATTATCTTAAAACAACACCCATGCATATGTGTTTTGTTTCAATTATTACTGAATCGAACTTGATATTTGTGGTTCGATTGGTCATAAATTGGTCTAATGCGAAATACTTGCAAATCGTATCTGGATCGGACACTTGATTCCGCCTAATAAATTACGATTCATAGGAACGATTCGAAGGCGGATTCTCCTTTTGGAGATGTCGGAGCAGATTGCACAGATGCAGTTAATGCACTCACCTGTGGGTAGTTGGATTTTTATAGCCGTAGCCGTTTCTCGGGGGCAAGTGATATTTAAAACACAATCCAACAACGACCAGTTAGGTATATTCCTGCCGGGAAACGATAGCTCGGTAAAGGCCAAGGTCCGGGATTCTGTACTCTCGTTTATCTCATTTAAGGTTGTTAAAGTTTGCTGCGGAATAAGTATTTTCCAATAATAACAAACACGAAGGTCGATATTCTTATCGAAGCATATTATTATTTCTATCTATATTTAATCATTTAATGAAACAGAGAAACGTATCGGAAAGGATCATACTAAGAGAAAGAATACTTTTCGCAAACAAGCTTTTAAGATCATAAATTATTATAACAGTGTTTATATCAAATAATGCATTGACAAAATGTATTCTCTGCAATACTTTTGATCGAATAAACTTGTGTGCCGTCTATCGTCGTCGTATAAATTAAATTAAATCAAGCAAAACTAAAATAAAAATAGGCATGTATTACATTTTTTGAAGCCATTTTTATGATAAAATTTTACAGTATTTTATTTCATTAATTACTCAAAGATACTTCTATCAATATATTACGATAAAAATATTAAATAATTCCGAACCATTTTACCTGGAATTGTCAAATTTATAAAATTCGTCGATGTATTTGGAAACAATTTTTTGACCAGTTAGTACCAGCCGCTGAAAATCTAGACGTCTAAATTGTTATCTATGGTTCTCAATCTAAAAACAATTGTTTTTAAATTTACGTAAATATTTACGTAAATATTTTACGTAAAATTATATTACTGTTCTTAATTCAACTCAATACTTACACAATATATTTTAAGAGCATTAAATTTTGAAACATGAAGTTGATATTGATGAATCAATTGTCATATATTTATTATTTTGTGACCTATTATAGATCTATAACGTTGCGAGGATTAATTACGCTGAATATTTTATTTTAATCAAGAGTAGTCCTTCAGTTGTACGATAAATTTTTCATGCTGAAGGATATCATATATAAAGGTTGATCCAACTTTAGTTTCCGAACTTTTTAAAAAAAACATACAAATTTAAAGATTTCTTTGGATTTTTTTTATTATTTGAACATTTTATGTATTTCATTAATTATGAAAAATAAGATGGCCGCCTCTGGACTTTTTACAGAAGCTGATTCTTTTAATGTATTAATATTGGCGGCCAGTTGCCATCCCTTGAATTTGGCCAAAAATACATGTCATTTAATGAAATACTATGAATCAGAACGTAATCGAAATATTAAAAAAAATAGCACTGACTGGCCAACTTTTGACCCTCCCCCCCTTAAAAAAGCTTAAATAACGTTCCTGATTCTAAGCAAAAAATCCTCAAAAAAATTTAAAAAAATCTATCCTCAAAATATGTAATTTTAATGAAATTATATCGGAATACATTTTCACCGGTAGATATATATTTTCCCAGTGAAAATATAATTTATTTGGTAGGTTCTAATAAAATGATATGATTTTAATTTTTCATACGTAGGTAGTAATATATAAATTTACGTACTTATCATTATTTATTCACATGCGACGTATAAATGCTACAGTGAATGTGTATTTTTCAGTGAAGTTATATTTTCACGAGTGAAGTTCAAATACATTCTAATACACCAGTAGAATATAATATATATTTTTAGTAGCGAAAATATAATTTAACTGCTAAGTGAATTTTATTCGACAGTTGCGAAACCTCCATTTTTTGTTCAAACCCAAACCTAACCTAATGAAAACTAATTATAGTTTTAGAATTTTTATTAGATCAAGAACGCTTGGTAACGAGCGTTCTTGATCTAATAAAAACTTATTGCTCTTGATTTTTATTGATCTAATAATTTATTGCTTTTGACTTCTGAGAAGGGATAATTGTTTTTTGCGCTCTCATATAGATCAAAATTCGGTTTATATGTTCCTCATTTATTTTAAAATATTATTTTAAAAGACCGCATGATTTTATTGGTTTTGCCGTGGATTCTAAACAGGGAACCTCTCGAATTTAGACAGAAAATTGCATGTCATTTAATGAAATGCTATGAATCTCAATATGAGCGCTTGAATCTTGTCTAACACAAACAATAAAAAAACAAGGGCGAAGCCCCGGCGGTAGACCCTCTCTGTGTTGCGCGATTCCTACTCTTGTTATTGAAAGAGACTGAGTTACAACTCTTGCAACTGTGACTGGAATAGTCTGGCTGGATGTTACAGAAATAAGATTTAAGAACTTTGAATTGCCTATTGAATTTTAAATTTTTTAATCATTTGATTTATTTTCTATGTGTCACACAATCTAGTTGTCATCTGAAGCGATGTTTTGATATTTTAATTACTATTCCCATATAGTAGTTTCTTATATTATGTAAAAAAAAACTAGTGGTGTTTATAAACGTAATAATATTTAGTGTTTCGTGTTTTATGTAATAAAAAAAACAAGAAATTCCGTACGATTAAAAATATATTGATAACCATTGGTGTTGTATGAATTACAATAGTGAACAATTAACTAAATACTATTTACAATGATAGAGTGAAGCATTTGTTTTTTGCCATTGCATTCTTGGGTGGTCTATTTCTAGGTAATGGTCCCAACATTTGGAACAGGTACAGGGTATACCCTAAATAAATGATATAAAAATAATTGATTAGAAGCCTAATTGTTGTGATTAAATAAATTGGACCACAGTGGATTCAATAAAAAAAAATATTGGACTTCAAAGGGTTAAATAATCTTCCTTGCATTCAAGTACTTCTTAAAATACTTTGCACTGGATTCAATAAGAATGAAGTTTCTTTCCAGTAAATGTTAAATGTATACATAATAAAAAAATCTTCTTTCTGTTCCCTGTTTTGCAAAAATCATCGTTTTATTGGCTTGGATAAAATGCAAAGTTTCTTGTGCCTTGATCATGTTGCAGTCGATTTGCACAAAATTCTTTAAAAAGCAACAATTTTTTTATCTAAAACGGCGTTTTAGTGGCTTGGACAAAAGGAATGTCAAGGCAAGAGTAGCTAATTAAAATTTTGGCGAGTAACGTAAAAACGGGATGTATTATGTACAATTATGCAATTTTTTTTATGAATTTCCAAAAATATTTTATAATTATTAATTGTATCAAACATTATAACCTAACAATAGACAAATACATAGTTTAGAAGCTGTGATTTAGAGACAGTGCACGTAATTTACGCTGTTTAGTGTACCATTAATTTCCGCTCGGACAAGAACGTGCGCCCAACTATCGATTTATTGTCCAAGATTGAAAATCTCTGGTTCTGGCATTTGACATCGCCGTTCCGGGAGTATCTGACCTTCGGCTTGTGGTCATTGGCATCTCTGGAGAACCGGAATCATTGTTTCGCATCCAAACTGAAGCAAATCGGGCACGGTACATCCCATAAGGGAATCTCATTCGAGGTCTTTAAAAGGTCATCTTCGATCGACTATTACTTCCAATCAAAGGGATGAAACATTGTATACAATTTTGTATTATTAAACGAATAACATACTATATAATATAGACCCCAGATCTCCTTCACGAACTTGCTCCGCCTCTTATAATAACCCATCAATCATCCGAATCCACTGAGGACCACTGGCTCTTTACGCCTTGAAATGTGAGAAATTTATGATAACATATCGTATATAAAATGCTTCTTTTAATATAAATGGTGAATTTATATTTCACTGCGCGATTTATTTTATTTTTGATAAGAATTTCTATCTGAATTTATGTATTTTATTAAAATACATATAAATATATTGTATTTTTTTGAAATACTAAGTAACGTATTTTTTCGTCGATTTGTGGTATCTATTATACTAGAAATGTTAGTAAATTGATCAATAGTATTGTCATTGTTGATTCTGCTTTAATACATAAGAAGTGATCGTGATACATTGGAGCATTAGCAGATTAAGATCTGCGCCTATTAAAAGGTGAATATTAGGCAAAACTGGCACGCATTGGGCAATATGTCGAATTCGCGCAAACTTTAGGAAGTTGGAACGTTCGTGATAAATTTGAAGAAAAACGAGATCAACGATTTTAATCTGGATCCTGCGTGCTCGGCCTTTGTGCCATAATTAAAAAGGTCTCTGAAGGTTCTTGGAACGGTTGACATTTAACACCGAAATTTCAAGAATCCCTCTCGATATTAATCTCGGTGAGAATAATTAAACGCAATACGCTATATTTTTATTTTAAGCGCATGTTTGTATGTTTTGACATTTTGACAATTGGTATTCTGACCGTGCGTGAATTACGTGCAAAGGTTTTGACCGAACATTTAGTCCGAACGTATATTTTTATACAGAAGTGGCAAACGTTCGGACAAAACGCTCGTCGAATCTGATTTACATTCGTGTGATGACATTTGAAGCTCACCTAGGTCCTCAGCTGTGCGTACAGTCAACCAAATTGAATTTAAATTCAATATGCATAAGTATCTCAATAGTCAATAATTTTACTTTAAAATTCATAAAAATAAATACTGTAATAAACATTGAATAAGGTTTTTAATTTTTAAATCAGTACGTCATATACATCAAACTTTCAATACTAAATACCGGTATTGATTCAATAATATTATGATCTAACAGTGTGTATAATTATTAGTATTTTTGATATTTTTTTAACTATTTTCTTGAGAACTCCTTTCTCATCCACCGTATTCATTAGACATTGCTCCAAACGACTTTCATCTATTCAGATTATATTTTATAATTTTTTGTGTGCTACTATAATTATGATTTTTTGTGTATTGAAATAATATAATGTGTTATTTTCGATCACGTGACGCATTGGATGAGCAATAAATAAATATAAAGACAACGTTGCCCATTTTTACAGATTTAAAATATATTACTCGTCGTTATACCTACGAACGAGTATGTTAAAATTTGTATTACACTAAATCAAGAAGTCTGCTTCCACCCAGAATCATCGACATTGACCAGATAATCAAAGATTGGAAAAAAGCTTAAAATTGTTTTATTTATTCAAGGTTTTGTATGCCAAAACACTATATTGAATCACTTTCTTCGAACAATTCAATCAGGAAAACTATTTCCACCACTTCGCTTGCGACTTGCATCAAGCAGAGAGCCACGCTGAATAGATCAAGAAAAGCAGCAGCTTCACTCGCATCGGCAATTTGGTCAAATCAAAGCAGTCACACGAATTCCAAGAGTTCAACCTGATTTTCGAAACGATGATAAGCCATAAGAAATTCCGCATAATAATTTTGCATTTATCAAATTTGAAATAAAATAAATAAGCAATATTTTTAAAACGTAGATGTATTTTAGAGATTCTATTTTGTTTATAAATTCATACAAAAAAAGTTTTTAATGGTTTGGAATTGTATATTTTGCAACCTTTTTTACTGAATTATTTTATTGAAATTTTTAATATAATTTAAAATCCATTTTTTCAGTAATAAAAATATAAATCAGTACTGTTTTAGATTTTAGAGCAGTGAACATCATGATATATATTCAATCCACTTTTTATCCAAAACGTTAACCGTGATTTTATTTTGAATTTTTATTTTTTAAATGTAATTAATAGTATTATAAAATATGTATTTTTTTATATGTAAATTTATATATATTTTATGTATGTAATTTGTATCACTATTTACCAAAAATATTTTATTAATTTTTGAAATGTTTTTAATTGCATTTTTTAAATAATATATCATGCGTGTAAAAGTGTTTATGCTCTCTTCTAAACTTTCCAAACTATGCATATACGCTGCAGTTTCGAAATAATAACCGTTATTGCAGCGCAGGTAGAAACAAAAACAACACACAATCGTATTTTCGTGCGACGTATACGACTTTATGTATGTGTGTAAAAATTGGATAGAGTGACGTTCACTGTTTTAGAGGCTTTAAAATATGTACATATATAGAATACAACAACTAGCACACTGTTTTATGATGAATTTAAAGGACTACTAAAACGAAATGACGTATAGATATATTTCTACAATCATTTAAAAAAACAGGTTTTGTCAAATTAAAACGCAGTTTTATCAAAAAAAAATATTAGATAAGCATTTTTAAAGCACAGTTATTTTTAATTGATTATTTGATTTTATTCAGATACAGTTCATAAATGCATTTTGTTGTATAATCTAATGATACTACTTTAAAACGTACAAAACTAGACAACCCATCTGTTTATTTTAGCATTATTCTTATCTAGTAATATATATATATAATGTATTAAAATGCCTAAAGCTTACTTTATATAAACTTAATTTAGGTAAATAATGAGTTGAAAGTTGCACTAACAAAAAGTAAGATTTTGAGCGCAAAGTGCGAAATTATGCGCGCATATCTTAAAATAGCTGCCAGTAAGCCTAGATTTTACAGTCAGTGCACAATGGCATGGTTAAAAGCATGATCATAATTTCTACCCTGTGATTGGTTGTTCACCCTGAGTGATGTACTACTATGTGTAAGTACACAGAGCAGTGTTTGTGTAGATTATTATCTTATCAACCTTTTCACTATTGCTTATTATGATCCCTGCTATGTTTTTTTAATTTTTTCAGGTATTTTATGTATTACTTATCGACTACTTCTGGTTCATCATATCGGTGTAAAAAATCATAGAGGTTTTAGTAGAACAAATAAGCATTGATAATGTTAATATGTATTTGAAGTATTCAGGTTGCGTCCACTCGCTCTCGTATCGAAAATCGCGTCCCCCATTGATGTGGTTGCTGCAATGGTAGGTGGTAGACCAATTAGTTACCAGATCCAAACAATCCTCGTACAGTATATAAGGAGCCTTGCGCCCGACTACAGTATTAATCGTCTCTAAACGATCAAACAACACACACCCTCAAACAATGGCATTCAAGGTACGCTCTCAAGCCTACATTCCCTTGCTTGATCTTCCCACACAATCCAACCAGTTAACCATTATTCAAATTATTTCAGTCGCTCCTCCTCGCTTTGGCCTGCATTGCTTGCGCAAAAGCTGGAGTAGTCCCAGTGGTCAACGCTGTCGACGCAGATTACGATCCACATCCTCAATACAGCTACGGATATGACGTTCAAGACCAACTGACTGGAGACTCCAAGAACCACCAAGAAACCAGAGACGGAGATGTGGTTAGAGGACAATACTCTCTCTTAGAAGCTGATGGAACTAGGAGAATCGTAGACTATACAGCCGATCCAATCAACGGATTCAACGCCATAGTGAGGAAAGAAGCTTTGGTAGCGCCAGCTGTAGTGGCTCCAGCAGCTCCAATTGTAGCAGCAGCTCCAGTGTATGATACAGTCAGTAATGAACTGCCTACGGTCATCGACGCCAGATCAGCTCCTGTTGTAGCCAGCAGATCCTTTGCACCAGCACCATATTTTGCTCCAGCTCCTCAGTTTGCTGCTTATTCAGCTGCCAGACCGATAGCCTATAACGCTGCTCCTGTAGCGTATACTAATGGAGCTCCTGTAGCGTACACCAATGGAGCTCCTGTAGCATACACCAACGGAGCTCCCTTCGCATACTCAGCTGCTTCTCCATTCGGATACTCTCCATACGCTGGATACTCCCATGTGCCTAGATTCTCTCCTTATTCAGCATTCTATTAAATTTTTAATTTAAAAATGCCCAGCGTTGCCATTCACAAAATAGTCAATTAATTGGAACACAAATATGAGATTTTAAGATCGAGTCGATTTTGCATATATGTAACTATCTATTTTATATTTTCGTGTAATAAAGATATTATACATTTAAATAATTGTTTATTTTTTAGCATTACATGTCACAAAATTAATCTACAAGGTATAAACATATTTTCTTAAGAAACAGATATTTTAAAGAAAATATATTAAATTTCTCGCAACATGTTCACATACATCTCTAAGTGGAAAATCAGAACAATATTTTAAGACAAGAAAAATAAATTGTTAGACGTATGCTTTGGTTGATTTATGTTTAAACATTAATGAAGACAACTACCGAGTAAATGATAACAACCAGCAAGATATTGTGTAAATAATAATAATTATTTTGTATCGAAATACTGCGGGATTTTGATTATGTGCTACACATTGATTGTATTTTTCAGTAAAATTATTTTTAACTAGTAGAAATATTTTATAATATTTTAATTAACACAAAACTGTTAAGTTTTGTGTTAATTAAAAGTTTTAAAAGTAATTTGAATCCATGATTTAAAAAACAAGGTTTTTAACTACGCGGTGATTTTAAAACTTATCCATAATGTATAATGTGTTTATAAATTACAATGAATATGCATTTTTCAGTGAAAATATATTTTCGTTAGTAAAAATATAGGTATTTATTTATAATTTCGGTGCCACGCTCAGTTTATGGTTATGAACTATTCGCTGTCACATTTCTGGTTTGGTCCTAACGGCTACGAAAGCGACCAATAAAATTTTGCTACATAAATACGGTTTAAAATTTAAACTTGTAAGGTGTGAGCGGGCCTTGGTCAGAACATTTAAACAATTTATATAAATATCTCTCTCTTTAAATAGATTCATCGCAGAGTTATTCATGGGATATTCACTGTTCCGATCAACGCTCACTTGCTGCCGCACGTTCGCACCTAACCTATGAACATTTTAAAGCGTAGTTATTTAGCAAAATGTAAGCTGCTTTCGTAGCCGTTATGGCCAAACCAGCAATTTTATGCAACGGAGGAGTATAACCATTGGTTTTTGAGCGTGGCGCTGAGATTCTAAGCAAGTATTAAAATATAATTAAACTAGGCCAGTAAAAATGTAGCAAAATTTTGATTTATATTTCACTGGCTAATATCAGTGAAACTGTTTTGTTACATATACGTTACAGAAGTAGAGAATAAAATGATGCTCATTATAGGAGATTAATCTAAGTAAATTTTTCGGAATAGGATATCAAAATAGAATAATATTATCCTTTTTAGTCTAAGAAAAACGAAATATTGGTCCACTTTACCTTTGCAAAAATATGCACCGGCTGATATTTGGGCGCAAATTTAAAAATTTTTTTTTTATATTTTTGTAAAATATGTGATCTAGCGGTTCGCAGTATTTCATTTATGTAACAGATAAATGACTGCGCTGCCATACATTTTTATGATAGGGATGGCTGGCGAAGAATATACAAAAACAGGTATTGCATACACAAAATTCTTTCTACTATTACTGCATTTTTATCTTCATTCAGAGAGATTTTTACCCAAATAGTCCTCTGAATATGCTTCATTAAACATATGTGTTAAATAATAGCAATAAAAAGTCTCAATAATATATATTAATAAAAAATTTGCACAAAAAGTATGTGTTTGTACTAGACGATATAATTAAAATGTGTTGACGAGTGTTATTTTACATCAAACTTGATTTATATTTTATTTTTTAAGTAAATAAATGTAAATACTTTTTAATACTTCACGTCAGTGGGAATACGCAAAAAAAGTTTGAAATTTTTAAAACATATGTATAGCAGGGGCGTATATTCAGGGTGTGCTAGGTGTGCGGCGCACACCCGCAAAACCATCTAAAATATAAATTTAGAAATTTAGAAAATTTAGGGCATAAAGCGACATCATTTTGCATACAGTAGTATGCAAAATTTTAAAATTTTAATATGCAGTGTATAGTATGCATTGGTATTTGTCATTCGCTCTAAAAGTTTCCGCGCGACCGACACGCTATGTATTACTCATGTGGCGCGCCGACCTTGAGTGCGGCGGCCGACTAAAGTAAATTGTTCCGAGATTTAACGGCTGAAGTCGATCTGTCGGCTGGCAGCGCTCAGTAGTAAAATTGGTCTCGAATTTGGTGCGCGTACTTCAAAAACTCTTGCGTCCGTCGCTGCTTTTTTATTACATTATATCACAATAACAGGTCACTCATTTTTTATATTTTGGCGTAAAATAGTTTATTATCTTATTTACATATGATCAATATTAATTTTCTATTCTAGATTATATTTTTTTATTTACCCCAATAATGATGAAGAATACTGTTGAAGATATTCTGAATAATCCATTTTCAAAAAGAAGTTATGAAATTAAATTGAAGATAATAAAAATTGCCAAACCACGTCCACCTCTTCCCAATTTATTTATGAAGCATAAAGACAATAAATGTGAATATACAAGACATTTTTCATTTTCATCATATGAACGAACTGAGTGGTTAACAGGCTGCGAACTTCGATCTAGATTGTTCTGTTGGCCATGTTTATTGTTTTCCAAAGAAAGAAGCGTGTGGAATAAAAGTTGATTTGCTGACCTTAGTCATCTGATAACGGCACTGAAAAAACACAAAAAAGCGCAGTCACACGTTCAATCATTTTTTTCTCTCAAAATGTTTGGAAAACAACGAATTGAAGTCATGATTGACGCTCAACGTAAAGCTAATATAAGTCAACATAATGAACAAGTTAATAAAAATAGAGAAATATTAAAACGAATGATTGACGCAGTAGTATATCTAGGAAAACAAGAACAACCTTTTCTTGGCCACGATGAGTCTTGTAATTCACTAAACAAAGGAAATTACCTTGAATTTTTAAATGCACTTCGAGAATACGATTCTGTTTTGGATACTCATTTAAATACTGCAACGGTGTTTCGTGGTACTTCCCCATCCATACAGAATGACATAATTGAAGCAATTGGTGATGTTATTAAAGATCATATTAAGGAAGAAGTAAATTCAGCAAATTTTGTCGCTATTATTCTTGACGAAACTTCAGATATAATGACGAACTCACAGCTCTCTACAGTTTTGCGTTTTGTTTATGAAGGTAAAGTTTACGAGCGGTTTATTGGCTTTACAGACGTTAGCTCTGATGAAACAGACGATGGCTTATTTTGCCACGTTGTAAATATAATTGAAGAATTTCAAATTCAAGAAAAATTAGTTGGACAGACTTATGATGGGGCGAGTGTAATGAGTGGGCATATTAATGGTTTGCAAGCCAAAGTACTCGAAGTTTATCCATTGGCCATTTTTACACACTATGCTCATATGTTGAATTTAACATTACAACAAGGTCTTTCCAATATAAAAGTGTGCAAATCATTCTTTCAAACTTTAAATGGATTGTCTGCATTCTTTTCGAAATCTTCCAAACGAATAAATGCTTTACAAGAGTTTGTAGGTAGAAGACTTCCTTCTGTTACACCTACAAGATGGAATTACACATCACGGTTAAGTAACACAGTGCAAAAATACAGAAATGAATTTACGGACTTTTTTCGAGACGTCGTGAAAAATTGTGAACTATGGGACCCCGACACTAATAAAAGCACGAGATTTTCTTAGCTTTTTGGAAGATTTTGAAACAAGAAAACTTCTCCACATATTTTCAAACCTTTTTGGAAAAACTGATGTGTTATACAACATTTTACAATCCAAATCTTTTGACATATTATATTGCTGTAAGAAAGTTACCGAAATTTTGCAACAACTCAGACATGAACAGGAAAATAATTATGAAACATTATGGGATTCTTATGTAACGGAAGAAAATTATCCAAGACTGAGTAATGATTTGCTTGTTGAAGAAAAGCACGCGTTTAGCCAACTATTTAATACAATAGTTGATAATATATGTAAGCAAATTGAATACCGTTTTTCTTCAATGTCCAAATTGGAATATTTTCACCTTCTGGAGAAAGAATAATATGAGCAATATAAAAAAAAATTCCAAATGAATTACTTACCAAACTGCAACAATTCTATGGAACATTATTTGATTATATAAGTTTAAAAAATGAGCTTGCTGTTGTTTATCATTTGCCTGAATTTGCAGAGAAATCTGTTCATGAGCTTGTACAATTTATGAACACAAATAATCTTGAGTCAGGTTTTCAGGAAATAGATAAATTAGGCAAACTAATATTAACTCTTCCAAGCAGTACTGCTTCAGCAGAACGTTCATTTTCTGCTCTGAAACATATTAATAATTGTTATCGAAGTACCCAAGGCCAAGAAAGGCTATGTGGCCTTAGCGTGATTTCAATAGAAAAAGGGATCCTTGTGGACATTAAAAAGAAGAGAACTTTTTATGACAGCGTGATAGAAAAATTTGTGATTAAAGAAAGAAGATTAGATTTTATATATAAATAATTATAATTTTATGTTTATTGGAAATTTGATATTTTTATATAATAATATTTTAGATTAGGTTTGATGTTTATTTATTTATTTATATATGGGAAAAAGCTGTAAGGCAGTTTAGGCATGCCAAAACCTTGGCTAATAAAAATGAAAAAATGTACGTTTTTTTTATTTTTTATAGCACACCCAATATTAACACCCACCGTACGCCACTGATGTATAGTATAATTTACTTAAAAAATGCAAATCAATGATTTTTACAAAAAAAAATTGCTACTATCTTATATACAATTGTTCTAAGCCGTCGCTGTCACTTCCGCTTCCGGACGCGTATAACTTAAATTGCAACATTTTCCGTTCAATTCTCTACTCTGTAAATCGTATCACTTTGTATGAACGGTGTATAATAATACACGAAACAAAGGAAATATATTTAATTATAATAATAAATAATAATAAAAATTAAATTTGCTTCATTGCTTTCCGAGGCACCGGTAATGCGTTCTGTTGTTTCGACCAATAAAAAATAAGCATTCAAATATAAAACAAGATGGCCGACAGTACCGTGACAACAGTTTTAAATAATTATAATTTATTAATAAAATTTTGCTACGCGACAATAATTTTCATTAATTCGTCATTTGACTGAATATAAATAATCGGATTGCAAATTAACTAGGTGTGTTATAACTATGAATTAGAAGAATCATTGATTAAATTAGATAAACAATCATAAAACAATATTCGTAATGAGGCCGAAAAGTGACTTTTTTCTTTTATATTACATCAACATTATCATTGCTTTCGATTTAATCCACATATACGTTAGTTTTGACTGAACATGTAATATATATTTAGTACGTATGAAGATTGAGGTTAATGTCGATCAAACCGTATTAATGCTAATGAAATGTATTTTTTTATCTATTGATATTCGGGGATACTATCTTTTATGATGATCGCGTGACAATGATTGTGATGCAGTCGGTTATTTAGCTAAAGAAGCTTGGTTACAGCAAAATAAATTAAACCCATTATTGCACCAAAAAAAATCACCTAGTTAGTCAGTCCAAATTGTCCGAGACTAAAAGGGTTATGCAGTATTTACATATTTTTTTATATAATATTTACATAATTATCTATAATTAAAATTTAATTATTTTATACTTCTTATAAATAATAATGTTGAAACAAACAAGTATTATTTTTATTAAATTGTAATAAATTAAATTTATTTTTATACATTTGTATAAAAATAATTTGTTATTATTATTTACGTGTTACTCATTAATATTTAATTATAATTAGTACATATGTATCGTATTAAATATTTAGTATGAATTTGGAGCGATTAAAATAAATAAAGGTCATTAACCAGTCGTCACAACGACACACCATCGTATTATTGCTGGAGCATCTTTATTTTTAGCGCCCCCTGAAGGGCGGGCGATAAAATAAAAATGTATTTATACATCTCCGGTATAAATAAAATTGTTAATATTTATAAAAAATATATTGTCCTTGTACTAAAGAAATTGCTTTGAAGAGCAAATGATTTAAGATACATAGGAACATAAAGAAAAATTTTGGAAATTATTCATTAAGTTTTACGGCCACTGGTCTATAATATTAACTATAGACACGATTTCTTAAATTAGTATTATTGCTTAGCGCACGCTTTCGTGTATGAATCAAACGACACAAACTTCATTAAATTTATTATAATTATTCACGAAGAAATAATAAAATTAAACGATAAAACAAGCCAAAACCTATTTAAACTATTGGACTATTTAACCATTGTGTTATTTACTTCAACATGTGTGAGAAATATATTTTTGTGGCAGTCGCTTGTACGATTCTTGTGTTGTTCCCAGAAGTGAGTCTTTAAATCCCTTAATATCAAAACACTAATTCGCAAAAAACAATTTTGTTCTTAGCCTACGGTTTTGAGTAATAATAATAAAACGTGCTTCAAAATGCTTTCAAGTAAATAGTAGTTTTTGTTAAAATCAAATTTGTAAAGCGGCAAATTTTCTCAAAAACTAATTCAATAAAAACCATCAGAAATTAAGCTGCACAAAATGTTAAAAAAACTTAAAGAAAAGCGAAATTTCTTATAATGTTTCTTATATATGTTCTGTTTTCGAGGAATATTTTTCGCCTTCTGCTCAGTCGCTTCCTTCTTCATGTTCTTGGTCTTCAGTACTGACCATCAGAGAAACTGAGCACTCAGATCTTAAATACGGATTTAATAAATTAAAGACAGGGCGTTCTTCTGGACCTGATTTAATTCCCGATTTTATTTTGAAGGGTTGCGAAGTAAGTCTCGCTGCTCCTCTAAAATGTATTTATGATCTGATTCTCAAAACATCATCATTTCCTGATTTATGGAAATGCACAAAAGTCACCCCTATTCATAAAAAGGGTGACAAATTATATATAAAGAATTATAGATCAGTAGCAGTGTTGTCAGCTCCTGCTAAATTATTTGAAATAATTATTCATAAATATCTTTACAATCACTTTCAACAAGTTTTATTAGACCAACAGCACGGGTTTCGTCCTGCCCGTTCCACTGTTACTAATCTTCTGTCGTTCACCAAAACGGTGACAACTTCTCTCGATGCCGGAATTCAAGTAGACGTCGTGTATACAGATTTTGAGAAAGCCTTTGACAGAGTTTGTCATACGTTATTATTAAAAAAATTGTCGAACCTCGGTTGCTCAGATAATTTAACTCGGTTATTTTCAAGTTATTTGAGCAATCGTAGACAGTTTGTAACGTATGGTGGCCGATTGTCAAAGGAATATTTTACCCCTTCGGGGGTTCCTCAAGGATCCAATCTGGGACCTCTGCTTTTTGTGTTATTTATTAATGACATAAATACTGCAATTAAACATTCAAGTTTTCTTCTGTACGCAGATGATTTAAAATTATATAAATGCATTAGATCTGTTGCGGACTCCTTCTCTCTACAAAGTGATTTAGACTCTCTGTGGAGATGGGCTTCCGTTAACCGTCTGCCCTTTAGTGTCGGAAAGTGCCATACTGTGTCATTTTCTCGATCCCGTTCGCCATCAGCTTATTTCTACCATCTCGGTGGTAACATTTTGACTAGAGAAACTTCCATTAAAGATCTCGGAATCACTTTCGAGAGCAAATGGAGGTTCTCTCTACACATACACGACGTCTGTGATAAATCTTCCAAGATGCTCGGCTTTGTTATGAGGAATGCCTTTCACTTTGACGATCCGTCAGTTATTCGCATCCTCTATGACACCTTAGTTCGTAGCATTCTTGAATCGGGATCTATAATTTGGAATCCCCGAATAGCCAAATATTCCCTTTTAGTGGAAAAAATTCAAAAAAGGTATTTAAGATACCTTTACAAAAGGACATTTGGTTATTATCCGTACTTATATCCCAGCGCCTTTCTTTTAGGAGCGTTGGGATATGATTCGCTGAGTTCTCGCAGAAAGCTGTATATCGCTAAGCATTTTTTTAAATTACTAAAAGGTGCTGTCGACAATCCAGCTATTCTCGAGGAATTCCAGTTTTGGGTTCCTGAACATTTTCGAGAATCACGATCGAGACCTCTTTTGATGACCGTTAGGGCTAGGACATCCGCACTTGCCGACTCGCCTATGGCTGTGGCCATCCGGCTCCTTAATACGCTGGCATTACATATTGACCTATTTAATGTCAGCTACGAGGAGCTGATCCGGTTTATTTCATTTAATTTTAATATTTTATAATTTTTTTGTTATGTTTAAGTATTTTTATATTTATGTATATATACTTTTTTTTATGTTTTATAAATTTAAAATTTGTTTTCGACCATCGTGGCGCATTGGGGTAACCTGTTAGGCCACGATGGTCTTAATTTAATCTAAAATAAATAAAAAAAATAAATAAATAAATAAGAAGCAGAATAAAAATATATTATTACCCTGGAAATAAGTATTGTTGTGTGACCAAGGTTGTATATTTGATGATCGAAAGATGTTTTCTATCGCTTATTATCATTAAAAGAATACGGCCATTTGAGACTTTTAGCATAGGCCTATAAAGCCACATCTCAAACGCTTTCAGTCAATTATTTATATATTTTTTCAAGTCCAGGTAACACGTCCAATTTTAAGCTTACTGAGTCCACAAATACAGAAAATGATCCGATTAATGATTAAATTATTGAGCTGCGGGCTTATAGTTTCATGTTTGGCGCTCGAAATTTCACACTTGTTTCCTCGGCGATCAATAAATAAATACTTGTGCTAATTTTTTTATTTGATTTTATCACAATATATATTTAACCGTTTGTTTTTCAGTATACCTACGGAAGATGTAAAACTAATTTTAAATGTCCCAATACTACCGTCACCGAAGACTTGAACAATCCTGGAGTATTTTTAGCCGTCCAAAGGTATGCACAAAAAACAGCTATTCTAATGAAGATATTTATTTATTGCGTTTTTTTTTCGTTTAGGGCAACTATAAGAGAAATTTATGCTTTGGATTGCATGCCAACTCATAGCCCACTCGGTCGAAAATTTATAGCCAATTTATTGTGGCACACGGACACTGATTCTCCGAATTTATTGTACACACTGTTCCAAGCTGCCATGTGGCAAACTCCATATTTGTGTAGTTCTTCTGATTATCCGCCAATGTGCATGTTGGCTAAGGTATTCTTAATATATTTTACACCTAACCCTTTATCTAGCTATGTATTGTCATTTAAAATGTACATACTTATGACTAATCAAAAAATTATAATCAATAACTGATTCATTATTATTTGCATTTTTTCTATAATTTTTTGATAAATTCTAATAAAGTTTGTCGTATGATTTTTTTTATATTTTACAATCAAAACTATAGAAAGCGTAACTGTTACAAAATCTTCTAAAAATATATGTTTCAGAGAAAGTCTATTCAAAAGTGATTGTTGGTTGCCCGCGTTTTCTTATTTATACCTATATTGTTTACTGCCCCTTTCAGTGGAGCGGCCGATTACAAAACGGTCCACTAGAGTGGATTACGAGCAGCCGTTCAGGACGGATGCAATTTAAAATGTAGGCGTGATCTTTTACTAAGTCATTTGTAACAGATACTTTGATTAAATCTGCAAAAAGGTTTTTTCATGGTGGTATCCCATTTAAAAAAAGTATTTTTCTTTCTCTTTAATTGGAAACGTTTAAACGTAATATTCAGATTCTCACGCCTGGCTTGTTTTGACCATTTTATGAATCAGTAATTATTATATCTTATATAAAATTGCAGTAGATAATCACATATTAGATTCTCATTGTTTTCCCTAAACTTACGTATAGATATCAAGGTAAATCATTAAAATATATCCTAGCTAGGTCGTAAATAGTAACATTTATTGATTGTAGGCTATTTTAGGGTTAAATTTGCAGCCAAATAGACGCCGAAAAAGCTAGTAACAATTAATTTTATTAACATATATAAAGAAATGTAGACGCTGCTATCAAGCGGTGGAATCGAAAAGTCAGAGTCTTTGTTGGCATGTCGAGTTGTATTATTGTCGGCTGTGATTTCAGTGGAGCAGCTGGGATTTTCCGAAATGTATTTTTATAATGCTCTTTGAATGACCCATTGATGTTTCTCGCTCCTCTCTGCTGCTGTAATTCTGTAGCTAAATGTCACATATTTTATAATATTGCTTCGAGACAGCTTTATCGAATCGCAGATTCGACAAAGCTGCTTACGCAAACTTTCACGCATTCAAGATAAAGTAAGCAAGTCAAGTAAGAAGTTTATTGTTCATACACCATTTCACAGAACGTCAATGCTTCAGTAGGCTGGACAGAACAGCAAAATGGACAACAAGCCGCCGATGCAATCATCCAGACTGTAAGATCAGTATACCCACTTTGTGAGATGGTAACCTACTTGTCTCTTAGCTGCTTGAACTGTCCTGAGACACCGATCGTACCTGTACGTATTATTTTCATTATTGATGTTTTAGAATCTCTAGCAGTATTTATAATTTAGTCAGTTTGTATCTGATGTTTATTTTGTTATTTTTTAAGCCGCTTATAAAAACTCGATAATCAAAACACACAGAATATAACTAACCTCTATCTTTAGTAACAATACACTGTTGTACTCATCCGTAAACTAGAAACGGAAACGTTGTTGAGACACGATCAAAGTAGCTGCAGAAAAAAAAATTCACGCCAGAGAAAAGAACAGATTGGTTTGATGAGGAATGGAGAACACAGAAGAAATATATGGAAACACTCAGCAAGATTCGTTGAAACAGTTGGGAACGCTTACTGGAGAAAGCTAAGGTCCACCAAGGGCTATATAGCCAATGATAATGATGATGAGTTGAGCTCAATAACGAATGTACAGTTCAAAAATTTAGATCAAACCTTTATAAAAACCAAAAAATATATTTTAAATATAGATGCAAACACTTCCGAGTGCTGCTATATAACGTAGATAATATTAGGAAATTATAGTTTAAACTATAATGTATGATCTTGATGTACCATTAGTCAAAGAAGTTCCAAAGGCCAATATGAGACTCCCAGTGTTTTGATTCCAGAGAGTATGGTGGAGCTGAACTTCTGCAATTCATGCATCTGTGAAAATACGAAGCATTTTCTGAGGGCTGAAACAATGAGCAATTTTCTTCATACATAAAAAGAACGATCATCTACTGTCTGAAAAATATCAATGGTTCACTCTACTAAGCCTAGCATTATAGGAGTCTAACAATATGGATTTGTGAGACAGTGCTCCACAGTAGAGCAAATATTCATCAATTAAAAATGTATGAGATCAACGTGGACACGTTTAAAATATATACTCATTAATAAAGGTAAAGTATAGTACGAGCCAACTGGAAATCCATCAGCTTACATCAGCAACTGTTCATAAAGAAATACAGATCCCATTATAAGCAAACCTTCACAAATATTCAAGAAAAAATAGAAAAAAGTTTAATTTAAACACCGAGCGTAGAAATTTAAATGTTACGTTATTAAGATATAAAAAATCGGCAGGTCCATTGAACTTTTTGTTTTACCAGCCAATAGATGTTTTTAGAATACCTGTCATGAATACACGAATGAAATTTAATATAAAATTAAAAACGTAATAGAACAGTCTGTAACGTTTTGGACCAGTAACTCTGAGATTGCGGGCTCGAGCCTTGGTAGCGACACTCTGATTTTTATTTATAAAAAAGCGCTACTATTAAAAAAAACGGTTGTAGCTGTGTAGTAACATATATTGATTATAAACTATTTACACATAATAAATTATATATAAAAATATAGATGTACCAACTTCCAGACTCATAAGTCTCAGTTCATAAAGCTTAGTAGTATTTTATAATATATTTCACAATAATTTTAATAAACATATATTATTAGCGTAGTATATAATATATATAATTATATTATCCAGCAACTTGCGAGTTCATGCTATAAGCGAGGCACAATCTACATGATCGAACTTGCTCTGAGGTTATTTGGCCAAAACCTACCATGCGACATTAAATATCCTTTGTTGGATCTGTACTATTCGGCTGATTACAACGATAATCTCTTAGCAGCCACTTTCATGCTAGGAATATCTTCAACTACCGGAAACATGTTCAACATTCATCCAAAAAATATAATCATCGAGGTGAGATTATGAGATTTACTGAAAAATAGAAATACAATAATATTATTATTTTTTATAACCATGTATTATTTTATTTTTAGACTCTCAGATTCATGACTAGAAACAACGCCACCAGGTGCTGTTGCGCATCGAGAGCTAGACGTCTGGCAGAACTATGCGCCCTCCACAACTCAACTGCAACTACGAATGGTCAACAAATCATCGACACTATATATTTAGCACCTGAATGTAGGCGCTAGCCCAATACGCTACAACGGGAAACAATCAACATACATATATGAATAAACATTGTTATACACTAAACTCAAAACTGTCTGAAAAAGTCTGGAAATTGGTGACTTTAGTGTTTATATAAGAGATTATCGTTAGGTTTGAATTGAATAAAAAATAGTATGTGATAAACAAATAATACGAATAAATATACTATATAAATAAAAAGCATTTTTTTTAATTAAAATGTATATTAGGATTTTATTTTTTGTGGTAGGCGCTTCTATTAAATATCGGTCCAAGGATAGGAACGATAGCAAGCCCTTTAGAGTACAATCCATGATGTATTTTTATTCATTGGAGTCCTGGTGTAAGCCAAGATATTTGCCTCTAGATTTGTTTTTTATTTTTTTCTTATCGACATGAAACTAGTTCTAAAAATAGCTCTTGAATATTTTCAGCTAAGCATGATGGTCAACCTAATCTACTATATTGTTTCAAAATGGCAGATATTAAAAAAAATAATAAAAGCGTAACTTCGTTAAAAAATATTAAAAAAGTAAAGAAGTGAAAATTGAAACAAAATTTTATTTTAAATTAAAAAAAAATGTTTTTATATAACTTTATTTTTTTCATAATAACATAAAATCTATTTTAATTATCTCGAGAAAGTATGTTAGTTAATTATTCCAATTAAAATAGTGACCATTAAAAAAACTCTAAAACTAAAAAAAGTTAAAAAATTAAAAAAAAAATATTTTTAAAAAAACATGGTATATATAATTTTTAAAACTAGTAACTACACTTAATATAAATCAGGATAACTAAAGCGGTTTGATTTATTAATAAACATTATAAGTCAGTATTTCAGAACAACAATAGCCACCCAGACTTTTTAAAGCCAATAATTAGAACAAAAACTATTTACTTCATTAAATTCGAGACACTTTTAAAAACATTACTTCCCTAGCATCAAATAAGCATTGTTTATAATTATAGGACAACCATCTTGTAACAAAAACTTTTACAAAATATTTGATTTGGAGGTTGAGCTAAACAGAAACGCGATTGGCTTTTAATTTGCATTATTTCATATTCATCCAAGCTTTCTTAAAGGATCATTAGAAAAGATGTGACCCTGGATATAAGCAGAATCTCATCTGACGCAGATTTTCGATTTAAAAAACGATTACTGGAATTGCATTGATGGTTTTATACAAATCGTAATACTAAAATTAAAATTTTATAAAAAATACTAACAATTTTTCTACTTCTACATCCAACTTTTATTATTTATACGTATACATATATTTATTATCATATAAATAAAAATATATATATCTGTAGAAATAAAATCAGTAATGAATTTTATGAATAAATAGTTTTTAAGACACTAATAATACGTAAATTGGATTATTTTGCTCTGCTAAAAAAGTTTTTCAACTAGCACTTTTTTAGTCGTGATTTATTTTAATTATCATGTTTATTTATTTATCATGTAAAATCGTGATACTTACAATTTTAATTTATATTTCATGATAATGTATAAAAAAAGATAAGATTTCATTAAATGTACAAAGTCTTGTGAGGTTCTATAATATAATTATGATGACAAGATAATGAAATACTAAAAATAAGATAAAGAAAGATATACAATAGCTAGATTCGACAAAAACATCCGAATTGCATTATAAACTTAACAGATAAAATAAAACGGCTGCGAAAAAAATAATGTACTAAATATAAGATTTAAACCCGTTAAATTTAAACAATGCCACCCAAAAATAAGCAATTGCTTTTTATTCTCGCTCGTCTAATACATTATTCATCGCAGAAGTATTAAATTCCAACCGCAGATATGTCTTCGAGAATCACGATCGCGTCCTCTTTTGCTATTCGTTTAGACTAGGATGTCCGCACTGTCCGATTCGCCTTTGATTGTGGACATCCGGCTCCTTAATACGCTGCTATTGCACATTGGTCAGTTGAACCGGACCAGCTCCTCGTAGCTAATAATTAAAATTATATAATTACATTTAATACGAAATTATTATTTGCTGAATATTTATTTACATGTAAATAATTAAAAGTACACATATTTGTTATAAATTGGGCCAAAATATTTTTTTTTGATAATTAGTACTTTATTATTTAACTCATTTAATCATTTGTGAATATGGTTATTATTTTTTTAAATAGTTTAAGCTTTGTTTTATTTTTTACATTTTACATTTATAATATATTATGTACAATACTATATTTTTAAAAAAGAATAATTTATTTAACAAAAATATATATTTTATTTTATAAATATTTTATATTTTCATACATATCTGAAATTCAGATACAAAATAGGAAAATGTACCGCGAGCAAATAGGAGATACGATCGCATTTAATTTACGTGTTTTTTAATATTAAAAACTAAATTAATATACGTGTTTCTAAATCTTATTATTTGTGCTATGAAAAAAAAATAAGATGCTGAAGCACATTTTTGGCAAAATAAAAAACATGAACGCGAAGACAACGTAAATATACGTATATATAATATATTATGTATTTTCATCTATACAGATAAAATCTCCAAATTCATCATTTTACAAATTAATTTTAAAATTTTATGTTTTTTTTTCTTTCTTACTGTATTATTTTGTATTGTTTTTTGATCATCGTGCCGATTTATAGTAACCTGTTAGGTCACAATAAATAAACAAGCTAGTCCCTCATTATAGCAAATTGATTAACACCAGTGCGATTAGCACAAGCAACCCATTCCTTCCGATTTTGATATTTAAACTTCACTGTCTGGTAATTTCCTATTTTTTACAGTAGCCTTAAATTTAAAATTACTGATTACTTAATATATATTTTTGTATACATATTTATTATCATGATATTATTAACTACATAGTTAATGTGTTTACTATTAATAATAATAACCTCACGACCTGATAAGGGATAACTATAAAAAGTGCAGTTTATTTTATAGAATTATCAGTTGAAAATTGACTCGACTAAACGCAAAATGGAATTCTACCAGTACTCTTACTATGTATTTTACTGCACTATTTTAGTGCTAAGCCTCTGTAATTAAACAGAAGGAACATAGAGTGGTCATGCAGAATCTTTTGAAACTACCATGACGGCATTTTACGGATTTGCTGCCTTTTTCCATGCTAACCATAGGTAATTAAAACATCAAATATCAATTGAAAAATATAATTATTATTTAATTAAAATGTTACAGCTCAATGATGCTCTACTACAAAGATTGTGCTGAAAAAAATCTGTCGAATCTTGAGACAGATTCGCAGTCCCTTCTGTATTATCACTACATTCACGCAAATAAGGGCATTGGTTTCTGTGTACCGAATGATGATTATTATTATTCATCGAATAATGATTATTATTATTTAATACTTTACACAATGGCAGTCATTAATATAATTTATTTTTCATTATTTCCGTATGCCAAGGTGATTTCTTACAACGAGCCGTATACCACAATATAGTTTTGCAGCTTCAAGCTTTGACGTTTGTCATAATGTTTTCCAAATTAATAATTGTTTCCCATTGTTTTAAAATCAATAAATAAATATATATCAAACATATTTTACTTGTTATTTATTCTTTACCATAAATATGTTTTTCTTGTATTTTTACTTAGCATATTTAATACAATCAATAATAATTTGATGAAAATATTAATCGACTGAAATGCAGCTGTCGATTATTCAACAACGATTATGTCAATAACTTGTGGAGTATAAAAGTTTTAAATTTAAATAATTTTATATGTACTATATGTAGTTTTTACAATAGAAAGACTAATTTTATAATATTAAGTACTTAACCATTTGATATAGATAACTAGTAGTTGATTCGTATTTATGAAAAAAAGTTGATAAAAACCTTTTTGCAGTTTTGTAGAATGTAAAGTTATAAAGATTTACTATCGTCTATTATTTTTTATAATCATACCTCGTATATAGCAGAAGTTATTTAAAAAATCTCGTAAGAATAATACTAAAAAATAAGCTGAGAAGAGAAAAAATCACAAACGTTAATGTATTAGAATTTTTTTCAATTAAAAGTAGCGTATAATATTCTACTAACAATTTATTCAGAAATACTATACAATTGCTTTATGCAAAAAATAAACTAAAAATATGTATTTTAGTTATGGCAAAAGAATTAAATTTAATAAAAAAACAACCAAAGATATTTTACTATGTATTTTTTATATATTTGTAGATACTTAATAAAGTAAAATAATATTGATACGATTATGTATCAGTACGTTTATAAGGTTTGTTTGTAATATTTTAATAAAATTATTAAAAAATCACAGTTTTTAAGGTCCGATCTGATCCAATATATTATATGGTTCTAACCTTTGTCTCAGCGTTTTTATTTCTGTTTTTTAAGACCAAGTTTGTATTTGTTAATTTTTTTGTGCAATTGAGAACGCGGCATACAATTTGTATACGTTAGTTATACGTAGTCTCCGGGCGTTTTTGAAGTGGTTTCAACTTTGGATTCTAGACGTAAAGCTGGATCAGGGGATGCGAAGAGAGAAGCGGCAGATTTTGCGATCTTATATGGTCTGTTTTTTACGTTTTATGATGTAGTTTTTTACACAGATCGTTGATCACTATAACAGAATATAAACTGCCCTTTAGGTGGCAATCCTGAATGCACGTGTTATTTTTTCTTGAAGATGTATGGCAGCTACGTAACAAACTTCCTTTTTTTGTCTTAGACGTTTAAAACCTGTCTTTATATATTATATATATAAATTTCTGGCACTGGCTTTTTCACTGAGATATTGGGATTCACACGCCAGTTAATTTGGCTAAAAGATTTTCGACCGTTTTTAGAACTCCTGATTTAATTCCTCCATTTTGCGGTCCAATTGTTGACTATATAAATCGTTCAATTGATAAACCCGACAATATTTTATTATTTAAAAAATAATAAACCATCCTTTAAATGTTAATAATAATTTGATATTATAATAATATGATTAAATATGCTTTTCATAATACAGTATCAAACTTAAAAATTATCTGTATAGTCAAGATTCTGACTAGGGATTGCAATACTGGTAATACCGGTATTGTGGAAAAATAACTTTCAGTAATACCGGTATTGGAAAATTAAATATTGGTATCACAGAAAAATTTTCAAATCCGTTCATTTTAGTTGCTAACAATGATATCTCCTTACATTTAAAAATATATTACAGCATAAACTAAGTAATAAAGCATTTAATTTAATAAATGGACATTATTTCTTTGCTCTTTTATTATTACCGATTTATAAAGAAAATAATTATAATTTCAATACAGGTAATACCGGTATTGTCTGTTTTTCTCTCGGTAATAACGGTATTGAAAAGTAATTTGAGTAAATTTAGATAACGATCTATTAAAAAAATATTTATTGTGTTCTTTGGGTTGAGAAAAAATTATCTCTAAAAATAGTCAGTAACTTTTGAATCGTGATATATTATAATTACCTTAATATGTATAGAATCGTGTTATACTATTTTTATTTTTAATTCGTGTCGAGTGAAAAATAAATAAAAAAGCATTGTTAACTACTTATATTTTATTATTAAGTAATTAATATAAAAAAATATGCTATTAATTTTAAATTTATATAGCAGGGGTAAATAAGTCTAAGAAATCAGCAAAAAACAGTGAAATGACACATACCAATTAATCGGTATATGTAGTGTAGAGAACACCAGCTATACCAGTGTTTCTCAACTTTTTTTGGCCATGTTTAGGTATGTTTATAATCGAAATCTATGTGACCTAAAAATATCGCATACATAAAAGAAGGAAAAGATTGTTGATGTACCAAGGAAAAAATCATTAAGAAATTGTTAAATAAAAAATGATGGAGTGCATTAATTATTGTAAAATAATTTTAGTTTTGAATAAATTAACCCAGTTGTAACGTATTGGATTTAAACTTGTCAGGTTACAACGGAAGATTCATAAAAAATATTTTTATTTTGCGCCTTGCAGTTTTATTTAAAGGCGTAAACATATAATATTTCGTTGCTAGGACCACTAAACGGTGCAATTGGCTCACCAATATCCACATCTGTGATTTTACAGAGTCGTCTCGAATAAAGAATATAAAAGATGCGACACTTTGTCATATCCTTAAAAACCAAAAACATTTTTAATTTAAATTCATCGCATATTTAATTTAATTATTCCCATTAGCGACAAATTAAAAATGTGGAAGTAATGTGGCGAATTAGAAAGATTAAGAATTATCATAGATAATAAACCAAAGAAAACTCTTTTAATTCAGTCACGTGATACAACACCCCAAACATATCAACTATCTTCTGAGGAAAAATCGAATTAAGAAGAAGATAAAAATCTTGTCTGAAGAATAAGTAAGAGGTGATAATGTTGAAGCTCGTAATTTATACAGTGAATTTTAGCTTGAAGTAGAAGACAGGTTGGCCAATATTTCAGTCTTGTGCTTTCATTATATTTTTACTGTAGTCTTCAATTTAAAACCACTGACTACTTAATATTTTTTTAATATACATATTTATTATCATACTGTTAATAGCTATATTGTTAATGTATAATATATAATAATAATAAAATTAAATCTCACGAACTGATATGGATTGACTATAAAAGTATAGCTTATTTTGTAGAATAATCAGTTGCAGCTTGACTTGACTAAACGCAAAATGGAATTCTACCAATATTCTTGTTATGTATTTTACTGCACTATTTTAGTGCTAACCCTCTGTTATTAAACAGAAGGAACATAAAGCGGTCATGCAGAATCACCTGAAACTACCGTGACCGCATACTGCAAAAATGCTGCCTATTTCCATTTTAACCATTGGTGAGTAAACCCTCAAATTACAATGTAAAAAATAAATTAAGAATTAATTAAAATTTTGCAGCTCAAAGATGCGCTACTACAGAGATTTTGCTGAAGATAATCAATCGAATCTGGAAACAGATTCGCGGTCACTTCTCTACTACCATTACAGCTACGCAAATAAGGGCCTTGGTTAATGTGTACCGAATGATGATTATTAATATTCCCCGAATAATGATTATTATTATTCAATACTATACACAATGGCAGTCATTAATGCAATTTATGTCTTATTATTTTCGTATGCTAAAATGGTTTTCTACAACAAGCCGTATACCACAATCTAAGCTTTGACTTTTTCGTAATGTTTTTAAAATGTCACTTTAAAATTAAATCACTTTCCAAAAAAATTGTTAAATAAATTATGAATAAAATTATATAAAAAATAATATTTTTTGACTTATTTTTCACCATATAATATTTTTTTTAGCAAGCTGATCTATTATAATTGTCAAAAAAATATTTTGATGATTTAATAAAAATTCGTATTAGAACACGAAATATGTTAATCAAAATGTAGTTAGTTACATATATGTATAATAAAAAAGAAGACGTATATCATCTGTAATAGTAATTTAAACGTTTATTCCTATGAACTTGGATCATAACTAAAGTGTATGCACGCAGAAATGCTACAAATCAAGTTAGAGAAAACTTGCTTCAGCATAACCACCTCAAATCTGTTTGTAAAATTAAGCTTGTTTTTAAATTAATGGAACAAAAAGGTTTTTGTACTGAGTTTTACTAATGCTTTTCATTAAAACTGTGTATAAAATCTGTAGACAACACAATAAAGGATCAGCATATAAAGTATTTTAAGAAGTAGCTGAATTCAAGAAAGATTGTTTTACCCTTTTTGAAGTCCATTATTTTTCCATATTAAATCCATTGCGCTTTTTTTATCTTTTATTTATAAGTAATTTATTTATAGTATACGCTGTACCCGTTCCAGATATTGGAACCACTACCTAAAAAAACCACCGAAAAATAAAGAATGTTTTACTGTTTCCTTGTAAATAGTATTTAATTAATTGTTTAATATTGTAATTCAAACAACACTAATGATTCTCAACATATTTTTAATCGCATGAAATATTTTATTTATTTTAACTATATGAAACACTAAAAGTATGTATTTATTTTACAATTAATTATACTAGCTGTCGGCACTTCACTATCGTGAGGTACCGAATTTAGCGAATACCGGACCCTCATCTTATTGGGTTTTAAATATTATTTTTTAAATTTAATGGTTGAAATAAGACATTAAAACTATTGTGTAACTGTGCGATTTACAATATAAATGGGAAGAGATCGCACGTGCGCGTGCGAGAGATGTGCGGTTGATCCTAGTGCATTTTAGACTGTTACCCCGTTACTGCTAAAATTTGTACACTACAGACAAATATTTAAGATTTTAAATTTCGAAGAAGTCTTCTATTAAAAATATGATTTTTGATAATGTTTTAAAAAACTCTTCTCTTTGTTTTTCTATTAATAATATTTATTTTACTTTTTTAATAAGCCATGCCTATTGTACATGGCGACGATTTTTTTGTGTTTCCATGTAAATATCTACTATAATATTATCATTCGGTCATCTATCGGTTAACTTCTACCTTGCTTATTTTTTAATGCTTATGAAAGCCTTACTCTATTAGACAAAAATGTACTAGTTAAATATAATTTTTGTAAAAGCAGCTTTTTTTAACCTTGATTTTTAATCAATTTATCTGTGAAAAACAAAAGAAATTGACAGGCTCCAGAAAAACTTTTTTGGTCAGACTCATTGCCTAAAAAAATGTTATTTAATTTATTTAAAGACAATATGTATACAAATTTAAAAACAAAACTTTTTAGATTTAGATTGATGACAATAGCCATGTACGGACTGGGCAAAATTTTTTCCAAACTTAAACTTTCTAGCTAAAAATATCATCGATACTGTTTATCTGGCTCCGCTTTGTTAAATTTTTACTGCATATTTGACGAAAAGGATGTAACATTTTATAAAACTGTATTGTATGATAATTATGAAGTTAAGTTTCTACTTAAATAAATTCGAACGTTCGTTACTTCTAAATTTTAATAAATTTTTGAATTATAGTAATAATGCATATTTATTTTATAAAACATGTGATTTTTATGTGAAGATCATGTTTAAATACATTTAAAAAAATTATAATAAATACGCGTTACAATCAACCCGAAAATATTAGCATGGAACGCTAATGGTTCACGCGATAGAAAAATTGTATTTTTTTTATTGACAGCGAAAGTTTTTTTTCTGCGAAAAAACATTAAAGCAGCACTTTTAGTGGAGTTCCCAGTAAGTAGATATTTATAAAACCATTTTTAATAATTTGTATTGTTTTCAAATGCTTGATAAAAATTTTAATATGAGCATAAGATGTTTTTGTCATCAGCGAATAAAGAAATACTATTATTTCTGTGTGGCTTAGCTGTAAAATCACTTGTAAATATTATATATTTATTTGCACACGTGGATTGTATTTATACTGCAAATCAACTGGCGGTTCATTTTTAACTCTATATATACAAATTATTTGTGAACCGTGTTCATGTAATAATATTCGTTGTATCATTAAATTAAGTAATTACTTTAATAGCTGTTTTTATATAATTATCACGTTCTAAACAACACAAATGATTTATGTTGTTCGACAGCAAATAAAAGTTCTTAGTATATTTACATTTATCTCGTAGTATATTGCCGTTTTAGTAAAAACATGAATTTTAAATTCTTTGTATGGACAATTATTGTTTTGATAAGTTTAACGGTCAGTAAATTATTTAATATTTTAAACATATGTATAAATACATATTTATAATATTATATTAAACTACAGAACGTTTCCTCGAGATGTATCAATGAAAAACTTGAAGATTATTACAAAATTATTGGTTTTAATCCGATTCAAAGGTAATATATTGTTAATTTGATCAAGTATATTTGTTAGATTAATTTTTATTTTAGTTTTTCTCTAGAACTTGCTAAATTTGCAAAATCGTTTATGATTGGAGATATCGCTGATAATGAAATTCAAGGAACTTGTTAACATATAGTAATTAAATTATGAATACGATTATTATTAAAAAATAAAATAATTTACTATACACGAGTGGTGTTTTTTATTCTAATATAAATAATATATTACAACACGATATAGAAATAAAACTACATTATTAAAGCACAATTTATACTTTACAATTAGATAAACATCGCTATTCTTCATGGTTAAACGTTCCTGTAATCAAAAATGTTTTTTTATCAAACTTCGATTATTATTACATTTTTAACAATATTTCAAGTAATGTTACTATATATTTTTAAATTAAAATGATTTTTTTTTGTAATAATACATTTACTAATCGATAGACAATAGAATCTGCTTGTAACGGGAAAGTAAAATGTCCGGATACTATCGTCAAAGGTAATTTTTCAGATCCGTCGATCTTCAAACTGGTAAAAAGGTTAAATTGTGAATCTTTTTATTATAATGTATTAAAACTGAATAAAAACTCATAATTTTTTTTAAGTGATTATGTCAAGAGAACTTGGTCATCGAATATAATTCCACCGTTGTCTCCAAATGCCAAGCAATTAATTGATGCAATATTATTAGATGTAAATACAGACTCATTGACGATTCTTGACATCTTTTATAAGCACGCCTTTTTTACTGCGTCGACATTTTCTGCGATTAATGATTTAACACCTCTATGTTATGTAGCTAATGTAATTATATTTTTTATTATTTCTAATGTATAATCTATTAGAAATCTCAACATACACACAAAATATGTTTCTTACAGTGAGCCATGCTTCTAGGTAGGTTTTGCTATAACCTTTGTTTAACCATTGTCTTCTACGACGATTTTTGTTGTACACTATTCATTTCTTATTTTCGGTTATCAAACGATCGATTAAAGACGACTCACTTCTAGAAAAAAATGCACTAGCATACAAATACAGATACGATATGGACTCCTGTGAAAATTTCTGAGATGAAGTAAAAAGTTGCTCATGGCAAACTTGTCGAATCCTTTTTGAAAATCGGTATAGACTATATAGACCAAAACTTATAAACAAGAGATTTTGTCACATCCTTAGGAAGGAAGAAGACGTAAATGACCGTGGAACGACGAGGACAAAAACCATGTTCAAGGTCCACTAGCGTTTGCCAAAATTGATTGTGGATATATCTATGAAAAAAATATATCAAACTACTTAGCATGTGCCGAAGGAACAGTGACTTGGCTGAGGTTTTCGATACACATTTTGTATATAAGGGTGATTTTTGTACCTCTCCACAAATTAAGAAAAAAATAAGTTTTAAGCGGCAAATTAAAAACATCAAATGGAAGCAAGGAGATGAACCTATAACTCCTTAAATATTAAGTTAGGAATAAAGTCTGGTCCTGTGGAACTACACGATTATGTTGAAAAAGTATTTAGAGCCGAATAAGATGCAATTCATTCATGATCAGCCATGGGCGGAGCCCAGGTGTCTCAATGTAAATTTGTGATCTTTACACATTTTTAGTAAGCCGGAATCTTACGTCGAATCAATTGCAACTAGCACTCAAATTGTCTGTTATGATTAAAATTCCATTATTTTACTTGTGACACATGTGGCTGCCATTAAAATAAAATTACTTTCTTTATATTTCAGATTATTAATAGCACTGTAGACTGGGAGGAAAATCGCAACGGAGAAGTTATGGTTCAAGCTTTAAATAACAGAAGCGCCATTGTGTATCCGTTTTGTATGTATGTAAAGCAATATTCACTTAATCAAATAAATTGCAGAAACGTTCCCATTGCAAAGATACACCATACTTTATTATTAATAATTATTTAAATAAAACAGTTTATAACCATAATTAAAAAAATCAATAGCCAATAGTAGCAGCATGCTACAAACGTGCCACTGTGTACAAAATTGAAAGAGCGTTGGAAATATTTGGTCAAATTCTACCATGCGGAATTATTAACCCTTTGATGGAGTTGTACAAATCTTTAGACTATGTAGATAATACTATTGCGTTGCTGTTTGTTAAGAGCGTGGTGCTACAAAAAAATGATCCTCTTACGTTTCTCAATCAAAATCTAATAATTGAGGTAACTTTAAAGTTAGATATTAAATTCACCAAAATAACAATTATGAGTTTTGATATATGCATCGATAATAATTTCGTTGTACACTAATTTAAAGTGCTTGTTTCTAAGAAATCAGTACTATAGAAAAATAGGCTAAAATACGAATATAATATGTCTATATAAAATAATAAAATATGCAATATTTAAATAGTGATTTGTCTGAGTTTGATATCTAATGATATAATATATTATTGCTTTTTAATTTAAAAATAATACTTTTAATTTGTGTTACAGTGGGGAAATTTCCTAATCGATAATAACGCCAGTGTGTGCTGTTGCAGTGTTAGATCTGCTAGAATAGATGAAATTTGCAGTAGTATAAATCAAACGTTTACTATCATTGTTAAAGATATCATCGATACTGTTTATATGGCTCCACTTTGTTAACATTTTACTGCATATCGGACGAAAAGGATTTAAAATTTAATAAAACTTTATTTAACTGTATGATAATTATGAAGTTTAGTTTCGACTCAACGTTTGTTACTTATAAAATTTAATAAATTTCGGAACAATATTTATAATAAATATTTTTTTTATAAAACATGTGATTTCTATGTGACGATTACGTTTAAATACATTTAAACAAATATAATAAATACGTGCTACAATCACCCCAAAAATATCGGCATGGAGCGCTAATGGTTTATACGATAAAAAAAATCGGATTTTTTTATTAACAGAAAAGGTTTTTTTTACTAGAAAACAGAATTGCAATTTGATTTATTGTGCGAAAAAGATTTATGTAACGATTACATTTAAATACATTTAAAAAATGATATAATAAATACGCGCTACAATCTGCCCAAAAATATCGGCATGGAACGCTAATGGTTTACACGATAAAATCGATTTTTTTACAGCGAAAGTGTTTTTTTTTCACGAGATTCTATATTATTTAATAAATATTAATAGATGAACAACTATGCTTAAAAAACATCACTGCGATTTGATTTATTTTGCGAAAAAAAATATAAAACGTTATTAAACTTTATTTAATTGTATGACGATGATGGAATTAAGTTATGACTCAAATAATTTCTAAAATATAATAAAATATGGAGGAATAATTATTATGCTATTAAACGCAGGGTTAAACATTTGTATGCGTTTTCTCTTTTCAATGTTTTTTTGTGCTACTTGTATATTTTTTCCAATGCGTGATATATAAGGTCTAAGCTTTCGTAACGGATTGACGATGTAAAAGCACAGGTGTTACAAATCCACGCAACATTTAAAAATATTAGCATGGAACGCTAATGGTTTACATGATAAAAAAACAAGGTTTCTTTATCGATAATGAAAACTTATTTTCTTTCGCGTGAAAACATTTATGCGATGCTTTAAGTGTGATTCGCAGTGAGTAGCTATTTGTTAATTACTTTTTAATAATATTTATTTTAGTTAACGTTAATTTAATTTATAGCATCAACAGGTTACCCAATGCATCACTATGGTGAAAAAAATATTTTAGCACACAATAAAATAATACCCAGTAAGAAAGAATGAAATCATGAAATATTAAAATGTATTGACACTAACCAGATAATCTCCTCGTAGCTAACAGTAAACAGATCAATGTGCAATGTCAGCGTATTAAGGAACCGGATAAGCGACAGCCATAGACGAGTCAGCTAATGTGAACATCCTATATCTAACGGGCATCATCAGCAACATCTTCAGCCATCTTAACAAAACAAACAAAACTATTGGTTAATAAAATGAAATATAAAATGTGATTTTAAGTCTAGTAACTGCAAAACATTATACCATTTGTGAAGTTTGAAGTTGTATATATAATTGTTCTAAGCCGTCGCTTCCGGACGCGCATAACTTTAAATGAAACATTCTCTACTCTGTAAATCGTATCGTTTTATATGAACGGTGTATAATAATACACGTAAACAAAAGAAATATATTTAATTATGATAATAAATAATAATAAAAATTGAATTTGCTTCATTGCTTTCCGAGGCACCGGTAATGAGTTCTGTTGTTTCGACCAATGAAAATTAAGCATTCAAATATAAAACAAGATGGCCGACAGTACTATGACAACTGTTTTAAATAATTATTATTTAATAATAAAATTTTGCTACGCGACAATAATTTTTATTAATTCTTCATTTGACTGAATATAAATAAAGGTGTGTTATGACCATGAAAATTAAATATATACATAATGTGTTTAGGATTAGAAGAATACATTGATTAAACTAGATAAACAATCATAAAACAATCTTCGTAATGAAATCTTCAAATTTTGAATTCCCGGCAACGGGCTCCGAGGCCGAAAAGTGAGTTTTTTTTATATTACATAAACATTATCATTGCTTTCGATTTAATCCACATATACGTTAGATTTGACTGAACATGTAATATATACTTAGTACGTATGAAGATTGAGGTTAATGTCGATCAAACCGTATAATTGCTAATAAAACGTATTTTTTATCTATTGATATTTGGGGATACTATCTTTTATGATGATCGCATGATAATGATTGTGATGCAGTCGGTTATTTATCTAAACAAGCTTGGTTACAGCAAAATAAATTAAACCCATTATTGCAGCAAAAAAAATCACCTAGTTAGTCAGTCCAAATTGTCTAAGACCAAAAGGATTATGCAGTGTTTACGTATTTTTTTATATATTATTTCTTCTTGGATTTTATCTAATAAACGACATTTTTCAATGATTATAAATATGTGATTGCATACCTGGAATAATCGATAACCAAAATATCTAAGAGTGGGTTATTTTTAATTCCGATGAGGCAAAATATGTATACGTCATGGTTTTTATTCAATTTTTGTTCTGTGCCATCATTCCTCTTTCGGAATAGCCACATTCAAGATATTCAGTTACATCAAACTTATGTAGTATGTTCTTGCTGACAGTGACTTCAACATGAGAAGATTCACTCTTTGTTTATATATACCAATTCTACGTTGTAGCCATATAGGTCATCAAATTGTTCCATCAGTGCTTCTGAAAATTAATTAAAAACAATAAGTCTTTTATCAAGCATTGAACACATTATTACTATTAATTAATGAAATTTAAACGACATCCGAAGAACAAAATTGACGGAAGTTACTGTAGAGGATTAAACATGTAATTGACATCTCTTCATCTTCTTCAAAATTGTCGCAATATGTCTTATATTAATTGTTTGCCATATGTAAATGTTATTAGATCTATCATTGCTTCTAAAAATTAACTGCAAACGATACTATATAGTGGATAAAATGTAACTGTTTGTTTACACTAATACGAGATTTTTCATTATTACTAGCATTGTAATATGTTTAATTAACTTTGGTATGTATACCTTTAATTGCCAAATCACCGCTGTTTGTCTTTTAATATTAGATCCTGGAAAGTCAATAGTAATTTTGTTAAAATAACCGTGATATTTTATTCATATAACCAAACACTTACTCATAATTTATAGTTTTGATTAAATTGTCTACATTACTTTGAATCATCTTCAATTAACACTTTGTAAGAAAAACGCCGTGATTATAACATATTTCACTTTTTATTTAATCGCACTAAGCTGTATCCCGGGGCGCGCTTGACAGATGACGAGTGTCATATGTGAGCAAATCTGACGGTGGGGAATCCCGTGTATAGGCGCGCTTGAAAACGAACGACGAAATTGATTTTATCGATTCAAATTGTAAAACACATATCAAAATATGTATAAAAATCATCAAATTCTAAAAAAAATTTTTTTAATATGTTTTAAAATATAATATAAATAATGTGGATTTGTATTAGCTTCTCTATACAGAATTATAAAAATATGTACTTAAATTTTGCCGATCGTACGCAATTTAAAGTTATAGTTTTTTGAGAATTTTTAAAATTTCGCTTGAAAAATCATTTTCAACAAAAAGGGGCAAAGTTAGATATTATTACTATAAATTTTAATTACTACATGAAATATATAAATATATATATAAAACAAACACTTTATGAAAATTGATCACGATAAAGACTTTAGATTCGTATATACACTATAAAAAGAAAAAACTTTATTACATTATATATTCATGGCTGAACATTTACAGCAATAAAATGTATTTTTGTAATTTTTTATTATTATTATACTCTCAAGTATATTTGAGGTATTATTCATATAATGATTTTTTTATTATTTACTTACATTAAATATTTTAATAATGATTTGATTGGTTAACAGAAAATTGAATCCAAATGTTCCGGAAAAGTAAAATGTCCAGATACTACCGTCTACGATGAATTCACAAATTCCTTATCTGTAAAGCATACCATATTTTTAGTTACTATATCAAGAGATTCTGGACATCCAGTTTGATTCTATCGTTATCTTTAAATGTTACAAAATAGTAGATGCAATAATATCAGCCATTGACTAACAATATTCAAATAGGTTAAGTTTCAAGTTGGTTAGTTGCTTATTACAGTTGAAATCTTATATTCATAATTCATATTTTTTAGTCGAGACGGATCGAATCAACTTTTTATTTATAAATATTTTTTTAAGTCAATCTTCCATTAAAATCCATGATGTTTGTTCTAACTCAGTAACTATTCTGTATTGAATAGAGACTCAAGTATCTTGGGTAAAATTGAAAACATATATATGAGTCAAAAGTCTGTAATATTTATTATATTATGTGAAGAGTCACTCTAATTTTTTTTATATTTTCAGTGGGCATATTTTATCTTTAATGATAACGTCAATGTTTGCTGCTATAGTGCCAGAACTGGTAAAATAGATAAAATTTGTGTTGTTTCAAATCAGACATTTACTGATAACGTTCAACGTTTAATCAATATTTTTATTTAGCACCGCCTTGTTAATCTATATGTAATAAAAACAATACATGTTAAGGTTAACACAATTTAAAAAAGTCCCGTAATTGATTGTTTGAACTGTATAGATTAAATTAGTGATATTTATTTAATAATAAACACCATATTGTTTACCCATGGTAATATTAACTTCGTCATATCTTTGAGGTATTAATTTATTCGAACCAGTTTGAGTAAACGTTGCAACACATCATCTATATTTATATGTTCTGAGTCTATGAGTGCGACAACCTGGACGCAACCCTTACCGCTTTCTATGACGAAATTAACGGTGTGTTCGATCAATGTTTCCTTAAGAAACGAGACCGCATTTTCTTTTCGATCGCTACCTTCAATATTCCATTTTATTCCCTTATTTATATAAAAGGACAATCAATGAATTCACGCCAGGATTAATCAACTGAGAATATGTCTAATAACCAAGCGTTAAATCGAATTCCTGCGTATTCGCAACTACGGCTTCTGACCAGACATTGAGGATTGTTACTACAATGATTGATAAATATATCTGAGCGCTGCTGTCTCTCAATATGTCTCTTAGAAGAATATTTCTCCTGACAAATTTGATATGTATCAGATACACAGTGAAAGATAATTATCTTTCTCTTCCTAATAAAAGGGAAAATATTCACCAAATGCGAGGGAAGAGGATGCTTATACTATTTATTTATTGTTTCGCCTAATCAAGTCTTAATAAGGTATGTTTTGAATATCCATATACATATATAAAATATTTTTCATTTATCTAGGTTGTATATTAAAATCTTTTCTTTGTCGGTATCCACAAATTTCAATGCTGTTTTTACTTAACCTTCATTTTGTTGGGTAAAGTGATTTGACTGCAGTTTTGGCTTCTGTTTCATACATTTATTTGAGCGGTATCTTTTTAACGATAATTCCTTAGATCGTTTATGCGATAGCGAGTCTTCCATTAAGAGCAAATTATTGTATTATGTGTGTTGTCTGGTTTAACTTTATTAGCTTATCTCTTTTTAAATATTTCCTTATCTCGTCGGCACATACTTATATGATGCTACATAACGAATACATTATTAATCATTTTTAACGTTCCATTTAAAACTGAATTGATATCATTGATTTTGTAATGAAGAATCAATAGTGACAATACTTAAAAACTACATACATTTTCGGATTTCTATCTACAGAGTGATTTATATTAGCAATAAGCGGCCCGTAAGGTGTTTAACTGCGGCTCGCCGAGACTTTTCAATTAATTCCATAAATCGAAAATAAGCCATTAAAAACTAAAAAAATTTTTTTTTTTTACAATCAACAAGTTTGTCATAACATTTTTATTTTTATGATAATATTTTTAATATAACACGAAATATACATTAAAAAACATTTTACATATATAAATAAAAAAAATATCTGCATAATATATAAAGAGAAATATTATATAACAATTTCACATTTATTGTTGAACATACTATATCATTACAAATGTTTTTATATAAAATTTCCAGTATTCTTATACTCTCAACTATATTTCAGGTATATTTTTTTACATACTTTGTTAATGTTTAATTATGCAAAAATATTTATTAATACTTTGTTTGATTCATAGGATATTGAATCTAAATGTAGTGGAAAAGTAAAATGTCCGAATACCAAAATCACGGATGATTTAACGAATCCATTAATCCTTAAAACAGCAAAGATGTTATATTTTATATGTATTTATAATGATATATAAATATCTATTGATAACTAATAACATACGTCATTTTTTAGTAACTATGTTAAGAGATTTTGGGCATCAAGTGTAATTCCACCGCTGTCACCGAGTGCTAAAAACATTGTAGATGTGATATTATCTGATCTAAATACAGACTCACCGTTAATGCTTGACATCTATTATTTACATGCTTTTTTGACCGGAGTAATACTTGTAGCAATTGATGATTATCCACCTCTATGTTATGCAGCTGCTGTAATTATTATTTGATTCATCTACTCATAACTAATTATCAACATTTAAAACTAACGTCAAGTTATTAATATTAAACCTATTATTTATTTAAATGCACAGGTAAAATATAAAGAATAACTGTTTTCAGGATGTTAATAGCACCGTAAAATGGACTGAAAATCAAGACGGAGAAGCTATAGCTCAGTCTTTAATAGACAGAGGCGCTATTTTGTTTCAATTATGCATGTATTTGAAGCAATATTCACTAACGCAAACGAATTGCAAAAATGTTCCCATTCCAAAGGTGCATAACATGCTAATATAAAAAATAAATAAAAAAATAAATCTTAAATTATAATCAACAGCCAATAATATCAGCATGCTATAAAAGGGGCACTGTTTATAGTATTGAGGGGGCATTGAAATATTTCGGACAAATGTTGCCTTGCAGTATTATTGATCCATTGATGGATTTATATAAATCTTCTGATTATGTAGATAATGCAATTGCAATTATGTTTTGTAAGAGTTTAGTACAAAGAGTCAATGATCCTATCGCTACATATAATCAAAGTCTAATTATTGAGGTAAGTTGTATGTTTATTTTTTTTGATATAATACTCATAAGGTTAATTCATATAATATATTCTTTATAGCAATTCATTATCAATATTCATTCATAGCCAAGCATGGAATCTTCAAAAACATATTCACTTAACTTTATTTTCAATTATTTATTTATATTGTAAATTCATGGCATAAAATCATCCTCTACATCACTTTCTTAATAAAAATGTGAAGTATAAGACAGAGATATGGGCGATTTAAATATCTAATGAGATATTATATACATATATGCTATGCAGAGTATAACTATAATATTGACTTTTTTTATTTTACAGAGGGGAAATTTCATAGCAATCAATAACGTCAGTGTTTGCTGTTGTAGTGCCAGAGCTGCTAGACTAGATGAAATTTGCACTACTTCGACTCAATTATATGATAGGAAAGCTAAAAATTTAATCGATAACTTATATCTAGCACCACCTTGTTAGACACAAATTTGTTTGTTATAAGTAAATACAATATTTTAATATCGTTATGTAATTTATTAATTGATTTATAAAACAAAAACGCTTTATGAATATAATTTCATATGAAATCGACATTCAAACAAAACGTGAAATGAGAACCTCCACAAATAGAGATTGCCATAGTATTATAGAAATGTGAATAGTGATGATTTATGAAACGACCCTAGAGAAAAATCGCCATTTCGCAAACCCTCCTGTGGTTAACATTTCTAAAACCGTTTGCCATGTCAATAATTGTTATTGAAAAAATAAATTGCCATTGTCACTCTCAAGACTTTTGTTCTCATCAGAGCACCAGATTTTTTTAAAGCGATTTTTAGTGCTGATTTAAAAAAATTACATCCATTCGTTTTTATATAGCATTAGGTTATTTCACAAAAAGGTAATAATAGAATAAAAAAATGACATAAAATGCAATTTTAAGATATTTGTGTTTTAATATTGATATTCAATATATACCAGATATACATAAATATGAAAACTTAAATCATTAAGAATGTGTCCAATAGATACAAAAAAGTACAAGTCCTTATAGCAACGTTTTCTCATTCCCTCAAAACTTCTTTTTGCGTTTTACCTTTTGTAAACTTGCTGAGGATCATCCCTTTTCAACATCCAGCAATATCCGCGATCATGTTCACATTCCATCTTCCTTGCTATCATATTTCTATTATCTATATGTGCTGGTGAAATATTTCACCTTGCTTTTCCCTTACTGCACCCAAATTTTCATGAAAGTAGTCAAGATCTAAATGGAAGAAATGTGCTTTTAAACTCATGTCACACCCAAATATCTTGATTTTTTCTATATCTTAAACAATATACTTGTAGTTTGACTCTTTTCTTACTTCCAATAAAGCTGATTACAAGTTTAAATACTTTCAACACCTATTTCTCACTTTTTTTCATATTTGTTTTGAACTTTTCATCCTTCATACGTTTTCTGATGTCGGGTCTAACAAAAAATCCTTCCTTTACTTTGCCTCTGACAAGCTATGGAATTAATCACAGATAAAACATTCTCCTTCTTTTGGCAAAGCTTTGACAAATTGTTTCATTAGGCCCAGCTTAATGTGAAGTGGTGGAAGTAGTACTTTTTTTGGATTAATAAGGCATTCTCTCTCAATGCTTTTAATTTCAGACTAACATATTTCGGATTGACCGTACTTGATCTATATGTATGTGCATGTGTAACATTGTGTATGTTTTTTATTGATTGTATAACAGAATGTTGATTGCAAATATCCAGAGATCAAAATCAAATATGATTTGAGAAAATCTGTTATGTTAATGTCAATGAAAAGGTGTAGTGTTCTAGTTTATGAATTATTTGTATTAATATGATAATCATTCATGTAACTATTATCAATGTAACGTTATTAATTTTAAGGAATTTTATTGAGAGAATATTGATTTCTAATGCAACACCTAAATTAACTATAAACGCCCAAAGTTTAAAAGAAGCTTTATTATTCCACATAAGTACGAACTCATCCACATTTTTTCACGTATTATATTATATTATATACAAGCTTTTTATGCCTTACCTGTGTTTTCAGGATTGTATATCCATCTTTGTGTTTTGCTGCCGATGTATGTATTAGTTCTTCGACCAAGTTACATTTTATTATAAATCATGGAGTGATATCTTTATTGTAGAATGTTTTGAATCCATTTTGTATGTATTTATAAGAAGTAATATTAACCTATGCATACTAATGTATTAAGTGTCATGTTATCAATCACGTATTAAGATGATACAATTTTGGCATATAAAACAAAATTGTAACATGTGATTTCTTGTCATATCATAGTCACATGATACAACCACAACATGTATCACATATTAAATATATATAAAGAAAAGGACATTTGGAACTCGGAGACAGAGAAGAGAGAGTCAAGTCAGAGTCAAACAATGTCTACTCATTTATAAGTCATTCGTCTAATAAATTCCTCTTCCTGGTCCTTAACAGATGTATCTACTCCATAGGTAAGAATAAAATGAGCTAAATACATATACCTTATATTATGTTACTGTGTTCTAGAATTCAGTCTTAAAACAGTAGTATTTGAATTAACTTGTATTTATAACTGGTTATTTATGTGCAGATAAAGTAAAACATATTAAATTTATTAAATCACAACACATGAGCAAATGGACTCACATTGCTATAAACGAGGTACTATATACAAAATCTAATTGGCACTGAAGCCATTTGCATTAATATTAACATGTAAAATAATGAATCTTGTAATGAATTTGCATACATTTAAAGAATACGTTGTTGATGCGAAAAGTTTAGTCTAAAGAAGGAATGCTCCTCTCACTATGGTGTCTCTGAATCTAATAATATAAGTTACTATGATTACTAATGAAGGATACATACTGTATTTTGCACGCGTTTTTATATCATGTTGACCTTGAAGTAGGTTAATCACATATGTTTGTATTCATGTAAGTGGAGGAACTTCATTATGGACAACAAAGCCATTGTTTGTGTTGTAACATCTAAGCAGCAAGAATCAATAGTGTGCAGTGTACAGCATTCTGAACGAAACTTTTGCTATTGATGCTCGGTTTATCATTGACGCCGTCTATCTAATAGTATAATAAATATATGGAAAAGCAGAAATAGTTCTTAAGATTGAATGGAATCTATATTCATTCTCTTACATAAAAAGAGATTAAATATGAACTGCGAGAATTGTAGAACATATTTTTTTATGTCTCGCGTCAATAAGAAAGTCAAGTAACGGTTGTATCTGTATATTAGTTAACATGTTAGCAAAAACTTTCAGTATCTGACAGATAATGTACTTAAAGTAACTCAATTGCATCAAAAGAGCAAGATTGATATGCAAATTTAAATTAAAGATATTCAGAGAAGTAACAGATGAGGTAAAAAAACATATTTTAATTATATCTGATGAGATTAAGACAAAATGATCAGAAAATCTGAATTTAGAACAACAGAGAAACACCATAACAGATATCCATGAATTATATTTGTAAATTTAAGATGAGGAAATCATCTGGTAATGATGAAAGTTTTGAAGAACTGCTCAAATAACTTGAAAGCCATATATTATTATTATATATAAAATAGTTTGTGTTCATTCCCTTACATAAAAAGGAATGAACTAAAAAATATTAAAATCACAGAGCAGTTGCCCGTGAATCCAACACTAGCAATATAATGATTTTTGATACAATCCAACTTCTCCAGGTTTCTTTTGCGTTTATTTTTATCTCATAAAAGATTAGATATGCCGGTATCTTCCCTAGCTAGCTGTTAATCTTATGTAGTCTGCGACAGGATGCTCGGCCTGCGTAGCGTCCTGATTCGAAAGCCTAATGGAACTGTAGAGCGAAGGCTGGCTGCCCTGGGACAAAGTTCCTGTCATTTGGTTTGAGGATTATACAAGGCCGTTCCATTCGTAAGTTAAGATTGCTTTTGAGAATTGCTGTTGAAAAGGGAGTCCCGACATTGCTTGTCAATATCATTCAAAACCTGCAATACTATAGTACATCAGTAGTATGGATCTACTCTACAAATTATAGAAAATTAGAAGTGAGACAGAAGGACAACAATCTATCCCTTAATCTGTTTAATATGCAGAATAGATTGGAGATGTCTCAACTGTTGGTGAAAGACAGTCCAACCTCAGAAATGCAAACGAGTATAAAGCCAAATATACACATTTAACGTTTAGCTTTTATTTTTGGTGAAGATGAATAATATAAACACAAAAGTGAATCATTCACTTCTTACTTATGGATGAACCGGTTTTATGGTAAGTAATGCAGACAAGATGGCTGAGACGCTTTACTTAAAATCAATAGATCCAAGAACAAAGTCAAGAAAATCAATAATAAGTTTTATTAAATAATATTAATAATGAATTACAAGGATTGGAAATAGTACACGGTTTTGTGTATTTTGGATAGATAAAGGTATGACAATGAGTCTAGTTTTTATATTTTGGAAACATAAACTATAAAGACGACTGGTTGAAGACTATTGGACGTTTTCAATAGATGTGGTTGTTGAGAATACTGTGGATTGACTGGAAAATAGATGTTTACATAGTGAGGTATAGACTTTTATCCATGTAGATGATATGTTAACATGGAAAATAAAAGGAGATCCATTACCACGTTTCACTACCAAATAAAAGGAACAACAGGATCACTTTGTACAGCAGAACCAATCGATAGCTGGAAGAGTCATCAGAATAATAAAGACTGATTTACATTATGCCAGTCACTGGATGTCAGCGACTAGCACCATGTAAACGCTTAACGCCAGTCACTGAAGAAGTCAATGCGCCACTGGCACGCCAGCAGAACAAATATTTTTGTTTTATTGGCACGTCAGCTCCCCCTTCCACCACACTACAATATAGGCGCAAGGTGAGTGGCGCTTTTTTGCAACAATAATTCTTTCAGTTGCTGGCACTGTATAAACGGTAAGGCGCCGGTGGATTGGAATGCCAGTCAACATCCAACTAGCAGCGTGTAAATCAACCCTTAACGTATACCGACTGTAAGGAGATTATAGATATTTTTTTATCTCAGTACATGGAATATATGACTTTGCCGACTATAATATTCATTAGTGGTAAAAAATATAAATTTTCTTTCATGTGAGATAAGTGAGATGATGCAGTAGTTCTGTAGTCTTACTACATATAGTCCATATAATCAAAGTGCTAGTCTCGTTATTATGATGTCACTAGCAAGAAATTTAATAATAAATCGTTTATTCGCACGCAATAGAATACAACTAATTTCGTTTATTTTATCATATGAATTAGTTCGCTGATAACAATACAATTTGTCATAAACATATTTTCTTCACTAATTCACCAATCATATGTTAAGCAAACTCCATTATCTCTTGATAACATATACATATACACATTTATTGATCTTGATAGCAATTTTATATTGTGTGATATTTTTTTAGTTCCAGTGCGTGCATTGTCTAACATTCACATGTGCCATGTGTATGTTTAATAAATCAAAGTGTATTTAAAGATCAATAGATTTGATAACCGCAAACATGGCTAGTTATATAGCCGAACATATACCATTGATAAGCATGGCTCCGGCATCCTTTGCAGCACAAAATGATGACTCAATTATTTTACAATCTTATTGTGACGGAAGCGCTTACACGGAAGAAGGTAGTATCAATATTTTAAACCATATTTAATAAGATATAAACATAAATATTATCTTAGATGAGGAAGACGATGAGTGGAAAGAGCAAAGAAAAGAACTATTTCAATCTATCGAGTTGGGTCTATATGTGAATGTAGCTAGGTATGTATAACTGTTAACACATTCATAAGATCTATGGAATATATATTTATATAGTACATATATTATTGTGGTTTGAAGTAATGTTTATATATATATATATATATAGAGTACGCTCGGGATAAGGATGCCGGTTTGTTATTGTGTGCGTGTACATGTATATGAGAGGGAGAAGCGATGTAGCGTGTACTTCGTTGTCTCGCTTTCTCTTTTAAGGACAGTCGCTGATTCGTCAACGCTGGTATTCGTTATTAAAGTGCAGTGTGGCACAGAAGTTCGATCTTCTCTAGTGATTTATTTTAAATAATTTTGTGTTGATATTGGTTTAACCCAGTTATGCTCACTGTCCCATGGGTAGGTCACTAAACTCGTGCCACTGTTTTTTATTTATAAATGAAATTTTAAGAGAACAAAATTTCTCGGGCATATCAAGGCTTCAAATATACACTGTAAGTTATTCGTTCTCTTACCCGTGGATTAAAATATTTTAATTATTTTTCCATTAATCTGTACGTTGCTGGTTTTTTACACTATTCTCTGTAAGGCTTAAACAAGTTATTATTCTTATCGTTGCGCCAATGATAATTTTTTAATTTATTCAATGGATTTTAATGATTTAATAGAGTTGTCGAGCCATTAAACAATCTTCGAATAATTTCTTTCCCCATTTTATATCTTTTTACTTTTGAAAAATAACTAAAGACTTCATTATTTTTTTGACTAGTGAAAGATTTTGAATTTTGCAAATATTTAATTAATGACATCAATGTCTGGTTTCTTCGATTATATAATATATTTTTAATTGTCGTTTGAAATTTCCAACTTAGCTCAGATGTATGTATGTTAAATAAACATATATTTTATTTTAAAATAAAAAATTAAATATTCTGAGCGAAATTGTTTTGAGCCACACAGTTCACGCACACAATAACAAATCGGAATCCTTATTCCGAGCGTACTCTACATATATACTATAATACTATGGATTTATTCGGAAAAATGGATCTTCTTAACCCTTTGTAGTCCACACGTATTAAACATCTGATTTTTACTGGCAGCTACTATGTCCATAACGTCTGAACATTTTTTGTTTAAAATTATATCTTAAATTTAATAATAATAAGAAAAGTATATAAGTAAAACATATTTTAAATATTTAATTTTTATATAAATATCTCTTAAATATAATAAAAGAAGTAATTAATAAAAACAATTCTTCTGATTAGATTAATATTAGTACATTTCTTGAATTTATATCAATTAAATTTCATTATTTTTTATTGAATTTCAAAAATAATAATAAAATTCTAGTAATAAATAAATAAGAAACTATAATATAGGAAAAAATATTTTATATTCAATGAAATTTCTTTCAATTATTTTTATTAATTTTCAATAATGAAAAAAATATTCTAGTAATAAATAAATAAGATAATATAAAATAGAAAAATATTTTATATTTTTTTAATTATTATAATACTATTTATATTATAAATATACAGGGATGTCACTTCAGTTTTTTTCAGAGAGGGGGGGGGGGCAAAAGTTGTTCAGTCAATGGTCGTTTTTTATTATTTCGATTCCATTGAAATTCATAATATTTATTAAATAACATGCATTTTTCTGACCAAATTCAAAGTTTAGAATCTACGGCAAAAGCAATAAAATCATGCCGTCGCTATCGCAGTAAAAATGCTTGGTTATCTAGCGTTCAAATCAAGTATTTTTTTAACAATGCGAACTGAATGGATCATATCTAAACCGAATTTTGAGCAAAAGGAGAGCGCAAAAAGCAATTATCCCTTCTCAGAAATCAAAAATCCACATCAAAAGCAATAAAATCGTGTCGACGCCGTCGCAGTGAGAACGCAACGTGTTCCCATCGGCGCCGACACTATTTTATTTCTTTTGACTTCTGAGAAGTGATAATTATTTTTGCGCCCTCCTACTGACAAAAATTCGGTTTGAATATACTTTTATACTTTTGCTAGTAGAAATTTATATCTACTGGTGAAAATGTATTTGGACTTCACAGAAATATACATATTCACTATAACATTTATACATTGCATATAAATAAATAATGATAAGTATGTAAATGTGTATATTACTGTGTACTTAAAAGTTAAAATCATATAATTTTACTAGAACCAGCCAGATAAATTATATTTTCACTGGTAAAAATGTATATCTACCAGTGAATATGTATTCCGATATGATTTCTCTGAAAGTACATATTTTAACAAATATTTTCGGTATAGATTCGAGACTTATATTTCCTTTGAGATATAACCCGATAATTTCTGGTTTAGAATCAAGAACGTCATTTCAGATTTTTCAGTGGGGAGGGGGAGAGCAAAAATTCACCTGTCGGTGGTCATATTTTTAATATTCTGATTTCATAAGTATTTCATTGAATGACATGCATTTTTCTGGCCAAATTTAAGGGAGGGGAAATGTTCTCACCTGCCCCCCCCCCCACCTAAATGACGTCCCTCTAAATATATAATTTAATTTATAAAGTTAATTCTGCCAAAATATAATTTATTTCATATTATATTGAAAGATATAATATAGAAAAAATACTTTATTTTTATATTTAATAATTATTTAATTATTTAATTAAATACATGCTTTCAAAATTGCTTGGATTTGGTGCAAGACTTATTATAAACACTTTGGACTACAAAGGGTTAAGTCTATTTTCTTCAGATTCCTTGCTCATCTTTTGTGCTTTTGAATGATCATTATTTAGATCTTAAATTTTGGATCCGCGGAGCACCAGTATTCCGCGGATCCAAAATTGGTGTTCCGCGGAGCCTAAATAGATATTTCACAAAAATTTATAGTAAATTAAAAAAATTAAACATATTTTACTTCATAATGAAAGGCAAGTGACGGTTAAACTTAATTAAGATTTGTCACGTCAAGAGAAGGCGAAGTTTTTAGTACCTAGAAGTTGGGTACAGCAAAATAAGCTAAGTGTTCCGCCAACATTTTCGGATTTGCCAAGTGTTCCGTCGCTGAAAAAGTTTGGGAAACCCTGCAATAGTGAATAACATAAGGAAAAATATATTCTTACATATAATTGTTCCAAGACGTTGGACGGAAACATTTGAATTTCTCATATTACATCGTATGTGTTACAAAAAAAGCAATCCACAAATAAGAATTAATGTGTAATTATTTTTTTTATATTAATCCAGCATAAGTTTTTAGATATTTAGAAAGCGGAGCTCCACCCAATATAACCAGTGGAGAATTCGGTATAAACGCGTGTCACGCTGCTGCTTTCCTCGGCCGTACAAGAATTCTAATATTATTGATTGAAAACGGCACTGAGTTCGATGTAGTCGATAAAAAATGCAGGACTCCATTAGATATGGCTATTTGGAACGGCAATGAGGACTGTCTACTATTTCTATTATACAAATTGAACAAAATACCAGCAAAAGAAATGAGTGCATATAGCAATTCTGATATCGTAGCCGATATTGCTGAGGTTTGATTTACACTTGCTTTATATTGTGCTTACTATAATATAACACTCATTGTTTTGTGTTATAGATTAAGAACGTTTGGAGCGAAACAACGCCATTACATATTGCTAGTGGTAGAGTACATAGTGATTGCTTGCAAATTTTATTTAAAAATGGCTTTGACTGCAATACTAATGATGTAAACGGACTTTCTCCATTGGACGTTTGTGGTGCTGGATGGAATGTCAACGATATCGCTTTCTTAAATAATACGATTAAGCAGAGGTATTAAAAATAATAATAAACATTTTGAATGTATTTTAGCAATGTACAGCAACATTTTTGCCACAAAGACAAAATAGCTTAATTTATTTGTAAAAGAGGTTGACGTTGATTCCTAATAAGATCTTGCTTTTTTAAGATATCTTCATAAATATCTCAAAAAATTCGTTAACCAGTCTTTTAAGAATCACTGCTATTTTAAAGCAAAATGGCAGTCATTCTAAAAAAAATAAAAATCATAAGTTTGTTCAAAAAGTCTTAGAATAAAAAGTAAGAAAAGCAATAACGTTCTATAATAGAAATTAAATTAAAATAAATAACTAATAGCGCAACTTCTAGGTGATGATAAATAATACAATGCTATTCAATACGAGGCCGTGAGATATCAGGATTTAAACCCAAATATTTGTTTATGTATGATTCTAATCGTTATTAAAAAAACTAATTTCTTTTAGATTTGAAGATAGTGTCAAACTTTTAATTGAACACGAATGTTCAGTACACGAGATGAAAGTGAGTTCTCCTCTACACAGAGCCATACATTTAAATTCCAAATCAGCGTTGATATCGTTGTCTCAGTTTAAAGAGTATCATAGATCGCTTGAAGACGGCGAAGCGCCTTTACATTTGATAATCAAGAAAAAGAATAGAGGATTACTTTATGCGTTACTTAAAGAGCTGAATAAACCGGATGAAAAACTTGTAGATGTAAAGAATAATAAGGGCTTGACGCCTCTACACATAGCCATATTGACTAAATGGAATAAATGTGTATCGGCGCTTCTACAGAAAGGAGCTGATGTATTAGCAGTATCAAAATATGGAAATACATCCCTTCATTTCGCGGCGTTGTCGAGAGCTCCGAATATAATTACAATAATTATGGAAGCACTTCCCGATAAAGATCACGATATAAACATTCAGAACAACGATCAAGAAACGGCATTACACAAAGCGATTAAAGTCGGAGGTGATATTGAAGTTGAAATGCTGATAAACGAAAATGCGTCCATTGATTTAGTCACAAAGTTTAATTATACAACCGTTCATAATGCAGTTCTGTTTAACAATAAGAACATTTTGAGAAGACTCTTAGTTGCCGATAGCGCAAGAGAGGATGACGAGAAAATAATAGATAATTACACCACAGATCAGTTAGAAATGACCGCTCTTCATTTAGCAGCCTTTAACAACAATTTTGAATGCTTCGAAATTTTATTAGAATTCAAGGCAGACTTGAGAAAGAGAACTATTACATATTGGTGTACGCCGTTACATCTTGCTGCACAGCAAGGCCATTTAAAAATCATAGAGATCATCCTAAAAGTTGATATTACACTTCTAGACGAGAGAGATTCCCAAAAATGGAAACCGTTTTATTCAGCTGTACATAAAGGTCACAGAGACTGCGTTTCATACTTTTTAGAAAAAGGTGCAGATTTAGCCGATACGCTCAGCTATAAAGACAAACGAAAAACTGTCATGGAGCTTTTGATCAATAATATTCCTAGATCTCATGAGTATTTGGAAAACATATTCGATTCTTATATCAGTAAGAACGAATATGGAATCAATGACGATCGCTGTGAAATAACCGTCGATTATTCAATATTGATGCCGGCGCACGAAGCCGAAGTAGAAAATATGTACAATAACCAAATGGACGTTGTATTAGCTTTGTCGTATTCTAAGATGAGATCTAAAGAAAGGAAGATTCTTCTCCATCCTTATATAGAAAGCTACTTGTATTTAAAATGGGTAAAAGGAATCAAGTACGTGTACGGATGCTTAGTATTTCTATTCGTTTTGTTCACATTCTCACTAACGGCCACTGTGATTTGTATATATTCAAAAGAATGCAATCTTTACGTACCGAAAATTATTCTAGCCGTCTTTTTGATCTACATGCTTCTCCAGGTATACTGTACTGTACTGTACTGTACTGTACTGTACATTAAAATATGAATTATACATTGTAACGTTTCCATGTTTTAGGAACTATTTCTAATGACAGTGTTGATAATTAAGAAAAAGACAAAGCAATACTTTAAAAGGAACGCGAGTTACTTGAATTGGATATGTGTGAGCTTATCGATCGCCGTATTATTAGTCGATCATTCGAATCCTGAGAACAACTGGCCAAAAATCGTAACAGCGTTCGCTGTTTTAACGGCATGGTTAGAAATTACAACACTACTATCAAACTTTCCAGAATGCGGTTATACATTTCAGATGTTTTCTACCGTTATAAACCGAGCGATGAAGGTAAAAAATAAATATAATAAAATGCTTTGTTTGCTTACATACAATAGATTAGTATTATAATAATTTTTAGGTGATGGTAATATTTGGATTAGAAATGATCATCGGATTCTCTCTGACCTTTTGGCTGCTGTTCCAAGGCAAATCGGCCTTCACCGGCTTCATGGACACGTTCGTCAGAACCATAGTCATGACCACCGAGTTCGATTACGTCACACTCTTCGATGACTTTGAAAGAAACGGATACCGTCTGTTCGTGCAAGTGATGTTCGTCATATTCATATTCTTCATACCGATCGTCATGATGAATCTGATCCTGGCTTTGATCATAAGCGACACGAATGACTTAAAAACCGTCGGAAAGATCAAGAGGCTGGTCGGACAAGTAATGCTGATCGATATACTGGAGTGTGTCATATATTTTACGATGGGAAAAACGTTGGCTAGTTTGGACAGGGTGATCAAAATATATCCCGGAAAGCCTTCTTGGGAAGCGATTGGTTTAATTTCTAATAATTTAGAAGAAGCTCTATTTCAACGCGTCAACAAAAATACAAAAGTGATCTAATCTTAACATTATAACACTAATTAACCAAACTTGAGTTTCAACATTTTGGCCTTAACACACAATATATCGCCCTACTGTGACAGTTGCAAACTCAAACCTAACTTGACGAAATAAAAGTAAAAAAACTTATAAATTTATTTACAACTAGTGACTAGAAAAATCACAGTGTAATTCAAAATCAAATAAATTTAAATTCATATTTTTTATTTTATATCTTTAACGCTTGCTTATGTCATGTAAGTAACAATTATTTAAAAAAATTATTTATTAAAAAATAAAGTAAAATATATTTTTTTAATTATTTTATTATTCAATATAACATATGGATTTTTTAAAACTAATATTAACAATTATTCATTTTTTATTTTTTATTAAAAAAATAATTAATTGTTGACAATATTTGCTTCTTATGTAATTAATTATTATAAATTAAATTATTGTTGCAAAATATTTATTATTTATAATTAAGTAGTTAATATTGTATAAAGTCTCAAAATTAAGATAACCTAACCGCATTAATAATTCATTTATTCTAAATAGTAAATATAAATAATTTCAGAAATATCTCCTTTCAGACAGTCAAATAATTTTTTTTTTTAAATAAACCAATTAATAGTCATTAGAATCATCATTTCCTAGTTGATACTTTTAGGCTCTTTGATGAAGTTCCAGACAGATCTCTTGTTTGATGCTAGATATTCTTTTCTGGGAGGGACCTTTGGTAGTACATACGTACCATCTTTTGATATATGTGAATCATATTTTTCTTTATACATTTCTTTATCGTCGAGCTCATCTAACTTAAATAATTCGATATGATTTATGTGATTATATTTATATATATTTAATAAATATATACTTACATTTTCTTCTAACCATTTTTCCACAATATTCTTAGCTTTTGGAAAGCCAAAATTGAAACTCAACAGAGCTTGAATAGCTGTGAATGGAAGCTCGTTAGCTACTCGTTGTATTTTCATTTTGATTAAATCGACGTCTGAAGTCGGAGGTGTCATTAGAGGTATTGGTACATATTCTATAAACTTTGGTTTGCTTACTTTTGATTTATTGATGAGTTCTGTGTTAGATTTCTTAAATTTATAATTTTAATTAGATATTGATCAAGTGTACTTCAGGTGATCAAGCTTACTTTTTCCGCGCTTTCGTCGTACGACTGATTCGGAGTATCTGGTTGATACTCTTCATCTCCTTCACCTTCCGGAGAAGTTGGTTCGTCTGTGTAGACGACGATTTCGACTTCATCGTATATATTGTTATCTTCCATTTATCTGAAATCTATGATACATATGAAATTCATATTAAATCAAAATATTTTACATTTTTGTACATTTTTGGTTAAACAAATATTTTCTCCCAACATTGATACTACTATCTCTGACTCTTGGAAGCATAGTTTGTGTTTAACAGACATATTTTGACGACGCATTTGGTTACGTCCGATGATTTATTTATTTTTTAAATTTCGGATCAAAGATTTTTCATTTTGGGTTTAAATGAAAGTGGTTCAAATGTCGAAGAAGGCTTTAGTCAAGGATCATTTGTTTAAACAAAGAGAGGAAAAACGGTACAAACGTTTCCAGCGAACCGCGAAGGCGTCGAAGGTGACGGGAAAGATGGGTGGTCTTGATGGGCGGGCAATGCGTTTAAAAATCAGTAAAAATATATTGTACGGTTTAAGAAAAATATGTTTTCCAAATAGATAGCAGCCAAATTTATACTATCCATAGAAAAAATCCCCAGCTGTTTAATTAAGTTGAAAATAAGAGTAATTTATGTAATTTCGGCAATTAAAAAATGTTTTTCATTTCATTATTTTGTTTGACGGCTATACTTACTAAAGCTAGATATGTTATAAATAACATAGAAATTAATTAAGAATATAAATTTAAAAAATATATTCGGCATAACGGTTACTCAATGAAACACTTTTTGAGATTTTTGAGGGGAGGTGTCGACAACCCGGCAATACACGGTGACTTTCGGCTGCAAATTCTAGTCTAAATATGTGGCATAAATGTTATTTTTTTTAAATATTTAATTGTATAATTATTGCTAGTATAATGGTAATCGTGACGCATTGGGAAAACCTATCAATTCATTATGGTCGGATTTATAATAAAAAATAAAATATAATAATTTATTATTATTTCTATATTTAAAAATCATCTTTTGCCATTATTACATTATTTATTGTAAAGTAAAAAAATGTATTTTTTTATCTTCCGTTGTAATAGCAACGTTACAACGGGGTAAATAAAATTTAATCAAACTTATTATTTTTTCATGCAAATTAATATGAAAAATATTATTGCATATATTTTTTTATTGTTGTAACTACTAAATATTATTGCTTTTTACTACCAAACATTATAAAAGTTTCAAATTTTTAAAACATACATAATAACACAATTCATTTAAAAATGCAAATAAATGATTTTTTCAAAAAAAATTCGCATATGTTAGGAGAGTAAGTTAGAAGAAGTGGGCGTGTGGAATGCATGTAACGCACGCCCTTTTCTCTCATTCACTCTCGTAGCTTAACACGCGAGCGAGCGAAAGGGAATGTATCTCACCGTTATCGCCTGGGTACAATTCAGTTTCAATATCAACAACAATAATATAAAGAGAGCATAATGAATACCATACAAAGAGTAACAAACAAGACTAAAACCAGAATAAACATTCCACCTTATTAAAATAAATACAACTCTATTCTCTTTTGTATGGTTTGCTTAACAACACTTATCATATGAAGTGATTGTTCATAGTCAACTTTATGTCACTTAATAACAATCTATTCGAAACATTACTAACCGAAAAAATAATAATAACTTATTGAATATTTTTTACTTAATTCTCATAGAAAGTTCATATCACTAGTTACAAAACTTTTGTCTAAAGAAAAATCTAAAACATTATTTTAGATTTCACAGCCAACACTAAAACATTTAGGCCTTAAAGATGAAAGAATTACTGACATCAGCTTAACTGATTTCATTACTGCGAATCATCAGAGGTTGCCAAAATATAAATCTCTTACTCTGGTCACATGATTCTTATAGAACGTATGTTTCAAGGAAACAGATTTGACCCAATCTATATATAGCACAAATGTAAATGGTAAATCCATATTATCCTAATTCTTAATTAATACATATATAAAAACAATATTTAACCATTATCAACGCATTAAACAATACCAAGAAAATCCATTAAATATTTCGCCACAAAAGATAAAGGCTTACGATTATATCAAAGCAAAAAAAGGACTTCTAGGACTTTCACTATCCGGCGGTGGAATGTAAGATTTTGCAATATTTTAACAATTATATAAATTGCATTAGAAGCAAATTATTTAAATGCGATTTTAATTGCTGTGATAAAATAATATTTCAGTATCCAGTGTACATTCGAATCTTTTGTATTGAGAATAGATACGATTTTTGGTGGTCTAGGATGACTAAAGAAGATTCTATAATTAGAGTGATAGAATAGAATGAAATCCAGAATATCGAAATGGTAAAATATGATTATGTTAAATACTATTTTTAAATTATAACTTTACTTTAATGAACTAAAGCTTGTCTGCGAATGTGATCCTGAATATGTATTATATGCTCTGGATCATGTAAAAAATAAGAAGAAAAAAACACAGGATCGGAATAAAATAGATAAGAGTCATTCTCAAAATAAAACTCTTTTTGACTACTGGATTAAGGAGCAGGTAAAAATGATATAGAGTGTATAAATATATTTAATTAAATGTGTATATGTGCATTTTAAAAAATATGATTTTAGCAAGACAAGATTAAGAACATTGAACAAAAATCAGATATGTATAATAAATTAACGAAATAAACAATAAGTTGAATAAAAAAGTGTTAATTTATGTTGTAATACTAATAAAATGTAATTATAAAATAATTAATTCATCATAAAATTGTATTGTCGCGTGTAATTTAATTACACGCAATTCTGAGTAATATAATAAATTAAATACGTATACAATTTTCTATTAATTTATATTTAATACTTTCCTTAAAAAGTTAAATTATTTTTTAGTAAATAAAATATGACTGCAACTAGTGATTATTTGTAAATGTGAGTTTTTTTAATAACTATTCTTTGTGTAGGATGTTATGGTTTTTAATATCTCTACTTCAAGTAGATAGTCTTATTATTTTCTGTCAAACACCCACATAATAATCGCTTATTGCTTTAATGATAAGGATTTTCTAGTGATAATAATTTCAATACAACAAAACTTAATATTTTAGCACGTATGATATGTTTCAATATATTTATTAAAAAAACATATACAATAAAATTGTAATGAACATTATAATCAACTTGTCCGATTTAAATCATATTAGCTCAGATCAATTATTGATCCCTTACTGAGCAGACCTACCTCACCAATGCAAAAATATGGCACAAGACAATCTACGAAGACAGTTAAATTTCAACAATTGGGTACAAAGCGAAACCTTAGTGTCAGAGGATTCTTTTGAAAATAAGATTGAGGCTAGTATAATTGGTTATAAATTATAAAATCGATATCTTACAAATAAATATGAATTTTAGGATGCAGATATCTCTGACGAACTTTCAGCTTTTCAACCTATAACTCCACCAAAGAGTGTGAGCGAAGAAACTACACATAGTACGACAGAAAGTAAGAAAAAAGTCAAAGAACCACCATTTTTCACTAATCTACAATCCAAGCTTAGTTTAATACATGGTCCAGTGAAAGCCAGAAGATTGGTTAGAAACTATATAGAATATGAAGTAAGTATTTATATTGATGTATTGATTCAGACGTGTGAATTTTAATATATTTATATCTTTAAAGTTGGACGAGATCGAAGATCAGAGGCGTTTTAAGAAAGAAGCTGCAGCTTTGCCACCAGTATTGACTCCTCGAAAACAATACTTGACTAGTAACAAGCGACCTATATTTGAGTGCTTGAGAAGACCTGTGAAAATATCTAAAATAAATGACGATAAGGAAAATGTGATTTTTAAAAATACTGACCAATAATTATTAATTCATGATTATAAAAACGAGAATGACTATTGATTAAATTATAATTAGCTAATATTTTAATTTGTGCTTATTTAATTATTAAATTATTTTATTATATGTAACTTCCATATACACATGTATATAAAAAAGTAGAGTTTTGTAAAGTAATTTGTGCTAATTTTTAATTTTATAATACGTGAATAATGCTGATTTTTTATACTTTTGATACATGTACTTTTTTTTAACTAAATATAGTTAAGCTTTAAAAAATAAAAAAATATGTTAAACATATTAAAATAAAGTGTAATTCAACGCTTTTAAAAAATAAATATATAATTAAACGTTAATCTAAAATGTCAAACTTACATATGTACTTGTGTTCTTGTGTGTCTTATGACAATAAATGGAATAAGTTTAGATTCAAATCATGTTTATAAATTACTAATATACCAAAAATTAATTATTATTATTAACTAATAATTATTTAGATTAAATAAAAATGTATATTGTTTCATTTACTCCAACTTGGTGGAGGGTACAGTTATAAATAGTCCCAGAAATCTTTTTTTATTTGTGGACTTATTATTGAATCAAAGGTTAAATAAAATAAATTTCTTTTATTTTAAAAATATGTCTAAATTTAGAAGAAGATTTTTTTTATCACTTCTCAGAAGTGAAAAATCCACGTCAAAAGCATTAAAATCATAGTTGAAATGCTCGCTTATTCGTTTTATGACTTTTTATAATAATAATACAGCTTTCAAGAAGTTGATATTAAATGAAGAACAAGCGCAAAAACAGTTATTCATTCTCAGAAGTCAAAATCCATGTCAAAAGCAATAAAATCGTGCCGTTGCCATCGTAGGAAAAATGCTCGCTTATCTAAAGTTTATTCTAAGACTTTTTTATATTATTATTATTATTACTTTTAAATAGTAAGAATAAAATAAAGTACATTTCAACCAAAAAGAAAGCGCAAAAAACAAATTAAAAATTCACGTCAAAAGCTATAAAACTGTCGGGAATTTTTAATTGACACGTTAGACCAGTAGTATAGTCAATTAACAAAGCTCGAAAAATCACTGTATTTTTAATTTTTTATCGTGCCTGGAAGATTAAAATCTGTGATCATTATATATTTATAATTTCGATAGAACATAGACAACGGCTCAAGTTTATATAGAAATAATATTTTTAATTATGCATAGATTATTTTTTAAATAGCGGTATTAAATATTTCTGTATTATAAAAAATATATTTAAATTGATTATATAACAAATAAGTATAAAACTGAATTTTATGTAATGAAAGGGATAACCACAGGAAGCAATAGGTAGTTAATCTTATCAGTTCTAAGAAAGGGAAAGTTGGCAAAAACACCCCGCCTTGACCATTCACAATAAGAGCTCGATCATAACAATTTTTGCACCCTTACCGAGCAGACGTACCTTACCAATCCAAAAAAGATGGCATCTGACAAAGAACAAACGCAGCTGAAATTTGACAATCTGAAGGAAAGCGACATCTCCATGTCGGAAGACTCAAATGGCAATACGACTGAGGTAAATATTATTTGTTTAATTACACAATTTTGTTAAATATGTATTATATTATACAATTTATATCATACATATATTAATTTCAGGATGAAAATGTCTACGACGGGATTTCAGCTAAGCATATGACTCCGCGGGAGATGATTATGAAAAAAGTTACGGATATTAAAATAAAACGTAAGAGGAATATCGATGGTCCACCATTATTTACTGCCCTTCAAACAAAGCTGCGTTCTATCCACGGTCCAGTAAAAGCCAGAAGAATAGTTAGAAACTATATACAATTACAAGTGAGTATCTACATATCCATATTGAATATATTTTATTGATATATTTTTATTGATTAAAACATTTTATCCTTATCAAGTTGAACGAGATCGAGAAGCAAAAACGTTTGGCTAAGGAAATAGCAGTTTTTCCATCACCGCCGCCGCCGCCACGAAAAGAGTACTTGAGTACCAGTAACAAGCGACAGATGCTGGACTCTTCGGAACGACCTGCGAAAAATCCTAAAATTGAAATCGACAACAAAGATGTGATGGAAACTAAAACTGAAGAATGTTTATTAATGTAAAATTATTAACATAAGAAATCGACCAGTAATTGATTTATAGCAAGCCAATGTTTTAATTGGTATTTATACATGACTTATATTAAGTCCTTTATATAATATATATTTATATAATTATTATATAACACCATTTTGCAATGTTTGTTATATTTTTAAACATGAAATGTATCGTAAGAATTGGATTAACATATAAACTGATTTTCTTGTTTCTTAAAGTAAATTTTGTATTTAATAATAATATCGAGACTGGCTAAGCAAAAAAAAAATAGCTTTAATAAAATAATAAATAAAAATAAGTATAACATAGTAAATTGAATTGTTGAGTTTTAAAATAAATATTTAATAAGAACTTGTAAATTTAATGTCATTTTTAATTAAAATTGTGTAATTGTGTTCATACATGTGCCTTATGACAATAAATCAATTAAATTTATAAATCTGCTTAAAGTTTTTATTTTACAGATTGTATTTTTTGTAATATTTTTGACATACTTGGTAATATAATAATCGACCTGTAAGAGGCGATATCATCTGGTAAAATAATTTTGAGCAACCTTTCATTAGGTTGGAGAGTATCTAATTAAGAACTAAAGTGTCATATTTAAACTATGTAATTGTGTTTTTATGTATCTTATAACAATAAATTAATTAAATAAATCATGTTTTTAAAATACTATAAAACTAAAAATTATTAAATAATATTTAATATGAATTTTTTTCTCTATTGTCGCTGATCTAATTTCCGTTTATAAATCTAATCAAGGGAATCAATTTTCAAGGGTTTTCTATTATATTTGTTACCTTAAATGATTAGTTTTTTCAGTTCTTTTGACTTTAATGTCAGGTGATCAAAACAATAAATAAACATAAAAAAACATTTAAAATCACCATTTCCAATAAACTGCAGAGTCGATCATTATTGCGTACTCGCTTACAAACAAGACGGAAAATTCCTAACTACCCGGCCACCCACAATAATTTAATCAAAACACATACATTAAAAGGCACAACCTTAAAATAAAAAACGCGATAACGAACAGATAAAAGTAGAGTATCGTTATTACAGGCACACGCAAATCTCAAAAAACCCAACCCTTATCAGTTGAGCCAGTCACGACCGCTTCTTTTGCAGATAAGGGCGATAAAAATTTAATTAAAATAATAATTGATATGAAACAACTTTGAGAAAATCATGTAATTAATTTATTAAACTATAATTTAATATATATGTATATAAATGTATTACTTCATTATACATTTACATGCCTTTTTAATTTAAAAAAGCCGACATTCAATGCAAAAATTGAGACTGTTTTTAGGTTTCAAATTTCAACTATTGTTTTCGGATAGATTATCGACGAAAACCGAGGTATCACTGTATAATATAATAATGTAATTTTCAAAAAGTTTTCACTGTATTTGAAATTTATATTAAACTAAAAATATTTGAAATTCATATTAAAATAAATAATAATTTTAAAGGGTAACATTTTTTTTTGAATAAATCTTGAAATTTTATTCTGAAACTTCATAATTTAAAAATATTTAAATTAGAATTTTACAACTTTGTGTAGTTTTTTTAAAATGGAATTCCCACAACTCTATGGGTTACTTATAGTAGTAGTTGTTAATGACAGGAATTCACGTGCTATCGTTGTGAGAACGCGAATAGTACTTATTTTAAGATTTTTGTTGAAAATGTTTTTTTATAAGCAAAAATTAAAAAATTCTTTGAAAAATATGACTTTAATTTGTTTTAAAATGACAACGTTCGCAAAAATTTAATTACACTTTTTTCTGTATTGGGAAGCTAATAAAAATTCACATTATTTATAATATATTTAAAATCCCTTAACATATTTTTCTTAAGGTAAAATAATATTTTTTAGAATTTTATGATTTTTCTACATATTTTGATGAGTATTTTACAATTAGAATCGATAAAATCAATTGCGTAGTTCGTTCTGAAGCGCGACAAAACCGGAATTTCCCGTAACTGTCAGATTTGTTTACGTATGACAACTCTTTTTTCATCTGTCAAACTCACGTCGCGTACGATTTGGTGCAATTAAATAAACAGTGAATTATGTTATAATAACAGTGCATTTTCCTTACAATGTTAATTCAAGATTATACAAAATGATGTAGCATTGGAATTATGAACAATATAAACACTTTAAATTATGAGTGTTCTAGTAAGTGTTTGGTTATATGGATAATATATAACGGCTATTCTAACAAAATTACTATTGACTTTCTAGGATCAAATATAAGAAGAGAAACAGCAGTAATTTGTCAATAAAGATATACACAGCAAAGTAAATTCCACATATTGCAATGGTATGATTAAACGAACTTCAGATTTTCCATTTTTACTACCATGTTAAACAAAAAGTTACATTTTACCTACATAGTATCGTTCATAGTTAATTCAGAAGCAAGACCTCATGGAAAATAATAAAAATATAATGTATTGCAACAATATATCAGTTAAAGAAAAGATGCCAATTAACATAATTAATCTTCTACATCTACGGTAACTTCCATTATTTTTTTTACTTCGGTTGTCTTTTAAATTTCATTTATGGATTATATTAGTAGTAATAATGTGTTCAATGTTTAACTCTTGATGAAGTCTTATTGTTGCTAATTATTTTTCAGAAGCAATGATAGAACAATCTGATGACCTAAATGGCGACGACGTAGAATTGGTATATATAAACCAGAAGTTGAAGTCACCGTCAGCAAGTATTATCTTTTTATAAAGAGCATACTACGTAAGTTTGATGAAACTGAATTTGACTATTCCGTAAGAAAAATGATTGCACAGAACAAAAATTGATTAAAAATCATAATGTAAATACATATTTTGTCACATCGGAACTAAAAATAACCCACTCTTAAATATTTCGCCTATCGATTATTCTAGGTATACAATTACATGTTTATAATCATTGTAAAAGCTCGTCTATTAGATCACATCCAAGAAACTACACGTTTATAAGCTTGCCATTGGCTGATATATTGCGAGTCGACGCTCGGAATGGAATGATCAAGGTGAATTTTTTTAATGCAATAATGGTTTTAATTTCTTTTGCTTATATACCTTGGTGTATACAACAAATCACTTACTACCCTAAATATTATCACTATATGGCACAAAAAACATAAAAATCAAAAGTCAAGCGCCCATGACTAAGAGCATTACGTTTTCCATTGCAAGAACCACTGCCGTTACCGGTAATAGGACCCTATGAGACCAACCCAATGGGCGGCATCCAGCTTTTAAGGGTCGGATGAACGGGATCCACCCCCCCTAGTACTACATTATTTGTTAGTGTCAGTAGAGTTTCTCCCGAGTGTTTTGGGAAACGCTCTCCTGACCACCTTCAAATCTTTGCATTGCATTTGCTTAGCATTAGTTTTGCATGCTACTGCATTTCTACGCTTCATCTTTGTACATCACTTTCGTGATGCCTCAGTTCCAGATTTAGCCCCCGGTTCCTAAGGGCCGGGCCCTTATTAGCCAACTGGGGTTGAAATGCAATGCTTTGCTCGTCATTGGTAATCCAAAGGATGCTACCTCCGTTGGGTGTTCACAAAGTTTACTTCCTCTCAAGAGCTTGGGGTTTCAAGCTCAAAAGAGGTCCCACACTGTTTACGGCGACCTCCAGCGTGTGGTCGACTAGCGCCGAAGCGCCCATGACTGACATTTTGAGACAGTTATAAAATTACTTAAAAACTTCAAATATTTGTATCCTCGTCAAATTATTATGTTATAACATTGTCAATTCCCGTTGGGAATATTGTGTTTAAATTTAAATGATTATGCATAGTGTTTATTGTTCATAATTTATTTTTAGAAGCCACGAGCGAGCAATAAGATGACTACGCAGTAATGGAATCAAACATCTTCAGCTAAATAACCGCCTGCATCACAATCATTATCAAAGATAGTATCCCCAAATATCAATATATAAAAAATATGTTTTATTAGCATTTATATGGTTTAATCGACATTAACTTTCAATCCTCATATGTACCAAGTATATATTACATATTCACTTTTAAAACGTACCTGAGTTATATGCAATTGAATAATTATATTCAGTCAAATCTAACGAATATGTGCATTAAATCAGAAGCAATGATAATTTTGATGTATTGTAAATAAAAAAACTCACTTTTTGGTCTCGGAGCTCTTTGACGGAACTTCAAATTTGAACATTTCATTACAAAGATTTTTTTATAATTGTTTATATAGTTTAATCAGTAAATACTTTTAATCCTTACACACACTATTTATAAATTTAATTTTTATAGTTAAAACGCACTTAGTTAATTTACTATCCGAATATTTATAATCAGTCAAATCGAACAACGCACATGAAAAATTAATAATTATTGTCACGTTTCATAATTAATGAAAATTGTTGTTACGTTGCTGTCGGCCATCTTGTTTTATACTCAAATGCTTATTTTTCATTGAATCAAAAACAAAAGAATTCATTACCGGGGGCTCGGAAATCAATCAAGCCAATTCAATTTTTATTTTTATTAATTATAGTTAAATATATTTTCTATATTTACGTGTATTATTAAACACTATTCATACAAAGCGATACGATTAACAGAGTAGCAAATTAAATGTATAGTGTTTAATTTTAAAGCGAGCGCGTCCGGAAGCGGCGCCTTAGAACTATTATATATAAGATGCGGTATTCGTCATATAGATCTTAGGACTTACTACACTTTCCGATGACACTATAATAATGGCATCTTACACTGACTCTAAAATAGCATCGAAGAGACTGCAAGATATCTTAATAATCCAAGCTTGACTCTATTTTTTTTATCAAGAAAGGGACTAATATGGTGTAGTCATATTACTACAAAAACCCATTCTTTTTTCAGATTTCCTGGGTAGCTGGATAACTAATTTGTGCGGCTTGTTCAGAATAATTGAATTGACTAGACTTATCTAGAAATCTAAGTAGAATTCTCATGTAGGGGTTGAGAACATTCAATTGAAGATGGTTCCATACGGGAGCTTGATCTCGATAATTATTTTTTATTTTTGTCTTAAGATGCTCTTATTAGGATTGGAATACATACATCTTATTAAATAAGGGTGCTATATTTATTGAACGTAAATATATTATGATATTATATATCTTTTTTAAATTTTTGGTCTACTGTTTTTTGCACTTTATCTATGGTGATTATTTTTTTCATTATACAAAATCTATTGTGAATTTTTTATAGACTTTTATTTTCAAAATATTCACAGGAAGAATAACTGTTCCTATTGGTTGTTCCTAAATCACTCCTGAGGACTTGAAAGTATTTTGAATAGCTATGGTCTACCGAACTACTTTTCAACATGCTATTTTTATTGCATATTAATGATAAATTAACTATTTGTAAAGATGTTGATACTTTATTTTTAGTTAATTATCTTAAGTTTCTTCCAGGATTCGATCATAATGATAATACAATTGTTTCTGTATACAAAAAATTAATAAAAATTGCTGTTTATGTAACAAATATAAGTCTTATTATTGAAAGAGTAATGAGTTTTTGATATCAGTTATTTTATAAACGCTTGATAATTGAGCGTTTTCACTGCAATTACATTATTTTATTGCTTTTGACCTGGACTGGAAATTCACTATATGGCAACACTGAGCAGGAAAGTAAACATGACTAATTATCAGATAAATATTGTTAACATATATTTTTAATGCCTAAATTTCGCATAAAATAAGATTTCAGAAAATATGTCGCAACTGACTAATTTTTATATTTATTTGTAGCATAGAAAGTGTTACTCGTACCTATTATTATTTATTCAAGAAATTATTTTATGATGTAAAAAATATATAAAACGCCATTTTTGCCATGAGGACCGGAATCATTGTTTTCACAGGGCCCGGTTTCACTCTCAGCGCCCTTGTTTATACAGTTAAAAACTCATGCAATGAGCGACATATCTAAAAGCTTGATTTCTAAAAATAAATCATTGTATATTTTTACGGTAGTTATATATATTACATTTTTTCTTTCCGTATAATTTATAATGCTTCATGAAAACGATTCATCGGAATACTTTTTTTGAGTTTTTAGTGAAGTTTCAATTTGCAGCAATGTTAGATAATGTTGGGATGTTAATAACAAATTAATGAACTACTATCTAAATCAATGTAAGATGTATCAATAAAAAATGGTCGTAAAATAAATTATTTATTCAAGTCTTCGCCACTTTATATTTATATACATAAAAGGCAATGTTCGTATGTATGTACTCTATAGACTCAAAAACTACAGGACCGATTTTGTTGAAAATTTCACATTTTGTTCTTATAAGTACTGTGAGTGTTTAGAGAGCAGTTTAAATGAAATCCGACAGATACCGTTGTTGCTATGGGGTTTCGGGTCAAACGCGCTCGCGATATGACGTCATATAATGTTGTCACATCGTTGCCGTCGTACTTTTCGATATATGCCATATTTTAGGTTTTAAATGCTCGCTCTGACGTCATATCATGATGTCACGAACATATCATAATTCAATATTAAATACTCGCATCCTTTCACGTACAACACATAAATTACGTTTTTGATGCTCGTCGTCGTTCTAATTATTATTTAAATGTATCTCAAATTGCTGGTAAATTGCCATCATACACTTTCGTCGTTATGTATGTCAAACCTGTGTAAAATATGTAAATAATGTGTAATAAATTGAATAAAACACAGAATCATTTAGCTATTCGGGCAAATTTGAGCTCTGATTTCGAATGCATATTTTATGAAATAATATATTTTTTGATATTCAATTGTTAAATATTACTTGTAATAATTGATTTTAGACTGTTTTGTTGTTGCTTAGCAATGGCACCAAAACGACAATATATTGGTCGTCGCACAAATATCAATTGCATTGGATCGAACATTGTAACAGCCATTCGGTGGTGCTGTAATATTATTAGCAGGTAATTTTTGTCAGACATTACCTGTTATACCACGTTCAACTCCAACTGATGAACTGAATGCGTGCTTAAAAGCATCAATTTTGTGAAGACACGGCAATAAATTTACATTGACGACAATCATGCGTGTTCATTGCAAAACGATGCTTCAGCAGAACGTTATGCAAAACAATTATTGAATATTGGAAATGGCAAAATTACAATTGATGAATCAACAGGCTGTATTAAATTATTATCACATACTCAAAAGAATATTTGATTCAATGCGTATTACAAGATATCACGCAACATTAATTATTTCACTTGATTTAGCAGGATTGCCACCACATGTCATTTATTTTAAGACTGTTCCTATCATTGTTTTCAGAAACGTTGATCCACTCGGTCTTTACAGTGGTATCAGATTGGCAGCCAATTGTTAAAAAATGTCATCAAAGCACCAATTTCAACTGACAAATTCAAAAGAGCAATTTCCAATTAAACTGGCTTTTGCAATAACAATAAACAAATCACAGGGTCAATCGTTGCAAGTATGTGGATTGAATTTGCAGAATCCATGTTTTTTCATGGTCAATTATACGTTGCATGCTCCCTTGTAAGACAACATGCTATATCCCAGAGCATTGCAATGATCTTGAAGGTAAATAGTTCATTAATTTAAATTTATTTAATTAAAATAAAATTAATATCGAATTAATATTGTTTTCGTAAAATATTCAGATGGCGCTAAAGTTAAAAAAGAAGAAAAAACACTCAAAAACAAAACAGCATGGAAACAGAAAGACATGAATTATTCCACACAATTTAATTCATGTCATTTTAATTAAATAAATTTAATTTAATCTATATGTGTACATCAGGGACGGGAAGTGTAATACTTTCTCTTTCGATCGCTCGCGTAAGTAACGAGAGTGAATGAGAGATAAGGGCATGCTGACCGCATGCTCTTTATCTTGATTAGAAAGTAATTATCTCACCGCCCGCGCCTGGTGTACATATGTATATACTCAAATTTAACAATAGCGAAACATTGGCGGTTCCGCTAGTAATATAATATTACAAATTTCGGGACTTAAGGTAAATTAAAAAATTATGTATTTTTATTAAATATGTTTTACAAATAGAAAATGATATTTTTTTAATTAGAAAAGAGGAACTTCTACTGTTGGTTTTTTTTTTTGAATCACGATTTGAGTGGATGTAAGTATCTTAAATTGTTGGGCTGAACAGTTTTTCAAACTGCTGTTGATAATATCATCTTGATCATATTATAATTTTACTATTTATAAAAAATAAAGTAACTAGTTTTAAAGATGTTGAAACCGAGCGCGTATCGTGCGATACTTTCCCTTTCGCTCGCTCGCGTGCTAAGTGAGAGATAAGAGCGTGCGTTACACGCGTTCCGCACGTCCTTATCTCTCACTCACTCTCGTTGTTTAGCACGTGAGCGAGCAAAAAGGAAATTATCTTACCGTACGCGCGTACGAGAAAAATATAAAAAATATGGTATATTTTTATCTTTTTCTCGTGGATTCATTAGAATTTTTTTACAAATCAGACCCATTAAAAAGGCCACATTTTGTCCTTTCTTGACTCCCCAACTATCCCCAGAGCCACCCTTTGTTCTCTCCAATAACGCTAGGGGAGCCGAAGAGCGCAGCTTGTGAGCCTATGGTTTAAATTATATTTGATTATTATCAATCGTGGTACTAAGCGGTTATCAATTTTCAGGTCCTGGTGTATATTCGAGTTACAGACAAACCAAAAAGTTGGTATTTTATGATTAAGAACAAAGCATAGCAGATTTATAAATTCAGTTAATTTATTGTCATAAGGCACATGTAAGAACACAATTTAAATTAAAAATGACATATTACATTTACAAGTTATTATTAAATATTTATTTTAAAACTCTACAGTTCAATTTACTATGTTATACTTATTTTTATTTAAAATTTTATTAAAGCTATTTTTTTTTTTTTTTTTTTGCTTAACTAGTCTCAATATTATTATTAAATACAAAATTTACTTTAAGAAACAAGAAAATCAGTTTATACGTTTATCCAATTCTTACGATACATTTAATGTTTAAAAATATTACAAACATTGCAAAATGGTGTTATATAATAATTATACAAATATATATTATATAAAGGACTTAATATAAGTCATGTATAAATACCAATTAAAACATTGGCTTGCTATAAATCAATAGCTGGTCGATTTCTTATGATAATAATTTTACATTAATAAACATTCTTCAGTTTTAGTTTCCATCACATCTTTGTTGTCGATTTCAATCTTAAGATTTTTCGCAGGTCTTTCCAAAGAGTCCAGCATCTGTCGCTTGTTACTGGTACTCAAGTACTCTTTTCGTGGCGGCGGCGGCGGTGATGGAAAAACTGCTATTTCCTTAGCCAAACGTTTTTGCTTCTCGATCTCGTCCAACTTGATAAGGATAAAATGTTTTAATCAACAAAAATATATCAATAAAATATATTCAATATGGATATGTAGATACTCACTTGTAATTGTATATAGTTTCTAACTATTCTTCTGGCTTTTACAGGACCATGGATAGAACGCAGCTTTGATTGAAGGGCAGTAAATAATGGTGGACCATCGATATCCCTCTTACGTTTTATCTTAATATCCGTAACTTTTTTCATAAGCATCTCCCGCGGAGTCATATGCTTAGCTGAAATCCCGTCGTAGACATTTTCATCCTGAAATTAATATATTTATTATATAAATCGTATAATATAATACATATTTAACGAAATTGTGTAATTAAACAAATAATATTTACCTCAGTCGTATTGCCATTTGAGTCTTCCGACATGGAGATGTCGCTTTCCTTCAGATTGTCAAAGTTCAACTGCGTTTGTTCTTTGTCAGACGCCATCTTTTTTGGATTGGTAAGGTACGTCTGCTCGGTAAGGGTGCAAAAATTGTTATGATCAAGCTCTTATTGTGAATGGTCAAGGCGAGATTTTTTTTGCCAACTTTCTCTTTCTTAGAACTGATAAGATTAACTACTTATTGCTTCCTGTGGTTATCCCTTTCATTACATAAAATTCAGTTTTATACTTATTTGTTATATAATCAATTTAAATATATTTTTTTAATACAGAAATATTTATTATCGCTATTTAAAAAAATCTATGAAATATTAAAAATATTATTTCCATATAAACTTGACCCTTTGTCTAGATTAAACCGATAGTCGTATATACATATATGCCACTACTATATTTATATATAACTAGCTCGATTTTAATTAATTACTACGATATTCATCTTTGAGAATATTTTTTTTTAGAAAAATCTTAGAAATTATAAATATAAATAATTAATCTTTCAGACACGATAAAAATTAAAAACAATGATTTTTCGAGTTATGTTAATTGACTATATCACTGGTCGTGTTGATTAATTAAAAATTCCTGATAGTTTGATCTGTCCAAAAACTGAAATTATAAATTCGTTCAATAGGAGAGTCCGACGACAACATGATAAAATACTTTGAATAGTGTGAACGCTCGGTTACATGAGCCATCTAGCTTCTCAATGAGCTTGTCAGACAAAAATATGCTTTCGGGATTAGTTACGAGAAGCTGAAACTGTTTATATAGGATGCTGCACATATTATATTTATTTATGTAAGTATTTATTAGTATGATTAAGCATTTTGCGTGGGTTTCAAATAATTATATGTGTGCTTAGGTGCACGTGTGTATACGTATCTGTGTATGTGTCACAGTGTATATTCGAGTTGCAGACGAACCAAGACTCTTTGTGTTTATAGTTGATAAAAGCATATCAGATTTATAAATACAACCTATTTATTGGCATAAGGCACATGTAAGTACATAATTACATACTTTTAATTAAAAATATCGTATTAACAAAGCTCACTTATAGAACATTTTTATTTTTTTGCTTAACCAGTCTTACTAATAATATTAAATATATAAATTACTTATTATATATTATTGAATAAAAAATCAGGGTTTATGTTAATCAATTTAATGTTTAAAATGATCACAAACATCGTAAAATTATTATGTAAATTTAGTAAAAAGATAATTAGAATATAATTAAGCTCCCAGGACTTATATTTTTAACATTTATATCAATAAAATTATATAAGTATAAAATAAATTCTTGTGCTATATGAATTAAAAATTGTACATTTCAACTAAAATTATGATTTTACTCATTAAAATTATAAATATTTTAACTGATTGTATAGATGTAATTTAAATGATTGATTAGCTTATATTTAAGTTTGTAAAATTGTTTGAACCTTTTACGTTCAGAATTTAGCTAGCAACAGGTAATGTATTTTTAGTAGTGAAAATCTTTTTGAATTCTAACCAGGCTGTTTTAAGAGTTGTTATATCACATACTTTTAATAACACTGGAATGTATCAGCTGCTTATCAGTTTTATTATATACTGAATAGGCGCGATTTTATCTTTTTCTATACAATTGTATTGCTGTAGTGATAAAAATAATGAACCATTAATTGAATCATTTTATTAAAATTTCATTAGTTATTCGGCATATTTAATGGATACGTGTCATTTTATTTCAATAAAAAAAATTAACAATGAATATTTTCTGATGTAATAATAGATTTTAATGAAAATAATTAAAAATGTGCCACACACACACAATATAAAAAAACGCAGTTCAGCAGTTTTTAAATTGTAATGAAAATAGTATACACAGCAAAATAATTTAAATTTTTTTTCAATCAGTACTGCTTTAATTTTACTGTATAATAAAATAATAATAAATATTTGAAGATCATGTATTTTATGAAGTACTGCCGGTCAAAAGTTTAAAAGCAATAAATTTTTTGATGCTTTAAATAAATAAATAAAAACGACATTATATAAGAGATAAAACATATATTTTTCATTAAAACTCAAAATAATAAATTTATGGAACGTATTTAAAATGAAATGAACAAACTGTCTTTTCGTCGAAAAATTCACATTTTTTACGTAATACGGCTTTTATTATTTTTGCCATCCTATTAACTAAATTTATTAACGTATTGGTTTATATGTTTTAACAATTATTTTAATTTTTTTGTTTGTAAAAATCATAGAGTAATGAAATAAATAGAGAGGGCAACGCGTATTAAAAAATCGCGCAAGAAAAAATCTAATAAGCTAGTCTCTCGGTCAATCACCCGCCGCGCGCGGTTGTCTTCGTAACGCGCATTCCATTCTTCGCATTTATATTTAATATTAAAATTATAGACAGATAGTAAATACACAGCAGATTTAAAAATTCAGTCTTTTTATTGTCATAAGGCACATACAAGTACATAATTTTAATTACAAATTAGCATATTAGATTTACAAGTATTATTTTAAGTTCCACACTTCAATTTACAATGTTACATTTATTTTTATTTTACATATTAAAGCTTTTTTTATATTTTTTTTGCTCAATTAGTCTTACTTTTAATATTAAATATACACTCAATAAACACGAAAATCAGTCTATACGTTAATCAAACTAACGATACATTTAATAATTAAAAATATTCTAAATAAACAAAGGTAAATATAATCACTGGTCAATTTCTTATTTTTATAATCTCACATTAATAAATATTGCTTAGTCTTTCTTAGACATTTCATTTTCATTGTCGAATTCAACTTTAGGAATTTTCGCAGGTATTTCCAAAGAGTCCAATATCGGTCGCTTGTTACTGCTCTGAAGCGGTGATGGTAAAACTGCTCTTTCTTTAGCCAAACGATTTTGCTCTTTGATCTCGTCTAACTTAAAGATAAAATATATTAATTTACCCTTATGAATCAAGAAAATAAATTCAATATTGATATAAAGATACTCACTTGATATTGTATATAGTTTCTAACCATTCTTCTGGCTTTTACTGGACCGTGGATGGAACACAGCATTGATTGAAGATCAGTGAATAAAGGTGGACCATCGAGGTCCCTCTTACGTTTTATCTTCATGTCCGTAGCTGTGTTCATAATCATCTTAGGCGGAATCAACGACTCTAAATCAGAAATCCCGTCGGAAATATTTTCATCCTGAAATTAAATATTTTATTATATAAAAAATATGATATATATTTAAAAAATTAAAGTATTAAGCAAATAATATTTACCTCACTTGTATTTATTGTTACCTCTTCTAACATAAAGCCGTCACTTTCTATCAGATTGTCAAAGTTCAAACGTCTTCGTACTTTATCAGATGCCATCTTTCTTGGATCGGTAAAATACGTCCGCTCGGTAAGGGTTTAAAAACTGTTTTAACTCTTTCTGATTGCGGAAGGGTAAAACGGAGGAGTTTTTTTGTCGACTTTCTCTTACCTGGAACTGATAAGACTGACCACCTATTACTTTTCTGTGGTTACTATTTTTTATATAAAATTCAGTTCTATATTTATTTGTAATATCATCAAAATAAATATAAATTTTGATATGACAAAAATCAATATTTTAATAATAATTGAAAAAATAATAATGTTTTTGAAGAAAAAATAATATGTAATATATTTAAAATATGGTCAGTTAAAATTTTAAATAATCGGTTACTTTATTAAGCTCTAATAGTGACAATATCTAAACTAAATTTGAATTAGGCCAATTAACTATTGCCTTGGAGCGTCATTATCCTTTTCGTTATATTGAATTAAATTCGATTTTACACTTATTTTAAATAAATTCCAATATGTTTGATTAGAATACAAGTATTTTATTATGCTAATAAAAAAAACTATATTTAATCGAAAAAAAATATTTGCAACAGGTTAAAAAACGTTTCTTTATTGTATTTGATTATCATTTTCTAAAAATTAAATGGTCATTTACTAGTTAATTAAACCATGATATTATATAAGCAATCATTTTATATTTTTAACGGTTAATTGCGGAAAATTTAAAAAAATCTTTTTTATTAAATTTTAAAATAAATTATAGAAATATATTTTTATTAATTATTTATGGTTTATTAAAATTAATAAACAATTTATAGATGTTTTCTAAAAATAAGATCGGTTAATTTTTATTGGCCCCATAAATTAAATTGAGCAAATAAGCTTATTTTTTCATTAAAAAGCAACAATAACTCTATTTTTTAAAACAAGTAAGGATTTTTAAATGAATAATGAGCTTTATTTTTATATAAAAATATGTTCCACTGACAGTTCTTCGTATATATGTATGTAATTTATTCATTTAATAATTAAAAATTAAATTTAAATTTAATTTAGAATTTACGGGATTGAAATTGTTTTTATGTCATACCATTCTTAGATTTAATTTTTTTATGTAGTTATAGTCCAAAATTATTATTTTTGTATATAACCAGTAATTAAAATTATGCGCTTTCCAGACACGATAGAAACATAAAATCACTAAAGTCTGTATGGGATTCGAACCTAGGTCTTTCAGGTTAATAGTCAAAGATTTATACCACTCACCTATCGTGCTATCGTGCTTTGACAAAATATCGTCTTTCTGGATGCCATCTAAATTGTTATAACACTTGGCAATTTATTCCAATAAAATATATTATTCATTAAATTTTATCAGTTACCTTATGAGAAAGGAGTGCGTAGAAAATTTTTAATCTGCTTGTTCAAAATGCTACATGTTTTTATTAAAAACATAATTATATGACTGTTGATTGTAATATTTTTGTGATTGAGATGTGATTTATTTATAGTATTGTATTTAATTATTGCATATTTAATATTAATTTTAGATTACCGCAATAATATTTATTTAAAAAAAATCATTGATTTGCATTTTTAAATAATTTATTAATTAAAATGTAAATTTGACAACTTTACAGCAGAAACAGGAAATTAAAAAGACAAGTTTAAAATAGGAAAATAAAACAGTATCTCAATTTTCTTGATATGCAAAGTCATTCTCACCCAAAAGTAGAGTTAAAAATTAGGTCATCGATATGTGTTTTAAAAATTTGCGAGGTAATAAAAAGCCATAATATTTAGTTGTTACAACAGTAAAATAAAAAATATTTTTTATATTTATTTGATTAAAAAATTAAGTATAATTTGATTTAAAACACTCATCAACACATTTTAATTATTATATTATCTAGTACATACCATCTTTAGTTGATAAAGAAAAAAAAAATAACATTTCATTATTTTACAGTGAAAATGTTTCTTTTTCAAAAAATATTGATTTTTCGCCATTTTTATTAAATATGTTTATTAAGACTATTTAGATAAAAATATTTCTGAATGAAGATAAAAATGTACAAATAGTAGAAATAATTTCATGTATGCAATACCTGATTTTATTTTAACTTCGCCAGCCATCCCTACCATAAAGAAAAAGCGCGGTCATTTCTCTGTTACATAACAGAATTCTGAAAACTGTTATGTAATGTTAGATTTGCCTGAGATAAAGCAAACGTATTCTTTTTATGTTGACACGTCGCACAAGTACAAACATACAAAAATATCGAACATCTTAAATTCGATTTCAAAAATTTGCCCCGTGGTGGGATTTTTCGCATATGTAGGGTGGACCGATATTTGACCCTCTTAGACTAAAAATGATAATATTATTCTATATCCTATCCCGATAAAACTACTTTGGACATAATTTTATTCTACGTTTTTGCTTTCAAACAATATGGGCATCGTCGTTTTCGTGGTTTTAAAGCATAAAGGTTTAGATTTTTAACAAATATCATAAAAAAGGCTTTAAAATGCAAATAAAAAATATCAAATAAACATATTGAAATAACGTTATAAAATTATATGTTTCAGTAATATTTTATTCAATTTTAGAATAATAATCTATAGTGTGTTATTTAACAAGGTAATAAACATACCATATGGACATTTAATTGATTTGGATACTCATAAATTATATGTTTTTGAAACAAATTTAAGAAATTCATGTCTTGCTTTGATAATAAGCTAATAACTCTCAGAAAACACCAGAATTCTCAAAGAATTTTTAAGCTAAACTATAATTATAATATTTTTTTTTGGACTAAGATCAACGATTTTTTCTATGGTTAAGTCAATTCAATACAAAACATATTATATCGGAAAAAAATATGGCGGATCCATGGTTTAGTTTTTACCTCAACAAAAGTTTTGTAAATGTTCGTGAATATTAATCTAAGATAAAATAATGCACCCAAATTGGTTACAATTTCTGAGTGAAAAGATCACGATGATGCTGAATTTATGATGCTATTTAAAATAATTGATGGCTGTATGATTAAATCTAAGGCAGTTATTGTGTCAAAAACCGTTATATTCCAAACATAGTTATGTCATTACTTACAATAAAAATATGGGTAGTGCTGAAAAAATGCTCTTTAGTGAAAATTGTTTTGGGAAAAATAGTAAATTGGTACAAAAAGTTTCCTGAAGCGCATCACAGCATGCATCATTGAAAACCATATTTTAAAACTATATTTGTTTACATTCTATATATACTTATATATGTACTACATTTACTACAAAACATTGATTTTTGATGAAAAAAATATTTTATAAAATAAATATATAGACCACAATAAGAAAATTTGATTTACTGTAAAAAGTATTTTTTTCATGTAAACGTTAACCATTTTTTAAATAATATAAAACTGCATTGATACGTGTGACCCATCTAAGTACTGACCAGATGCAATGTTCCTATTTAGGACCTTCCTAGAAACTGTCAGTCTTGTGTTGTAAGTGGGTCAGTATTATACGTTTGCATACAAAATTCAGTTGCTTTTAAAACCATTAACACAATTTTAATGTTTTTATTATTTCTTGTAAATATAAAAAGGTTGTCGATTCAGCAACTATCAGGCACAGGAAATGATCCAGATTTGTAACATTGATTGTATTTGTACTGGTAATAAACATATGTACTTTTAATAATATTAAAACATTATATCAGGTTGTGCCAGCTTTACTCATGGGTACGTGTGCGTGTGTGAGTCTATATTCGCATGTGTATTTGGATCTATTGCGTACACCAGATAATTCTAACATTATTCTTTTAATTTATTCGTTTAATTTATTTATAGCATATATAGATCTTATTAATATAAACAGGGAAAATGTATTTTTTATTTATTACGAGCTTTTAAAAAACGATGAAATAGATCGAAATTGAGTACTGCGTAGAAATGGTTATCACATTGAAATATATATGCTAGGTAATAAAAGCTAATAATAAAATTATTTTTAATAATATGCTCAGGAAGTTTCATTTTCTTTCTTTCAAAAGAAGTTGAATTCCTTTCATTATTTTTAAAAACAAGCAATTCAAGACCTTTTAAAATACAGCGTTTTTCTTTGTGATTGAGTAGCATTTCAACTTTAGAAAAATAGTCATTGTAAAAAGCATTATCAAGAAATGGCAGAAGCCATTTCTTGACAATGCTTTTTATAAAGTTGATAACTTTTACGATTGTTGTCCACATTTCTTTCTGGGTTGTTGTAAGATCCTTTGTTGCCAGCAAATGCTTTTGATCTTTGATCTCATCAAACTGAAAAACAAAAATACAATAATTTACACAATTGATATTCCATATATTTTTAAGTAATTCATTTAGCTTTTACATAGATGAATTTTGGAGCTACGTTTCTTATGAACCCTTTGAGTAGTGAGTTAATTTATAAACATTTGTTAATTTATTTATACACCTGGGAGTGAGTTAATTTTACGTATTTTTCATATTATTTATTTATTAGTATTTTATGTTGCATTTAAAATAAATTATATAAAAGTGATTTTCAACTTTTAAGTTTCATACTCGTAAATTTATTAGTATTATTTTTTATAGAAATCATTTAATCAAATTAAAAATATATTTTGTAATTATAATGTTTTATTGGTTATAAATATAAATATATAACTATTTGGGGTGCCTCAAAACATTGAAAAATCAACCGCCGTACATGTACGGCGATACTCATCAATTTATTATCAAGTATCAGAGGAGTTCCATCTGTGCAAACAGAATACAATTATCATTCAAAGTTTCGCATCTTTTTTTCATCCTAAGATTCAATAAAACTTACAATCAATTCATCAAAAAAATATAATATAATAATGTTTCTCTGTAACCTTACAGTCAATCTCTTTATTGGCCAATTGTTTGAGATGTTTCTTTTTTCTTGAATTTCGATCTCCAATTTCCACTTCTTCTTTGACAATTTTTATTTTCAATTCTTCGCGAATAGCGGAATCCAATATCATTATAAAAACATTTTATTTTAGAACCTCTAAATTATTTAATTGATGGAGTTGTACTTCTTGATTTAAATTTGTATACGAGCGGCTTATTCTCTACTGTCAGTTGGCAAGTCTACTGTATATATTAAATATAGTACTGACCCTAGTACACTGCCTTGAAGTCCTCTTTTTTATTTTGATATTTTACTATAAAATATATTTATTGCTCAGTAGTGCCTTTTTTATTTTATATTTTAATCTCATATGCTACACTTTTTCTAAAGCTTGATTTATATCCAGAAGAGCAGCAAAAAATCACAATATGAGAACTATTTTTAATTACTATAAATCTGTATTAGATAAATATTACATAATCATCGCAAATCACTGGAATTTTTCCACAGACATCAGCTTAAAAACCCCTAATCTATAGCAGTGCTTCAATTCGATGTTGTATTTTTTATAACATTTAAGTTCTTTAATTTATATTAGCATATATCAATTTAATTATAATTAGTAATATTTTATGGGATTCGAAACTATTTTTGGTAATTTCTCAATCGAAAAATCAAGGAACAGAATCCGTAGATTCAGATGCATGTAAATATTATTATCATATACGACTTACGGATTTAGTGTTTTGAAATTAACCAGATATGTTTAATTTATTAAAGCTTAAAGTGTTAAGTAAAATCTATTTCAGTAAAACGAAAACGCGAAAGTAAGATAACCTTATCAATGCAAATAAGGAGAAATTTAACAATAGCACACTCCCTTTTCACCCCATCGCAGGTATAAATAGCAGGCAAACTCCCATAAGGCCAGTTCAATTTTTGAACCCTTACCGAGTGGACCTCCCTTACTAATTTACGAAAGATGGCTCAAGACAAGGTCCAAACGCAGTTGACTACTAAAAATTGGTTAGAGATCAACATCTTTCTGTCGGAGGAATCTATCGATAACACGACCGAAGTAAGTTTTATTTATTAAACATTGTTTATTTATATTATGATTCTATATTGATACAATTCTTGTATTTTAGGATGACTATCTCTCTGAAGAGTTTTCAGTCTTTCAGTCGATGACGCCACCAAAGAGCCTAACTGATATAACATCGCATACAAAGGTTAAAAGTTTGAAGGAAATTGCAGCTGAACCACCTTTCATAGCGATGCAAGAGTCTCTGAGTGCTATTCACGGTCCTGTGAAAGCTAAAAGGATCATTGAAAACTATATAGAATATCAAGTAAGTAGCTATGAATAATCTGAGTCAATACTCAGATGTGTAAATTATCATATTTTTGTATTACAGCTGGATGAGATCGAAGATCAGAAGCGTTTCATCAAAGAAGCGGAAAATGAACCATTACCATTGACTCCACGAAAAGAGTACTTGACCCGTAATAAACGACCGATATTAGATTGTCTGAGAAAATCTGTGGATAAGCCTAAAGAAATCGAAAAAGATTGAACTTGTGCTAACGAAAAAGACTGATAAATGTTTCTTAGAAGTGAAAATCGACCAGTGATTAATTAATAATTAGCTAATGTTTTTATTAGTTTTTTACATGACTTACAATAAGTCCTATGTTATATTTATGTATGTATTATATTACATGTGCAATGAAATGAGCTTTATATATATATATATATATATATATATATATATATATATATATATATATATATATATATATATATATATATATATATATATATATATATTTAAAAATATTTTTTGATATAAAATGTATTGTTAGAATTTTACGAACGTCTCGAAAGACTGATTTTTCATTCATTGTATAAAAAAAGACTGGTCAACCAAAAAAATAATAAAAGCTTTAATAATTTTATTAATAAAAAAAAATCAGTAAAAATATATTTTTACCGAAATACAAAAATAGATGATAAGTACGTTATGTTTTAATTTTAAGTATATAATTATGTATTTAAATGTGCCTTATGACAATAATGAACTGAATTAAGATATATGTTTATTCATATAACAGACATTGAAAGCACTAAAATTAAATAGATAATTATTATTTTTTTTATGTACCTATGTATTTTTAATTTTATAAGATGTAATTTTGTATCTGCAGAAATTGACAATAAATAAATTTAATTTTAACTAAAACAGTATTTTTTTCTTTAATTAAATATAATTTAATATTATTAAAAAAAAACATATTTTAAAGTAAAAATATAAATTTGATGTATTTCAGAGAAATATGTGCACCTCGCACTGATTGCATTTAGATAATGGTTTTTTCCATAGATTAAGAGAAAGTTTTCGCAGAAAAGAACGAAAGCAATTAGGTTTGCATTTTATCGATTTAGATAAGGCGGTTTATTTTCAAGCAGTTTAACAAACTTTACCCAGAAATGTAGTAATATAAAATCAAAATTCATTAGAAAAAAACTAAAAAACGCGAGTTTATTTTAATTTTATTTTATTAAATTTTCGAAATAGCTCTAAATATATAAAAAAAATGTTTTATCTAAGTCGATATAATGAAATGATAACTGCTGGGTTTTTTTATGCAAAATTTTTTGTTATCTGTGAAAAAATCATTTTCTAGAAATACTAAAACCGCAAAGTTAAATTCTGTTTAAAAATTGCTTTTTGTATTTTTTTTATATTAATTTGATAAACGATGATTTAAGAGCGCAACATCTGATGATAAGGTTTATCTTTAACCTGTATTTTTGGTTTAGTTTTGACATAATTGATAAGATACTTATCAATCTGTAAAATTATAAATTAAGCAACGTTGTTTAATTCAGTTACTAATTTTAATAAGATGATCATTAATCGGTAACACTTTTTTGCTTATTATGTCATATCTATGGCTTAATATATTAACACAGAAAAAACAGCATTGTGAGTAACATCAATAGGCAATTTAATAGCAAAGCAAATGATTTAATTTTTTTTGTTGGTTCACCTAGTGGTTTTTAAATATTTTTGATAAATCCAGGTTTACATAAGACGCATTATGACAAATTATAACCTAAACATTGAATTTAGAATAGAAAATAAATTCTTTTTAATAGCTGTATCCTTGTAAGGAAGCCGCGGCACTGGCTGTGACTTTCATAAATAGTCTTTTTAGAACAACTTCAGTAAAAACTATATTTTTAACAATGTACAATCTAAAGAGAAGTCGGCTAAAATATTTGGTGAATATATATGCAGGGGTTAGGTTAACTAAAAAAATATGTGGCTTGTGAAAATGCAAGTTTCTGATTATTCATTGTATTATTAACCAGCAGGTACTTTGTGGGAAGTACCTCAATCTATCATGCGTTATTGAACCAGTTGTGTTCCATATTTTTTTATATCAGAATTGCTCTACCATACCGCAGTTTGATAGCTGAATCATTAGAAAGTTATATATAGATTTTTTGAAATTCAATTGAATTTTTTCTCAAAGAAAAAACTTTTTTTAATGAATTTAATTTAAAATTACGAGTAAAATCAGAGCTCACATATAAATCCCTGTACAAGGACTCAATGATAGAAAGTGACTGTGTGATAGAAATTACCAAGAACTTCTTCTCAGTTCCTGTTTTGATAATTGAAATCATTTGAAGCTATTTTATTTAACGCTATGCAAATTACAACTCTAATAATAATACAGAGTATTTATTTACTATGCCTTTTATGACACAAAAACCTATCATTGCTTGAGTTCTATATATGTTGAAATAGTACAGAATATTTCTACTCTAAATAATAAATATTTTTAATAATAAATTGGCGTACATAATCAAAGTCACAACAACGCAGTACAAAAAAATTTCGTCCTTGTTTCCTTAATAAGCTTGAATAATGCTTTATTTGCACTTTGAAGTATTTATAAAAATATTATTTTGAGAGTATAAATACAATGCAAAAATATGTATTTGTTGCATCTAATTATTCTAAAATTTTATTATAGATAAAGAAGATTTTTTTTCTTGTACCATATCCTGAAAAAATAAGGCAGGTATTATTGTATTATATGGTTTCGTCAAAAAAGCTCAAGACAAAAGAGCCCTGACAAAACAGCTTCGACATAACAGGTTTTGTGTATTCTATTGACATATTTTATATTTATATAATACTATTTATACAATTTTCCTTACCTTTTTCGCAAGTTGTTACAGTCAATATTTTTATATTCGTTTTGTAAGGACATATATTTACACATATAAAAATGACAATTTATAATATGTATTTAAGCAATAAAAATTAGATTGTCACTTTTTAGTTAATTTTGCACCCATCTTATACATTTCTGTTTTTTTTTTATTTTTTTTATGTCAGTTTTCTTTGGTTTTGTTCCAATGACGCACATTCAGAATTTGTCACATTCAGCAGTTTTAGAATTGTAGCACAATTTACTCAGCGAATATGTGTATAAAAAACATCGTTTTATTATTTTCCATATCTGTAAAAAAAAAATTTTTTTTAAATGATTTAGTTATTGAGTACATATAAATAGCGATTCATACAGACCTTTTGTCTTACTACATAAAGATTGATTCAAATCGTTTTGATGATCAAAATATTTTAATATTAGAACTAGGTTTAAGTATAAAGTAAATTTCAACAATATTTGTCTAAAAAAAAAGGTTAAAAAAATATGACAAAAACATAATATGCATGTTAAAATTTAAATCAACTAGCTGTCGGTACCTCACTATCGTGAGGTACCGATAGCTAGCGAGTGTGCGAATACCGGACCCTCAACTTTTTGGGTTTTAAATATAATTTTTGCTTCGTTCTGATTTTTTAAAACATTTTTTTAAATTTAATGGTTCAAATTGGACATTACTATTTAGGATTTTCAATGATAGACAAAATAGTTCAATCTATAAAAAACTACTTAACATTTTCAATTCATTTGAAAATAGGTTTACAACTTGACTAAATATTTCCAGAAGAAAACATTTTATATTATTTATTAGATTTACAACGTTAGATTTTATCGTTATATTAAAACTTAGATATTTAATGATAAATCTAAATATTGTATATCATTTATGAATAGGTTTAAAACTTGGCTAGATAATAATAAATTAAAAATTGTACTATGAAATTTCAATACAGCGAAGCTCACGAAACCAATGAATAAATTTTGGTGTACTGAAAATACGTTATATTGAATGTAGGGAAGATCATATATTTTTATTTTATTTTAAATTACTATATTACTACAGCATCAAAATAACCTCTTATAAGGTTGACAGATCGTTTTTTGTCCTTGTTTAAGGAAAATGTATGAAACACAATAAAATTTGTGAAAAAAATGTTTTATAAAAAAAGTTTGAGGGTCAGCGAAACACCTGTAAATATTGCTTTTGAACACATCTGTCACACACCAAGTCAAGGACGAACTGAATGTGGAGAAATATTGTGTAAAGTTGCAACGTCATTCTTAAATTTGGATCAAAATATTTCGTTATACTGAGATTAGTCTTCGTTATAATGAAAACATTTTGTATGCAAGTTTTTAGGGGACAAATTAAAGATTCGTTATACTGGGAATTTTGTTATTTCGGTATTCGTTACAAAGAGATTTCGTTGTATTATTTTTTAAAATAGGTTTGTAACTTTACTAAATATTAATAAAACAAAAAATATCAAAATGTTTTCAACATAAAAAATATTATTGAAACGTAACATTTTGTATCATTTAAAAGTAGGTTTACAGTTTAATAAATAATTATAATAAATAGCATCGGCTACACATCCGCTCAAAAATATTACTGATATGAAAAAATATTTTGTTACACCTTACTAACGCAACAACACAATCGATCATATAAAGTTAGTGCAATGTGAGTGATTATAAGTCATTGATTGTGTTTTAGGGTATTTTATGTGTTTGAGTGCCAGTTTTAACGCTGCATAACACAATTATATCATAAATTTAAATTTTCGTAATAAAAAAGTTTTTTGGTGACATCATAAGTTACTTTATAATTTAAAAAAAATATTTCTATGTTTTATGTGTAAATATAAAAGTCAGTTTTTAATTACATTTACTAATGAGAAAGAAACAATAAACTAAAGATATCAAGCACCTAATCTGTTACTTTAGACCAAAAGTGCGTTTTGAAAATATTAATAATTTTGAAACCTTTGTCTTTTTTGATTAAAAAATATTTTGATTTACATATTTTTTAAAGTAAATGTTTTTCTGCGCAGCATTATATATTTTAATAATTAATGAGTGTAAAAAGTTTTCACTATATTTAAAATTAATAATGAACTAATGATATTTAAAATCTATAATAAATGATTAATATTTAAAATCCATAATAAAATAAAAAATATTTTTAATGTTGAAAAAAATATTTTGAATAAATATTGAAATTTTATTCTGAAACTTTTAATTTAAAAAATATTTAAATTAGTGTTATACATTTTTGTGTAGTTTAGTTTCAAAGGCGTCAGTAAGATGGATTTTTGCAATACTGTGCGCTTAGTAGTTGGTTAGTAATGAATAGTACTTTTTTTGAAACTTTGCCCCTTTTTGACTTTTTAAAGCAAAGTTTTAAAAATTCTCTAAAAACTAAAACTTTAAATTGCCAACGTTCGCCAAAATTTAGGTACATATTTTTTCTGTATAGAGAAGCTAATACATATCCACATTATTTATATTATATTTTAAATCTATAAACTAAAAAAATATTTTAAAAAACATTTTTTTTTGTATTTGATGATTTTTATACATATTTTAATAAATTTTATACAATTTAAATCGTTAAAATAAATTTCGCTCGTTAAAATCAATTTCGCTCGTTAAAATCAATTTAGTTCGTTCTCAAGCGCGGGACTTCCCAAATTTGCTTTGACAGTTCTTCTGTCAGATCTGGCAAGAAATATGTTATAATCGCGGGATTTTTGTTACAAAGTGACAATTGAAGATGATTCAAGTGATGCAGCATTTGAAATTATAGACAAAACTATAAATTGCGGGTGTGCCAGTAAGTGTTTAGTTATAAATGAATAATATAACACGGTTATTCTAACAAAATTACTATTGACTTTCCAGGATCTAATATTAAAAGACAAACAGCGGTGATTTGGCAATTAAAGGTATACATACCGAAGTTAATTAAACATATTGCAATGCTAGTAATAATAAAAAATATATGACATATTGTGACAATTTTGTAGAAGATGAAAAGATGCCAATCTACGTGTTTAATCCTCTACAGTACATCCATCAATTGTGTTCTTTGGTTGTCGTTTAAATTTAATTTATGGATTATATTAGTAGTAATAATGTGTTCAATGTTTACTCGTGATAGGAGTCTTATTGTTTTTTAATTATTTTTCAGAAGCAATGATGGAACAATTTGATGACCTATATGGCTACAACGTAGAATTGGTATATATAAACAAAGAGTTAATCTTCTCGTGTTGAAGTCACTGTCAGCAAGTATTATCTTTTTATAAAGAACATACTACATAAGTTTGATGTAACTGAATATCTTAAATTTGGCTATTCAGAAAGAGGAATGATGGCACAGAACAAAAATTGTACCTATTTTGCCACATCGGAATTAAAAATAACCCACTCTTAGATATTTTGGCTATCGATTATTCCAGGTATGCAATCACATATTTATAATCATTGTAAAATGACGTTTATTAGATAACATCCAAGAAACTACACATTTATAAGCTGTCCGACAGCGCTGATTTGATCGACATTAACTTTCAATCCTCACATACTAAGGATATATTACACGTTCATGTTTAAAACATAACTGGTTAATTTAAAATTCTTAAAATCTAACGTATATGTGTATTAAATCAGCAAGCAATGATAATGTTAATGTAATATAAAAGTAAAACTCACTTTTCGGCCTCGGAGCCCGGCGACGGGATTTCAAAATTTGAAGATTTCATTACAAAGATTGTTTTATGATCGTTTATCTAATTTAATCAATGTATTCTTCTTATCCTCAATACATTATGTATATATTTAATTTTCATAGTTATAACACACCTAGTTAATTTGCAATCCGATTATTTATAAAAGCAAAAACTCACTTTTAGGCCTCGGAGCCCGTCGCCGGGAATTCAAAATTTGAAAATTTCATTACGAAGATTATTTTATGATTGTTTATCTAGTTTAATCAATGTATTCTTCTAATCCTCAACGCATTATGTATATATTTAATTTTTATTCAGTCAAATGACGAATTAATGAAAATTATTGTCGCGTAGCAAAATTTTATTATTAAATAATAATTATTTAAAAGTGTTGTCACGGTACTGTCTATTTGAATTTAAATGCTTATTTTTCATTGGTCGACGCTATTTGAATATTTGAATGCTTATTTTTGATTGGTCGAAACAACAGAACGCATTACCGGCGGCTCGAAAATCAATCGGAACAAATTCAATTTTAATTTTTAATATTATTTATTATTATAATTAAATATATTTCCTTTGTTTACGTGTATTGTTACACACCGTTAATACAAAGCGATACGATTTACAGAGTAGATAATTGAACGGAGAATGTTTCGTTTAAAGTTATGCGCGTCCGGAAGCGACGGCGGAAGCGGATTAGAACAATTATATATAAGATATAAATATATTTTGTAATTTTTCTCTGTTGTGTCAACAAATTAATTTTAGATTTGGAGAAAGTTGTAGGTATGTATTTCATCGATCGTATTATAAAAAAAAAGGTTTGGAAACATCGGTTTTAGTTTTGAGTAAAGGTTTATTCCACTAATTTATATAATTGCATTGGTAAATAAATTATTAGATACCTTTTCACTGCATCATTTCACACACATTAAAGTGAAGTAATCATAAATTATTATAAAAGAACAGTTTTAGGGAGTTTTAACAAACTTTTATTTAAAAAAAATAGAAACCTTTTACATTGCTCATTTTTTATTCGCCCAGTAAAAGCATCAAATGTCAACCACGTTTTAAGGTGAGTCCTTAGATTGAGAATGAAGGATCTAAATAATTTCCATCGACAGTCGACCTTTTCTCAATACTTTATAAATAAATTCCCGCGACATTGTAATTTAAAATTATTGTATATTATTTATTAGATATTTATTTTATAATCAAATTTTCTTAGATAATCGTAAATCACAAAAGGGCACAAAATTTACTATGTAGTGCGTGAGATAAAAAAATACTTTCCGCCAGTGTACCCAATATTCAATACCATAAATTTCCTCGCAGATTAATAGACTCTTTATCAAATTTGACACTTTCATTGCATGCGTATACTAATACAAAAAAAGCAAATCAATATTACGATATTCAATACATATATATGTATGTACATACATCATAGATGTTTCACTTTGTATTTGTAACAAAAAAATATTTTTATGACAATTGTATCAGATAATCACATTTAAAGAAACTTACAAAACGAGAGAGTTTATATGTTTTTTTTTATTATACGAATATAATTAAAGTCTCCACTTTACTCAATTATATTGCAATAAACGGCGAGCTTTGGAATTATTGATTATGTCTGAAAGATTTGTTAATGGTTTAATGATTATCTAATCTGATATTTTACTGTGTAGCTCATCATCATCTATTATAAAAATTATAATTTTAATGGTAAACTCATTAAGTATAATTCTCAGAAATGATAATATAATATTCACCGCACGATTTATTTTTTTGTCGGTTCGCCACCGGCTTTACCTTTGACCTTTGATTATAAGATGGTGTTGAATCTATATATGAGCTTAAGTCAGCATAAGTTAAATTATGGCGCAGCTATTTCCAAGTATTTCGTGTAGCAACAGTATTTCATTTGTATTCATGCCAGTTTCATATCTACGTTGCTCTGCTATTGAATTTACAGTATATACAATTACCGAGAGTTTCCATTGTTCAGGTCCTACAGAGCTTCGGTAATAATATACTTTATAATTAAAACACAAACTTAACGAAAGAAAATAATATCGCAAACAATGATATTTAAAAAAAAAATTCAATGCAGCAATACGAGCAGTTGTGAATTAAAGTTACAGTAATAAATTAATTCCATAGCTAAATTGTATTTTTTTTTTAATAATTGGGCAAATATATTAGACTGTTTTTATTACATAGTAATTCATAAGTAAAATAGCACGACATGTAAGTTCATTTATTATTTATTTATTAGTAAGTAGATTTTAGGTAGAAAAACTAAAATTTTTTAAAAGAAAAATGAAAAGTATTATATATTTACCTGAATATTTAAAGAATCCTTTGTGTCAAAAAAAGCACGTGCTTATGTTTAAATTTAAGATTTAAAACAATGCTTGTTTACGCTTCGTGAATATATATAATTAACTCTGTTTTATTCTAATAATAATTTTTCATTTTTGGGTTATTAATAATATTTCATTAAATACGGGCAAGATTTTTCCCCCTATTATTTATATTTTAAAATGTATGAAAAGCGACGATGCCCGACATTGCACTAGAATCGCACGCCAAACAAAGAGTGATCTAAGATTAACGATTTTTTCAGTTTCTACAGTTTGCTTTATGAAAGAACACGTATGGAATTTTAGATTTTCGCGAGTATTCTTTTTTAAATCACGGGATTCATCGCGATTTTCACTGACTTGTATTTCATATTTCGGCCGCGATTTTCCGGCCATGTTCACGAATTATTCACAACAAAAAAACAGTTGCGAATAATTCGTGATCATGGCCGGAAAATCACGTGAAAATCGCGATGAATCCCGAGATTTAAAATATATATATATATATATATATATATATATATATATATATATATATATATATATATATATATATTTAAAAAAAATGTATTTACGTGTTTTCTCGCGTTATCTTTTTTTGGATGTCTCTCAATATTTCGCTGAAGATTTTCTCAGCATTTTTCATTTGCTCAGTATGCTCCTATCCGTAAAGCAGTGAAGGTAATAACATTCAAACTTAACTGTTTTTAACATTTAAAACCAATTAAAAAAGGATGAATTAAAAATCTTGATCTGTGCGATGTAAAAAAAAGTGTACGCTATAAAAATAATGTGAAAAACCTCCTGATGATGCTGAGAAAATCTTCAGTGAAATATTGAGAGACATCCATAAAAAGATAACGCAAGAAAACACGTAAATACATTTTTTTTAAATATAAAATCGCGTAAAAAATATAATAATATTCAAACTTAGGTGTTTTTAACATTAAAACCAATAAAAAAAGTGCGAATTAAAAATCATGACCTGCGCGATGTAAAAAATAGTGTACTCTATAAAAATAAAGTGAAAACTCCTGATGATGCTGAGACAATCTTCAGCGAAATATAGAGAGAGACTCTAGAGACTATAGAGATAAACACGAACAAAACACGTAAATACATTTTTTTAAATATAATATCGCGTAAAATATAACCAATTTAATAATAATATCAGTAACGTGCTGTATATCGTTTTCAACGATTGAACATTTGCAACAATACTACAAACGATCGAATAAAAACTTTTCAGTATGCTTCTATCCGCAGAGCAGTGAAGGTAATAACATTCAAACTTAGGTGTTTTTAACATTAAAACCAATAAAAAAAGTGTACTCTATAAAAATAAAGTGAAAACTCATGATGATGCTGAGACAATCTTCAGCGAAATATAGAGAGAGACTCATTCAAAAAAAGATAAACACGAACAAAACACGTAAATACATTTTTTTTAATATAATATCGCGTAAAATATAAACAATTTAATAATAATATCAGTAACGTGCTGTATATCGTTTTCAACGATTGAACATTTGCAACAATACTACAAACGATCGAATAAAAAAATTTTAGTATGCTCCTATCCGCAGAGCAGTGAAGGTAATAACATTCAAACTTAGGTGTTTTTAACAATAAAACCAATAAAAAAGTGTACTCTATAAAAATAAAGTGAAAACTCATGATGATGCTGAAACAATCTTCAGCGAAATATAGAGAAAGACTCATTCAAAAAAAGATAAACACGAACAAAACACGTAAATACATTTTTTTTAATATAATATCGCGTAAAATATAAACAATTTAATAATAATATCAGTAACGTGCTGTATATCGTTTTCAACGATTGAACATTTGCAACAATACTACAAACGATCGAATAAAAAAATTTTAGTATGCTCCTATCCGCAGAGCAGTGAAGGTAATAACATTCAAACTTAAATGTTTTTAACAATAAAACCAATAAAAAAGTGTACTCTATAAAAATAAAGTGAAAACTCATGATGATGCTGAAACAATCTTCAGCGAAATATAGAGAAAGACTCTTTCAAAAAAAGATAAACACGAACAAAACACGTAAATACAATTTTTTTAATAATAATAATAATATATATATATATATATATATATATATATATATATATATATATATATATATATATATATATATATATTTAATCTTATACTCTAGTCATTACGAAAAATAAAATCACAAAAAAATGTCACCAGCCAAATTGCCACACCATTAGACAAAAACATTAACACAAACACAAATGACTCATCCAAGACAAATGGACAATTAATTAATATAATTAATAATGCCCCACCGGAAAGAGTATATATGACAAGGTCAAGAACAAGAGCGGCAGTCGCAAGCGATTCGTGATCATGGCCGGAAAATCACGGCCGAAATATAGAATACAAAAAAGTAAGCATAAATCGCGATGAATCCCGTGATTTAAAAAATAATTATACTCGCAAAAATCTAAAAATCCATATATATATATATATATACATATATATATATATATATATATATATATATATATATATATATATATATATATATATATATATATATATATATATATATATTCATATTATTAGAATTTTTACTTACTTTATTTTTATATTTCGGCTGTGATGCTCCAGCCATGGTCACGAAATTTCTGTAACTGCTATATTGGTCCTTGGCCTTGTCATATATAATAGAGCTGTTGGCCAACCAAGAATATATTGACGTCAGCAAACTGTAAAAGTCGCACTTCAATCAAATGGTTTCAGAAAAGAAAATCTTAAAAAACAAAAAAAAATGATATAATCACATTTTTCATATATCTGAAGAGTGACGGAAAAGATCGAAGGAACCCTATTTTCAAATCTAAAAACAAAATTGGTTCAATGCTTCCAAACGGAAAGGATCAATTAAAAAATGAATCCCAAGGTGTGTATCAAATCTTGTGTGAAGTTTGCAAAAAAAATTACGTTGGAAAATATAATAGACGCATCGCACACTGAGAGAATGAACACAAAAATGCTGTCTAAAAATTCAGCTCTGGCCGAACACAGTTTCATAGAAGACAACAAAATTGATTTTAATAGCACAAAGACCTTAGCTTAACATTAAAAATAGAAATCCACAAAGATATACTATGACAAACGAGATGATAGTAGCATATTGTCAAAGTGTTGGCTTCCGTTTCTGGAGTCTTTGCGAAATCAATCACCGATCGACCGTAGGATTTCACAAAGAACGATGAAACATAAAAACGCATTAAAATGCTTTGATGAAAAAGCAACTTTGGCAAACCACACTTCATATAAACTATGATACAACTAAAACTTTTTGGAAAAAAGAAGGAGAAGAGGAGCAATTGAAATGAAAATTGAAAACGAAAACCACGCGAAATCAATTTCCAATACCTTGTTACCGGCGTTAAATTAAATTTTAACAATATTCATACAAATATAAATTCACTCAAACAAAACAATTCGAAAATTAATGTATTCGTTGCTCCCTTAGTAACAAACAAACATGTTCCCTTAGTAACAAACAAACATTGAAGCAAAGAAGACGCAACTAAAGAGTCTGCGGCGGTTAAGATAAGGTCAAAATTTCGGCCAAGATGATAGTACGCCCAAGATTGGGCGTAATCTGGACCTCATCTCAGACTTTTCCGCTGCGTCGTCATTGATTCGATGTTGGGTTTGTTTATTTTTCTTATTTGTTTGTTGGTGACCAAGGGTACTACAACAAGTGCATTCATTTTTGAATTGGTATGTTTAAATGTATTTTTATTTGTGTGAATTTTGTTAAAATCTGATTTAGCTTAGTTTAAAACCAGTAACCAGGCATTTTAAATTATTTTTGCGTCATATTTTTTATTTAGTCGCACCGTTTTCTTTTTATTTAGTTTTCAATTGCTTCTCTAAATTTATAAAAATTGACGCACCTACCCAAAAATTGGCATAATCTATAATAAAACGACTTTTATTATAGATTATGCCAATTTTCCTCATTTAGAAATTGAACGACTTCAATTTCTAAATGAGGAAATGAGGTAAAAAATCAAAAAAAAAATTATAAATTATGTCACTTTTAAGAAAAATGTATAAATACAATCTAAAACAGTCATATCCAAATTTGTAAAATGCGTTAATTTTAACATTACCAGTTACTGTAGCTTTTGCTGAAAGAGGCTTAATTTAATATATAATTATAAAAACCTATTTAAGATCGTCGCTTGTTCAGAAAAAAAAGCACGAAAAATAAAATTTTTAAGCAAAGTAATATTTGATATTTTTTAAGCGAGTGAGTAAATCACTGAAAAATTATAAATTTATTAATTGAATATTTTACGATATTTTAATTAAATTTATGTGACAATCTCAAATATGTTTTTTTGTTGTACACTGTTCAACATAATTAATTGAAAAAAAAATTGAATTTTATATTTTATTATTTTATATTATAATTAATAAAATATATTATAATATATTCCAATCTATTTAAATACATGCACTCATGCATTTAATTAAATTGGAAGGCTTGGAAGACTCCGATCTAAAATATTTTTATTTAATTTTCCGCGCGCATTTCCCACGCTTGGCCTAGTTGCGCATTTTCCGCTTTTCCCGTCGAGCGGCGCCACTATAGAGCTACGACTACGCCTGTGTAGTCTACGGCTCGCGCTACGTTCCGTAGCACAGTTCAAAGCTGGCGACGAGCCGAGCCGCACGCCTTTCCTAATACGCCCCTGCCCTCTACGACATCAGGTGCCCACACACATACATGCAGAACGCCCACACACACACCCACTCTCCGATTCCAATCGACCTTCTTTGTTTTGTTCGACCGCCCATCCACCCCTAACGTAGATAACGTTTACTACACATATGTATTGTTTTAATTTTGTTTTCAACTACTATATGTAGTTTAGCTAATGTGTGTATCGATTATTTTAATTGTTTTTTTTGAGAATTATATGAGAGTTTTAATTTTGATTTTTTAATCTATTTTTTTAATTAATTAAAAAAATATATATTTATCTTAAAAACTGTATTTATAAAAATAAGTATATTTTATACAATTAAGCATTATTTTAATAATATATATATATATATATTAAATATAAACATATTTTTTATATAGTAATGTAATAATAAAAATATCTGCACGTATAGGACACCATTTACATTTTTATATCTTTACAGAAGAAAGGTACGACAATTTTATTCAAAAGCAGAAAAATCTTACCTTAATTCAGAGATACGCAAACTTTTCATGCCGCGCCCTATTTTTAAAAAATATAATAATTCAAAAAAATAAATATTTTATTTATCAAACATTTTAATTTTAACTTATTTTTTTTTTATTAAATAAAAAATATATTTGGGCTCTTCTCTTACTGGTAATTTCATTCAGTCTCAGCTAATTTAATAAAATTGCCTCTCAATTCTGATTCAATATTCGATTATCGTGAGCGCAACTTTTTGTTAATGGGCGCGTTTAGAAAATTTAGTTTTACACAAATAGATTCAATTAAATTATAAGAAAATATTAATAGTTTGTAGTCAATTTTTGACATTAGCTATTTACTTGAATTAAAATATTATATCTAGTCAATATATAAATTAATAATCATATATATATACAAATTTCGTATATGAAACTATAAATTTAATTTTTATGTGACAAAAATATTATTGCCGAACTAAATTAATATGAAATATAATTAAAATTCAGTGTTTTTTGTATTATATTAAATATAAAAAGTTCGGAGAAATAACGTACAATTTTCTCACAAGACAAGCATCTCACTTTGATGTGCAAAATAAAGTTGACATATTCAGATCCCATTTCGTTGGTATACTAAACAATGGTCGACTTATAATATATTTTACGATTTTTATAACACAGTGTATGCAATTTTAATTGCTTTAAAATAATACTTTTTCAGTAAATTACGCAGTGCGTGAATTTTACGCATTTTTATAAAAAACTTTACTGAAGCTAAATTATTGATCAACCTAAAATATCTAAAGCAAAAAATATTTTTATGATTTTAATTTCAAAATTATGACTTTATTGTATTATTCTTGAAAGTACAGTACTATATAGGTATTAAAAAAGCAATTTGCAGTTTTTTATATGAAGTAAATACTAATTTAATTTTTTTGTAAGGTTTAAAAAGTATTATTAAGAATCAATTATCTTATCATTATTATTTTATATCAAGTAAAAAAGCACAATCAGAAAAATGCTTGAATAAAAATGTATTAACGATAAAATTGCTACCAAAAAATAAATAAAAAAAAAACAAGTCTACTAAAAAAATGTCTATATTTCTAAATGTCCAGATTTTTTTTACCAGTGCTATAATTAATATTCGATAAAAATATTTCTATATTAAACAATAAAACATGCAACATTTTATCTTTAATTATAAATTTTATTAGAGATTTATATTTTTTAAGCATTTTTGTGATAAATGTGAAATATATGTAAAAATCTCAAAATATGCAAATATACACTTAAATTAATTTATTTTTTTAACTCATTTCGAATTTATTATATATATTTTTTAACGAATTTCGTAATGAGTAAATAAATGTATTAACGAGTTCTTGTTTTAAAAACTTAAAAATACCTCTTGATTTATTAACTTAAATTGTTTTTGTAAAAAATTTAGATTGTTTTTAATTAAAATTCTTTGTATAGCAATTTTTGCAATTATCTTAATTTGAAAAAAAATATGTTTACAGAATAACTTAATTTTAAATTCTCTAAGCTAGAGTTTTTTAAGCTGCTTTAGTAAATTTTTTCTTGAATATGAATATATTTTTAGTTCGAATCTGACCCTCATGAAATGCGTCATATACATAAAGTAATATTTTAGAACACCCAGAAGTAGAAATTGTCACAAACTTAAGCAAAAAACTTTTTTATATAAATATGTATATATGTGATATTTTTTTATACGCTAAATTTAGTTTATTTAAAAAAAATTTATAGCTTTATTTTTAAAATTAATAAATCATCACGATACTTACCCGTCAGATTATAAAAATCTAGAAAAACCTAATATGTGATGATCAATCAGAATAATAATTAGAAAATAATCAATAATTTCGATATTTAAAAACACTGGAGTTCATATGGGTTTCTAGCTAAAGTTCTTTAGTATTAGTTATCTACTTACTGGTTTATAATATAATATGAAATTAAACACGATATCATCGTGATATTTAATTTTCTGCTATAAACAATTAAAAACCATAAAGAAATCATAATTTTATAAACAAAGCAGTTTATTTTTAGACAATATATATTATGTTCATACACAAATGTTTTAAAAAAATAGGAATAATACTTTTTTAGATAATAACTTGGCCAGAATTTTGCAACCATTATTATTAAAAATAACAAAAACATTTAATATTTTTTTTTGTTTATATATGCATATATAATAACATTTTATATGATAACAGCATGTTTGTTTTGTAAAACACAACAATATTTTTTTTAAATCGAATAAATTAAATTTAAATAATAATAATATAAGGTAATACAAATAATAAACTCATAATATCATATAAACCTACTTATTTTTAACAAGCACGATGGACGAGTAGTGTCCATCTTTAATTTAATTACTATCATGTCTAAGTAATCGAAATTCGTTAATAATTTATAATTATAATTTCGATCGATTATCACAAATAGATTCCTAATCTTACTTATTATTTAAAATCGATCGTTCGTATATATTAAGTATTGAAAATTCTTTAATAATGAGTTACTTCAGCTCATTGAGAATATTTTATATGTATTTAAAATAAGATTAAATGTATTCCATTCTAAGAACAATATATATTTTACAATCAAACATTTTAAAAACTTTTTAAGGATAAATAATTTTACAGAAAATCAATACCATTTTTTTAATCTTGTTTGTTTTTTATTTTATTTTTATAGGCATGGCAGCCCAACAAACAGCAGGGGCAGCCTTGTTACTAGCTGTTCTGTGTCTAACCCTTCCACAAGCGGCCAGAGCTATTGACCTGTCGCGCCTCTACGGACACCTGAGCGCCAAGAGAGGCGGTGAGTAATTTAAAAAATATTTTTAAAAATCCCCAATCCACCCCAGCATTACCAATTTTAACCTAATTCCATAAGACCATATACAAAGATATAACCCGATGTTTTGATTAAAAATCTATAATAGTAATATTATTATTACTATTATTTTATTAATTTATTTAGCTTAGAAGCTAAGCATTTTTCACATACAATCATCCCTCGATTTACGCGGTAGATACGTTCCAAAAAATATTGCGTAAATCGAGGCATATAATTTTTATTGTAATAAAACGATCTAATACTAACGTTTTTTGCACTATTACATTAGCAATGAGAGATGTATGTCAAATATTGTCAAGTAAGCCATTATTACATCGAGTCGTTAATAATTTTTATTAACCGCGTAAGACGAGTTTCGCGTAATTCGAGGAATAAGTGTATATTTAAAAGATAAATAAATCAATTTTCTAACAACGCGTCTTTACTGTGTATTCAGGTATCAACACTTTATATTAATTGCGTCATAATGGCGAAATATTTCTGCCGAAATAATTTCGCAATTTATCGCAATGGCTTTTGCAATTTGAGTTTTGACATTTGACAATTTTGTGGGCGGTTTTTCCGCAAAAGGCCAAAGTTTTGACGATGTTCAAAGCTCAAACGTAATTTATTCTAATTGTTTATGTTGATTTTAACGGTGACGGTTAAAACCCACGTATTTATTTTTATGTGAAAGAAAATTGTAATAAATGGTACAAAATGACAAAGCAAACAGATTCCAATTAGCACGCCTTTGATTCGTACACAATTTCGAATCGTTAGCGTTCGCAACGACACAATATATAATATATTTTCTATGAAATATAATTTAGAAATCTATTAATAGATATGGAAGGTAAAATAAAACGTAATAAGAGTAACTTAAACTTAACTTTCCATTGCTGTGGTATTATTATAGGTTCCGCTTGTATTGTATAAAGATCAAAATCCATTGAAACAAAGAACGATTAACGTTTAAAGCTGTTTCTGTTAATGTTCTGTGCTATTTACAAGAGTTGCAATTTGAGTTATTACGATATTATGAAGCATTTTGAAATTTTTTAAAAGCCAAGTCGGTGTTGATGATAATCTTGAAATATTGTTTCAGCAGGATTAAATCACACGCAAACATTTCAAACCCTTTTGGATAATATTGTATTGTTAATGTATTTTTTATATTAACATATTAAAAGGGCGATATATAATATTTACACATCTCAAGTATCTTAACAATATACATGCCGCTCTGTAACACGGTTAAACTTCACCAGAATCTTTCTTTTCATCATGACATTCAGCAAAATCTCACATGTGTGAATCGCCCATCAGTCAATTAAATTTCTCTTCAATCTTCTAGTCAATCTTTCCGTAATTAATTTATCAGCCAATTTGTTGAGATGTTTCATCAGTTTTTCCTTGAATTTCCATCTTGAATATTTCACATCTTGCTTGAGAATTTTCTTTGTGAATAAAAAGTTGCTTGCTGATCCCTAGAATTTAACATCGTTCATTAAAATTAACTTTAAAGATGGATTTGTATACGAGCTTATTATCCACTGGCAATTAGGAGATTTTACCTATTATGCAGTGGTATCCTAGATGATTTATTTTTCTCCAGATGTGGATTTTTCAGGTAAGCCTTTTCTCGAGGTGCATCTCCAACATCTAATTGTGAAATCGTATCTATTGCCTAGATACGATTTCATATTGTGAGGGAGTGCCTTTTTGATTTTATATTTTATTACCATGTGCCACACTTTGTCGAAAGCTTGACTTATATCTAAGAAAGCAGCTGAGAAATTTTTCTTCCCTTGCAGATTTTTATTATTCTCGTTGTCACTCAGGTTATTTGTTAAATTGTGTCTTGCTTCTGCAGAAAACCGAATTGATGACTTGGTTTTTTTTTATTTCTGCAGTATTGAATTAGTAGTAGTAGCTTCTCAAACTGTAAGATTTCACATCTTTTGAGATCTGTTTTTAATTATTTTTATACGATTTTGTGGTAGTTTATTTTTTCTGTAATTATATAAGGCACAGGAGTTTGTTTGCGGCTTGTCATTATTAAGTAAAGAATTTATTTATCTTATTTTTGTAATATACAAAAGAAAGTCGAGCTAGATTTTTTCTTTATTTTTTAGACAGGATGCTACAAATATTAATAATCAGATAATGCGATGACTTTGTCTTTATATCTTGCCCATTTGTGTCTATTCTTTCCATTAATATAACAATTATTTATTCTACTTTGCACTTAGCTAGTCGATTCGTATCTTATCTGTCTGGTTGTTTATTTGTTTCTGAACCAATATTTTTTTTTATAATTTTTTATATTTAATTCCAAAGGTATTTTTTTGTTGGTTATTTTTCTCTTCAAGGCAGACGTTTTTGTGTTGAAATATTTAAAAAACGCTTTTTTTTTAAGATTATGGATCCTTGCGATATAATAAAAAAATGTCATAGATAAAATCGTGGTTCAAGAATTGTGTCACCGGACAGTAACTTTTGATTAAAAAATAATACACTTAAGCCATCGGCATGCATAGTGTTAAAACTGAATTTAAAAATCTAATATTATAATCTTGCATTTTAAATATTTATACAATTAGAGGTTGTTATTACAACGTTTATTTCTTAGTTAATTTAATATTATCATATTTAAAGGAAAACCACATAAAAATACAGTCTAATAATTTCCAAATAAAATTAGCATTTTGCACTCGTGATGCGGTTGCGGTTTAGGATAATGAAAAATTCACTAAATATATCTAGATTAGATAATATTTATATTGCGTATTATTATATTCCTTCAACATTATGTTTTCATTTTTTTAGCTTAAGAACAGGTCATTAAAAATTTGTTTTAAAAACGCTGCTCGTTATTTTGCTCCCGTTTTATATAATTATTTTAAGCTGTACATTCAACCTTTTTCCATTCATTTATTTCACAAGTTTCATACATATTTTACTTACAAAAAAGAACAAATACTGAGTTACCGACATGTAGAAAAAATATATTATTTATCTTGTATTATATATAAGACACAAAAGAGTTGCGAAATTGCTTTCTTTTATTCTGAACACACGCAATAATGAAATATAATATTTATCATAAGTAATTCAATATATATTTTGCTTTGATCTTATTTTTTTCATAACCATAAATGCTCAACGTTTAATTTGATTCTTTATCTTAACACGCAAACGTTGAAGCAAAAGCGACAACATATCTACGAATTCCCTTACCCTTAGATTCTTCCGATTAAAGTATATATTTGAGATTTTTACAAAAGCTCAATTCCCTCGAGGACATAAGTGCCATTCAGCTTTTTTCGCGCGTCCTCTCTTCTCTCTAGAAAGCTTTCTTGTATCTCATTGCATAATCATAAATATTTTATATACTTCACTCTTTTATTTATTATTTAATAGTAAATATCATGATTTAAGCGTATGTAGGTATGTAGAGCGAATGGCAAGTCATATAAAACGGACCCTGACCTATTCGACCAAAAATAGGGCAAATAAGCGTGGGTCTATTTCTACTTGTTGCATCTGTGTGTGGAGCTTTTGTGTACGTGTTTTGCCTTATACGTGTGAAAAGCTCTGCATACTTTGAAAGTTCATAGTTGAGATCTATGAAAAAGGCTACAATAAATCTAGTTTTGAAACAAGAATTGTGTCACTCAACGAATCTATTTCATTGAGTGACACAATTCATAACAAAAGGACTGCTACTCAGTTGCAAGTTTTATGATTTTTGCCGTTTTTATGATCCAATATAATTTTACAAGCAGTTCCGTGTATGTTTTTGAATAAAACGAGATTAACGCGTCCAGGTTTACGTTTACGTAGGGTTTAAGACTTTCTTACACACAAGCAAGATAGCACAAAAGGTCTTTTTAACGAGGGTCTGGAAATAACATCACGTAAAATGTTAATTTGCCAAAGAGGCGTTCCGAGAGCGTGAATTGCAGTAGGTATGTGTATGGGTTGGTAACATCTGTATAATTTCATCTCGGCACTAACAGGCGATTCGCAAAGTGGGTGGCAAAAGGGTGCCTTTAGTTGTTGAAGTAACGCAAAGCACTTTTCTTTCGCTTTTTATCATACGAGTGGTATGAATGCAAAAAGTTTTTATCGCTCAAGTGTTGCATTTCTCGAAACAGAATAATAAAATTTTCACATTCTGAGATGTCATTTTTACTTCAACGATGCTTTTAGTGTTGTTAGATATTCTTTTTGATTTTTATCAGGTGGTTTGTTGCAATAGTCGAACATAATATGTTTGCGTTAATTGTTTAATAAGTCGTATCGAAGATCAGGTTGAAAACTTTTGATGATTTGGTGAATGTTTTAGATAGATCTGGTTGGACAGTCAAGAATAATTAGTTATTTTATACAGCTACGCTTGGTTAAAGTTTGACTAAACTATCATTATGTGATTTATTCAATGAGGCATTGTTCTGGATTATATATTCATTTAACAAACTTGATGCTTCGGGGCGGAACGAGACTCTTTGTTATTGTCAAATACATATATACTTATATTTTATTTTGTATAACTGCGTAAATAAATTAAACAATTAAATCACCCATAATCTAAAAATGTTTTAGTAAAATTTATAGGCGTGAGAATCTAAATATTATGCTAATAAATCATAAACATCGGCTTGTGTCTGCTGTTTCTTTGTAAAAATGAAACACCACTGTGAGAAAATTATTTTGCAGATTAATTAAAAGTAGCGGCTAGTAGAATATGTAATCCGGGGATTTTAATACCTGCTTGCTTAGTTATTTAAAATCAACTTTTTAGTACATGTCTGTTTCTTAAAAAAAGTAGCGATACGAATCGATTAGTTCTATGGCTCTTTTAATTAGTCTTTTCGGGTAATTTTAACCTAACAACTTATAATTATTTATTTGTAAATATCATAAAAACAATCAAAAATAGGCTTAATATGAGTTTACTCAGAAATCAAGAGGACACATTAAATTATTGCCTAAAAATGATATATATTTTTATAGAAAAATTAAGCGTTGGGAACAACATTATTTATAAACCGTCTCTTTCATATTAAAAAAAACGAATTCTATTTTTTTTTAAATTGTAGAATAATTTTTTGAATTGTGTTAAATTATATCCATTTTATTTAATTGTTAATATACCTGTTATGTTTATTAACATTTTCTATTTTATAAGTGACGCACGCCCACACTATATGCGCCGGCGCATCATTGGCTACGTTGCATGAATGAAAAATGTTAGCATAAATCGCTTATCTCAGATTACTCCTCAACTGGCATGCGATCTTAGCACAGTCATAATCCTGTAAACAGGATTTTTTTAATCTAAGGTAACTATAACTACCATTCAGAAAATATAATATAAAATGATTTATGTATAGTTTTGAAATAAAATTTAAATTTTCTTACAAAATTTATAAAATAACATGAAAATAACAGAATAGTTGAATCATCATTTCTTATTTAAAACTTTACATATTTGTTTTTATTTATAAAAATACAAACAATATGAAAATGTGTAAAAATTGTTTTTTTAATATAATATATAGACACTGAGCATTTTTATTAGTTAACATATTACTTTAGAGTTTTTATAATTGTATAATAATAATATTATTTTATTTTTTTTCTCGATACAGAAATATTTTTTATTTTGGTATTTTTAGAAACAAAAATCGCTTTCCTAAATATATGAAAAGATGATAACTCCATTTTATTTAGAAGTAACCCAATTATGTTTATCTCAATTCAAGTCAAGGGCAGAGCCCCGGTGTCGAACCAAAGATGTTCGCTTTCTTTCTAGTGCGCGATTACGTCCTGCCTTTGCAAAGACTAAACTAAAACTTCCCGTGGTTCGAATTCTTGTTTTATCAGTGTTTTTTTTTGCAACAAAAAATTCTTACCTTTACCAAGTAACGATTAATCTTTTTCTTAAACCAAAGTTCTCATCTGGTTTTGAAAAACCATTTTGCGTTAAAAGCGATCGCCAAAGATTCTATCGCTTGTATTTTTTCTAACAATATCATTAGACTAAAGAAATAAATAGTCAGTTCACAATAAGCTGCATTTTATTTGCAATGTTAAAAACTAAGGATGTATTAGATTTTAAATAGATTTGATCTTTCAATCAGGTTTTCTAATCAATTTAAGTCAATAACTGTTTATTCTATGGTCAGTTCTAATTGTTTTTTAATTTGAAAACAAAACAACGTTATTAAACTTGTGGTTTATCATAATTATTTCAAAAAACACAAAAATTTATAAGCATTAGTTTAAAACCATATTGTAAAATTTAGATGCAACAGATGCACAGATACAGAATCTATAACACTTTGCCATTAAAATACTTATATAAAAAGCTTTTAAAAAAACATGCATATTTTCAAACATTTGGCACGGATCTATCTATTTTTATGCAGTGGTTGAAATACATTTAAAAATATTTGCACAAATTTAATTTTTAATTCTCAAGAAATCGTCATTTTTCTCGAGTAATGAAAATTTTCGATTTGGAATTTTTCTAGATAAATTCTAAAGAAATAATTCTGTAAAAGAAACACTTCTTATTAGTAATAAGAAGTGTCAAAAAGAATCAAATCCTGAAATTAAATCAAATGCGCACGAAAATTATGTTATGGTTAGTTAAATTTATAAAAAAAAATAGTAAAGCTCCGGCGTTGAACTGAAAACGCAGACTTTTTATGAGATGTACTGATTTATTAAAGATTAAACTTAAGCTCCACTTGCATTGAATTCCTGTTATGTCTGCGACTCACCGAATTTTTTATCGGTAAGCCACGCTTTTTCTTCTTCTTGGACGGCAGTTTTTAACTGGTTCTGAAAAGGGGTTTGGTGTTACAGGCGGTCACCAGTGATTTTTATTCATGAAGCACGTAAATGGTTATTTGGTCCGTCATTGGTAATCGATGTTCCAGGCTTTTGTGAATTGTTCTTTAACATGTTTTAATCACGTGGGTGTCACCACTGTTCTAACATTGTTTAGTTTTATAAAATACAAAGTTTGTGTTTAATTGTTGATTATTATTTTCGCAACAGTTTTGAAATCACGTATGATTGTTTCAATGCGTCTTGTAAGCGTTACGTAGTCTCCAAATTATATGTGAAGATTGGGTTAAATTCTTAGATTTGGTGCAAGTCTGACTGAACGTTCGTGTGTTTTGAAAAGTGGAACTTTTATTTGATATTTTCATCAGGATCTTCCACCTGGAATTTGTATATTTAAATTATCTTGTATATTTATTTTGTATTCTCAAATTATTTACATACGTTTGTTGATCATGATTAGAATAAACATGTTATTCTATGATCTTTCACCAGTTGCACCATTGTTTCGGGGTTTCTGCTTATCGATGGGCTGACACGTGGGTGATTCATACTGTCGAGTCGAACAATGACAACGTTTTGGAATCCGATTCAATGTGACGCAGTTTCGGAATCGCCGATTCAATTAGGCGTCGTAAGTTCGCAACCTGCGCCACACCCTTAACCAACGCCCTCGTAATTTATTTTTGCTACCCGTGCCTGGCTCTATCCGACATTACATGAGCTCAAAAAATAATGTATATAATACGCTTTACGAACAAAACAGCTCGTTTCATCTTACGTAACCGCGAGCGGTTCATCTTACCGGGAAATCGGTCCAGACAATGGTTTGTCGCACAATTATTTTTAATATCATGTACTGATGTATATATGTCGAATTTAATCAAAATTTTATTTTAATATATCTCTGGAAATGTATGAAAAAATATATTCAATTTTCCGTATAAATGCTTACTTTGTATGGCGTAGCAAAAAATGCTTTATTTTATGTAAATATTTAAATGAGCGATAAAATTATTCAACGCAAAAGAGAATGATTTTGAATATTATTTTTAAAGAATAGAGTATTATTTTTTAATTTAAAACATTTTTTTTATTTAAAAAAGCTTTTACTTGATTAAATAATAAATAAATCAGGCTACTGTATTATGAAATTTACTGATCATTAATGCATGTGATTCAATATTGTATAAAAATATAATTACTATGAGTTAAGCATTGATGTCGTAATATATAAATCGTTATTTGATCAGGCAAAGAAAAAGGTACAAGAGAGTGTGATCTAGTTACCTTACGTCGCAGTAGCTTATCGTAAAAAAAAGAATTTGGAGAAGCACCGCTCTAGACAGAATCCAATTTTCCGCCATGCAAATTTAATAAAGTCTTGTTGTTAAAATCTCAGCTAAAAAGGCCGCACAATGAAGACCGTATCGGCAACTTGTTGCTGACTTGAATAAAACAGCACATATGCCCTTTGGAGTCCGAGCCCTTGCACTGATTGCCACTTAGACCCTTGTGAATAAGGGATGGAATGAAAAATATAATGCAGCACTTGTGCAGCAAATGCGGTGAGAAATTGAATTCTAAATGAGCTAAGAATAGTTTGCTATTGAATATACTATATATTTAATTATCAATAATGAAAGACTTGATTCAGAGATGTTTCATTGATTGAACCGACGGTTCAAAATTGGAGATGGGTTAAGATCCCTTAACAGATTATTCATGGCGTTTAATAAATTGAAGTGTAGTTTAATTTGTCTATTTTGACACGAAGTATATTTTAAACATGAATTACTATTAATGTTTTAAAATAATTAGGGATATGGTATATTAGGATTTATAAACCATAATTGATTTTATTAAGAAATAAGCGCTTAAAAATACATTTTGGCAAATACATGTTGTACGATCTATTGCTTGGATACAAACAATAATCTAAATGATCTGCATCTATGTTATTACTGCATTGATACCTGTAAATCCCTAGAGCAAGTAAGAACGCCAAAAGTCACTCGTTATTATTTTCATTCCTCGTTTTTTAATCTTTTCTACATATTTTCATATATATATATATATATATATATATATATATATATATATATATATATATATATATATATATATATATATATATATATATATATATATATATATATATATATATATATATATAAATAAATTGTAGCTATTTTTGCTCCAATTTTATTGTAAAGAAAATTTACTTACCTTTCAAATTCTATATATAAAAATCAGTTTTAACCCTTTGCTTGCCATGTTTTTTTAAAATTCAACCTGATCTCATATTATTTAGTTTATATCAAAAAAATAATAAATAAACAAATTTCAATAGCGATCGTCGTTATAACATATTTGCTGATAATATAAACGAATATATATCGCTGCTTAACAGCCAAAGGATTTTAGGCAAATTTATTTTTAAAAATAGGGTTGAAAAGAGTTAATTAAATATTCATAACTATTTTTTAGGGAACATCTGTAATCATTTTATAAAATTGGAAGGCCTTAAAAATAATAGATCTGTGTCGTTCAAATGTACTAATAATCAGACATTGAACCCACTTTCATTCTGCGATAGTATTTAATAAAATAATTGTTAAATTTGTAAAAAAAATACTAAACTTTTTAGAATACAGATTTTATAGTAGCATCTTGATTTTGAAAGCGAAGTAATAATATAATAATTTTTTTGTTTCTATTTTATATTACTTTTATTTGTGTTGATTTATTAAAATTACGTCATATTATTAATTATTTCTTTAAAAATATATATATAATCATAATACGTTTTGCTGTAACAACCAACGCAATGATTAATTTGAATCGCGTGACATTGGTTAAAAAATAAGTTTACTCGTTATAGTTTTTTTTAAACTAAATAATGTCGTTTAATTCTCATGAAATTAAGGTAACTTTAGTTTTAGATAAATTGTATTTTGCGCTGAAAAATTATATTCGAGAGAAAAACAAATTAACAGTTCAAAAATATTTTTAGTAGTAACTTACAAATATTATCGCTGCACAGCCTAACCATGCATTTAATTTATGATAAAAATATGCATTTTTAAATAAATACTTACAGATTTTCGCTTTTTTAAGTAATTTTTTAAGAAACGTTTTACATGCTTTATTTTTATTTTATTATATTTTAATAAATATTACATTAATTAGTAATTATTATACAATTATATCATTTTAATATAAAGTTTCTCAGATCATAAATATACTAAATCTAATTAAAAAAAACTAAAGTCACTCAATATTTTCTTGGTTAAACACTATATTTTGTGTTATGTCTCAATTTTTTTGTTGATTAGAATTTTACATTTATATAAAAATCATCTTTATTAATTATAATCAAAAAACCTAATATCTTGTATAATTAATATTGAATATTTTTATTTTTATGACGTGACAGTTTTCCCCAATGCGTCATTATGGCCATTATATAAACAATAATACATTTAAAAAACAAATAGTTATAGTGCACATTTAAAATTCATAAATGATGGCTCGAGCAAGCGTTAGCGTCCTAGCCGCAACGGGCAAGAATAAGGGACGCGATCGCACTAAGGCGCTTTAAAACGCTCAGTTGAAAGTCATCAAGCATTGACGTGTTGTCGACACCATCCCTTAACAACTTTAAAAAGTGCTTTATTGCCAATTCAAATGCCAAAGCAAATTAAAAATATACTAGGATACAAATACGGATAAGATATTAGGTTATTTTATATAAAATACATCAATACCAATCTTTATATGGTATATAAAATATAAGCATTTTTAGTTTTATTCTAATTTTTATACTAAGTCACTTTACGAATTTATTTAATCCTAAGCTCAATTTCCAATATTTGTGATGGAAAAATTAACCCTTTTGGTACATTTGCAAAATCCATAAAATTTATAAGAGCAATGATTTAAAAATCTATAAAAAAACATTTATTATGTTTTTTGATGCGCCTTAAAAAAGAATATTAACCCCAAAAATATTAGGGCAACCATTTAAAAAGCAAATAATATTTTTTTTATTTGACGGTATGAAAAAGATAAAGCAAATTCAATCACCTCTGAGAAAGCACTAGTTTAATATCAAGATTAGGTATTCGTTTTAGGGTTGTAGTATTTAAATTTTATTTTATTAAATATTGTATAAGCTTAAAAATTAAAACAAATCCGTTTTTACTATTTTTTTAATAAAAGTTCTATAAACGGTTATTCATATATTTTAGACACCAGCTTTTTATGCATAGTCTTTGGTTTTAAAAAATCTCAAAAAAATACTTTCCTTTATGTATTAATATTTTTTGATATAATTTACTTATTTTTTTATGGATTCTTAAAGTATAGTTAATCATTAATTAATCACTAGCATGATAGATAAGCGGTATAAGTCGCTGACTATTGACCTAAAAGACCTGGGTTTGAATCCCATATTATCGTATCTAAAAGATTGGAATTAGTGATTATTATATATTTATTTTCCGATCAATCACCCAGATTTTCCAGATCACCGGTGAATATCTTGAAGGTTAAATCAAATCAAGTTAGGTCGTACCTAGTACGTATTTAATCTTTAATAATGAGCTTATTTAATTCATAGAGGATATCTTAAATGTATTTGAAAAAATACAAGTTTTATCTGGTAGTATTTTAAATTATACAGGTAAATGTTTTGTATTAAAAAAATATATAAAAATATATAACCGTTTCTAAAAAACGTTTTTATCGTTAAGCTTATGTATATAGGCCGTGAAGTAAAATCGGCAGATTTTTACTTATTTTTCACCTTAGGGATTGTTATAAAGTCTGATAAAGCGTTTCTTATCATACTCAGATGCATTAAGGATTTTTCTTCAATGCTAGCAGGCTTTTGTGTTAGTGAAGCAAGCAGGTGGAGGCTTGCACGGTTATCGATCCGACTATATACCCTACCTGTATAACCTACCTCACTCGTTACGCTTTCTATACCACTATGGCATAAATTGTACGACCACTATGCGGAACAACCACTTGACAGATTCCGACCATGACCGTTGGTTGAATGAAGGAGTATCCTTGCTGCTGGCAATAAGCCAGCCGTCTCATATATGGCACATAAACAGAAGAAAGGTGTTTTAGGAGATGGGCTATATACATGCCTACATATATGGGCTTTCATCTGATGGCCTTTCATCCTTTAGACGTTTCCAAAATAGAGCAGTATAATAATAATATAAATAAAAGGGTAACGCTTTATGTATAATATAAAGGTATATAAAGACAAGTCGTAAATATATTATATGAATATGGAGAAAAACATGCATTATTTCTAATTTAATGTTTATTTTTTATAAGCACAAAATAGAACAACAAGAAAATTTACGGTTAAAATTGTCCATAATAATATCAATTTATAAACAATAAATTTGCTATTTTCTTTAAATCAAAATATAATTGTATTACTGTACCATTACAATTTGAAACGTTACCAAAAAATGCTCTTAGCGATAAATAAACTTTTGTCATTTAAATACTGCCTTTGAAATTGTAATAATAAACTTGATCTGAGTGTCTTTGTCTGCGTCTAAAAATTCACCTCACCTCTGAAGATCATGTTAAACTCTAGGTTCTAGATGTCGTATCTATATCGAAGTGACGTGAAGAGGGAAGCAGCTGCTTTTTCGATATTATCTTTTTAATGATGGTCATGGTTGTTGCTCCACTTACTTTCTAGTTCAGATAAAATCTTGTGTGTACAAATTGGGGAACTCAGGTAAAAGTTTTTGATGAAGTGTTCTTAGAAGAAAATTTTAAATAAGCAATGTGTATGAATTTTGTTAGAAGGTTTCCTGCTTGTTCACTTTTGTAAAACCCTTACAGCCCGAATAGCTTCTATATAAATCATCAAGAAAGTCCTCAGTACTCGTTGGTCACCTAAAAGTTCTTCTATGTGGATATTTATGGCTGTAAATCACTTAAATTTATTGAACCATAATATTTTTTTAAATATGGCATTAATAGGTGCCCCAACATCTTAACAAATTTCGAAATGCCGTGCAAAAATATCTGCCGATAAAAGAGTTTAAGTTTGAACAACTTAGCAAATTGTCGTTTCGTGTCCAATGTCCTTTCTTTCATTTTTTCCGTTTAGATGTTTCCATTTAGATAATCCAATAAAATTGAAGACCGGAAGCATAATATGCACAAAATATCTCATCACTTATCTGTCGTTTCATAAAATCTGATTTGTTTATGGCGCTTTTAACGCGTATTTTTTATTTTCCATACAGCTATTTAAGTTTAAATATACGCGCATTAGAAATATTTCTAATATTTTTAATATTAAATTAATATATACAAATCCTTTAATTTTCTCATATCAATTTTTAGTGACGGGTTGCAATTAGATACAGATTGAGCCACCGCAGTAGTATTTTATTGACGATTTGATTAAGTTACATTATTACAGTTACAGTTAGGACTCGCAACTGAATGTTGCAAGCACGCCAAAGTTTGCCAGTCGAGTCCGTTACGCCAGTGTTACCAGAGTGCCTCCAAGTTTTGGCCATAACAAAATCTAAATTAAATTATATATAAATAGCCACCCCCCCCCCCCTACAAATTTATAAAAATATATTTAAAACTTGAGGCATTATTTTTTTAAATATTTTTATATATGTATGTGATATACAAAAAATTTACTCTACGCGGCCAAAGAAAAAACTTGTTTTTGAGAAAATATTAATTTATTTTATAAAATTACATAAAAACTGCCACAAATATTTTACTACTAAACAGCAATTATATTTGACTGTTATATTAATCTATTATTAGTTTCATTTTTTGCGTAGATAAACCCAAAAATTTTTACTCTGCGCTGCCATAATGCAAATGCATACTTTCAAAAAAATCTTGCTGACGTTATTCTTGTTCTTTAAATAATAAATAGATATTTTTTTAGTAATTAACTGTAATTGTTAAAAATAAAATAATAAAATCCAAGTATGCAGTATAAAAATAATACAATATAAAATTATTACATAAAAAAAATCTGTGCGTCTAAATTTATTATTACAATTTTTATTTTACTTAGAAATAAAACTAGTTTAAAATAAAATGTTTGTGGGCGGGAGTAAAATATGATATATTGATCTTTTATTTATAGAAAATGTCAGTTAAAAGTTAAACATGCATACATTTTACGCTTCGGGGTAAAATTAACTTTTACTTAAAGTTCAACCACATTTGCAACCCACGAGTCTGAAAAGTTCACTTGACTTATGTACTATGTGTGTAGAAATGCTTATGTTTATTTACTAAAGTTTGCGTTAATATTTTAAAATAATAATACTTTTACTTCAAGCTTAACTACATTTGAACCCACGAGTCTGAAAACTTTAGACTTATGTGTCTATGTGTGTAGAAATGCTTATATTTATTTATTTACTAAAGTTTGCGTTAATATTTTATAATAATAAATATAAAAATAAAATTAGTTTCGTTACTGTTTATTATTTTGAAAAAAAGTTCAGCAGTATTATTTCTTTATAAATATCGCATGCTCATCCTATATTTATATTAAATATATTTAGACACATTAGTTTAAATAATTTGTTGTCTTTGATTGTGTATTTTTACTTAATTTAAAATATATTATTTACCTTTAAAAATACACCATAAAATAGAGTTTGATATTCTCTGTCAATGCCACTCCCTTATTAATAATAAAATTAATTTTATAAGAGCATACGTAGATAATACTTCTATTATTTTAATTAACATTTAAATTACTAGGCATATTTTTATTTATTACATTAGGCGACGTTTCGGGGACAAATGTTTTTCACAAAAATAAAATATAACAGAACTAATGATTTATTATCACTGTTAATTCGAAGTATGTTTACATGTGTATATAATGGGTATGTTTAGTGATATATCACACCATTGAGTTGTGACACATTTTATAATGTACATACGTAATAATATATGTATTGCTGATAAATATAATATAATGTATACATAATATAGTAATGGGTCATATCATAAAGTATATAGCAACGATGTATTCTTATATTTACAGACATTAATGTTTCTGATTTTATAAAAATATATAATACATTTTACCTTTTATGTCTTTAATTTAATATATCATCAAAATACAATGAAAATAATAATTGAAATACGATATTATTATTTATTCGACTCGCACACCCTAATATTACTAATTAAATATTTGTAATACTTAATTTCATTTTAAATAGTTTTTTTCTAAAATAGAAAGCATTAATATTTGTTTCTATTTTGCAATAAAACCATTAAGAACCGTAAAATTGCAATCATAGATAACGCATTTCTCAATTTCTGTAAATTTTTCTATTAGTTTTAAATACAGTAAACTATTAATTAAGAGTAGGATCATACTTTTTTTAATACTGTATAATTGTTAAAGACATTTTATTAAATAAAAAAATAGTTTTTATTAAACATTGTTTTAATTTTAGACAGAATCATAATTAGTAATGCTTAAGTTATTCTACTTGTAATATAATTTAACAATGGTAAATAGATCAGAATATATAAAATAATCTATTCGATTAAATTAAGGCAATATGTCAATTGACCACAGGCTGAAACGGAGTGTTGCCATAGTGTAAACTTTATTCGGTACAATACCACTGAAATATAAAGGTACAGAATTGTTTTTTTACAGCCATACTTTTTAATATACTATTATAATAATATTTATTTTATAAATGTTCTCAAGTAGAAACAAGCCACTAAAAAAGTATCAACGTTTTTACTGAATTTTCCTGATTATTAAAAAAAAACAGTTCTTAATTAAATTTATAAAATATTAATTAAATTAAAAAAATATATTTAATACGTGAGCTGAATAATCGGCGGTGTTACTTTCAACGCCAATCCGACCCTGTATCAATGGGGTCAAAGGTCGCGCCGCCGACAAAGGTTGCTCATGTTTCATCCTATAATACATGGAAACGCTGCATCTACACGTAATATGATAGTCTAAACTCATATTCAGCCAGATTATACAACCTGATGCATCCTTTGTGTGCCTCATATATGCCACGTACTCGACTTGTACTACCGTGCACGTTGATGTATTACATATAAAAAGCTTAACGTATAAATTACCTTGCATCGTAAAAATGCTAACACTACCATATCATTTTATATATATTTTTCATAAATTTTATACATAGTAGCTGGTAGTATGTCTCTCTGTATCGCAAAAAATTTAATTTATATCCTAAGATTATAGCTTAAGTGAATATTTGAAATCGTTTAGTTTTGTCGAATATGAGGTTAACTTTTAGCGATTTCTGTGGTAACTTTTAGCGATTTTTATTTTATCTGTGGAATAAATTTATTTTGTAGCATTGGTATTTGGGACACTTTTTTAATATAAAAAATGCATTAAAATGTATATTTTGATAGAATGCATTTTTATGGCGTATATTGTTTTAATGCATAAATTCTCTGAAAAAGTTGCCATGTTATTTGAGTGTTTTGATTTGCGACTACGCAAAATACAACTAAAGAGTCAGGCTTTGTACGATATTATTTGTCATAGACGTATCTTTTTTTATCAAATATGAGGGTCCTTTATCGATTTTATTGTCACTGTTTTATTGCATTTTTTGATTGAATAAAATATATTTTAGTTACTCTGTTATTTAAATTCTTTTATTTGCGACTATGTTAAATTAAAATATAAAATCAGGATTCCGAACAATATAATTTATCATCGACGTATCTTATTTGCAGGTCGTTTTTTTTTTATCGAATATGATGTTTACTTTTAGCGATTTTGTTTTTAAAATGCGTGTATTTTTGCACATTTTTTTAAAACAACAATTAATTTTAGTAAAAAAATACTATCATTCATATTAGTATTTTTTGGTGGAGTGCATATTTGTGACTTAATTTGGGTCGACGAATTATTTCACTATTTTAGTTGCTCTTTTATTTTAATGCTTTCATTTCTACCTACATAAAATTAAAATAAGGTAACCCTCATATTCCTTTTTTTTTGTCGAATATGAAAGTAACTTTTATCGATTTTATTTGCATATTTTTTTAATAAAACATATTTTAGTTACCCTGTTATTTAAATGCTTTTATTTGCGACTATGTAAAATTAAAATATAAAGTCAGCATTCTTTACGATATTGTCTTATTTACAGATCGTTTTTCTGTCGAATATGAGGTTAACTCTTAGCGATTTCCATTTGTAAAATGCATGTTTTTGCAATTTTTTTTCATTGAGACATCTATTACATCTCTCAGAAAATTATTTACATTCAAGAGTCTATTATTATTAGGACGTAATTTGAGTACCTGAATTAATGCACTATTTATGTTGCTATTTTATTAAAATGCTTTTATTTGCTACTACTTACGTAAAATTAAACTAGAGAGTCAAGATTTTGTACGATATCATTTATAGTTAATGTATTTTATTTTAGGTCGTCGTTTTTATCAAATATTAGGTTCACTCTTACCGATTTTTTCTATCGTCAATGCTTTATTTTATTTATAAATTGCGTGTATTTTGCGCCATTGTTCTTTGGAGCAAATCTCAAAAAAAAAAAATTATTATTAATAATTTATTTTGATAGAGTGCATTTTTTATGACGTAATTTGGGTCGAAGATCAAATTCGTTACTTAAGTTGCTTTGTTGTTCAAATTCTCAACAATTTTCAAGTTGTTTATTTTTGTTGTCGAATATAAGGTTAACTTTTAGCGAATTCCTTTTGTTGTCGCTGATAATTTTATCTACAATATAACAGTTTTTATGGACACGATTACTTCTGTAGTTTTGATCAGATTTTCATAAAACTTTTTATAAAAATAGACCTTAAAAATATATCGGATAAATTTGTAGGCAAGCCTGATTTTTTATTTTGTTTCAAAATGGCGGCTATTTAAAATAAAAATACGTAACATAACATAAAAAAATGAAAGAGAGTAAAAATATTATACGCAAAAAAATTAAATTTTGTGAAATATAAAAAGATATATGTGGTATAACTGTCTTAAAAAAGTGTCTGTCAAAAAAAATATTTTAAAAATCTTATACAATAGTTTAAAATGTTTTTGCTTTAAATTTAATTTAAAATAAAAAAAATCATTTTCACACATTTTTATATAAAAAATCTTTGCAATTTTTTATTTGCAGATGTTCTATTGCTAACTTTTTTTCATATAGCACATTAATATTATTATATGATATTTGTTAAAAAAATTAACCCAAGATTCATCTAAGTAGTAAAACTTAACTAAACGATTTCAATATTTATTACCACTGTAAAATACAGTTAATTTAATAAAACCTTTAATATTTATAAACAGCAAATACAAGTATTATGCCATTTTATTAAAACACAATTTATCATGACACATAAGAATAATATTTATTAATAAAATATATAGTGTTTTTATAAAAGAAATTTTTTAATCTGAAATAAAGTAGCATACTCCATTGAATAAAAATCCTATTGATTTTTTTATATATTTGCTATAAGAGTTGACAAATATTAAATAATTTAATTTGATTCGTATAATTTATAATATAAACTCTCGACTATATGCTATATTATTGCTATAAATCATTCACCAATTAAAAGTTGTTAGGCTTAAATCCCACATGAACCATTGTATTGTTAGTAAATTGATGGATTAGGTTTACGTACATTGAGATGATTATCCTTTATATTTTCTTTCAATGCTTCCAGAAATAGATCTTTTTGTGCTTTTGTGTGATTTTCACACCTTTTCATTATTCGATTGTGGTGAATGATTCATGAGATAATTTATTTGAAGTACCATTCCAGTTTACGTACATTTACGAACAATTTATATATTTAATAATGCGGTTTTCTTATATGGTTCATAATATTGTTATAATTTAAAAAAAATAGAATTCAGGAAAAAAAAACAGATTTTGACGCTGAAGGGGTTTTGCAGCTAAACAGACGCTGGATAGGCTGGCAATAGTTAATGTTATAACATATATATATATATGTATATAAGGAAATGTTGAGTTTACTATCAGGCTATGGAGTTTCTTTGCTGGCGTGTCGAGTTGCATTATTGTCGGCTGTTATGTGTTCTCGCGGTACTCTTTGAACTAATCACTTGTATACTGCTATGACTCCATGGCGTTTCTCTCCGTCTTTCTTCTGCGTTTCTATTTTTTTGTGAACAAGTGTCACATATTTTAAATTGATTTTTTTTAAATTATATTTAACTTGTATTTAAATAACATGTATTGTGATGATGTATTTATGGAGAGCTTTCGCGAACACTCGATAGTTAATTTGAAGCGGTGGTGGACAAAAATGACAATGGAAAACTTAACTACAAACAACTATTCAGTTTCAGTTGGCGTATTCTGAGAGCCAATTTGCTATTCATAAGCTTCTCTGCCAATTTTCTGATCTAATCCAGAATTATGGTGCATAACCCGAACCGGGTCAGCTTCATTCCAGGATCTCTAAATTGGATTTTTTGCATGCATTGTCCATGAGACTGATTTAATAAGATAACAAAGGTAGCTCTTGTTAAATTTCTAAAAATAATATGCGAGTTAAGCTTTTGCGCCATTTGAGTCAAAAGTAAAGAAAATAAAAAAATTTAACAGCACCGTATAAAGGTAGATTTAAAGTTTTATCTTGCGGGATTTATTAAATAATATTTCTTCAATATTATTTTATTTTTTAACAATAATCAAACTTTGCAGTGGTCCAATTAATATACTTATCAGTGGCATACATTGTCGATGTTAAAGCAGAAATGTAGATTTAATATGCACATCGCCTAAGTTTGCGATAATGCTCGATTTCGTTAGACGGAGCGCGTGTCACTTTAGCGATTTATTGCCGATTCGCACTCTGTACGAAACGTTAGTTTGTGGCTTCCTTAAATATGGCTTTATGAAGCGAAGTACTCTTTGTTAATAAAGAGAATTAAGAAAGAATTTCTTTTTGTATTTAAATTTTAGTGCCTTTCTGCTATAAGCGTTGTTATACAATTCATTGTATTATATTTAAAGTTGGTAAGGAGTGTTGATAATCCATCAGTGCGAAAGCGATTTTCAGTTTTGGACTGTAAAGAGTCGCGATTGCGTCCCTCATTCCAGACCTTTGCGGCCAAAATGTTAGGGCTCGAAAACACTCTTATTACTCGAGTTATCCAGTTCATTAACGAGCTTGTAAAAAATATGTAAAAAAATTATGTGTAGCACAGTGTTTTTTTTTATGTATTTATGAAATATTTCAAACATTTTGTATACAAAAATAGTCATGAACTTTCAATTAATAAAAAAAAAAATTCAAAAGTTTCTTTATAATTTTAGAGCATGTTCTATATTTGGATCAATTTTTAACACAATGTTTAAAAATATATGAGTGCTTCATATATTTTTTCAGTAATTTATGATGATTTGACAGATTCACTGAGGGATTCAATTTCACTTTCATGATCTGATTCAGATATTAAAATATGCTTAACTAATTCATCCTTGATTATTACTTCAACAGTAAACAATTCTTTGATATGATTAATATTTAAGTCTTCAAACTCTTCTGCTCCCAATAACATTAAAAAATCAATAATTTGAGATTTAATTCATTTTTTCTGGATGTAACGACAATATATTTTGCAATCACTTCTGGCCATATTTAAAAAACACATTTTTCTTAACCGCGTAAATTGGAGGATGGGTGTTCATGCAATATATATTTTTATTTAAAATAATTAAGTTTTAATTGCATATAAATCAAAAAATATATTTAGATATTCGCTCTATGGGTATTGTTTTATATTTTACCGACTTATTAGAATAAAGTATTTTTTATTTTTTTATGTTAGACTATAATACATATATAATACACATATTTATTACGTCGTAAACGTACGATATTTTATGTATGAATAAAACATCATAAAACGAAATGATGATGGTGTTTAAATTGTATACAATATTTTATTTATTGTAGAAAATATTACCCTATATCGATTTAACATTTTCCATTGTTTTCCCTTCGTGATCAAACTACAATGAATCCTATAATACAACCAGTAATTAGTGTCATTATATTTTGTGTCCGTGATAGTGTAAAAGTCATTTATGTTTTATGAATTGTCGTACATACTATACATTATTTATGTATGAGGAAAGTATGTGTTTTTAGATATATTATAATTCGTCACACTTTTAATATAAAATACGTAGAAAATATAATAATACTTTTCGCTCAATTTAGTCTTAGCAAAGTTTGTTTGTGAAATATAAATAAGAAGCTTTCGCTTTTGAGATGAAATTTGTTTTAAGACACTTGTAAGCAACGTCAACTTTTGATGTAAACTTAATTCAGTTCCCAAGAAGCAGGTAAATGGTAAACCATAACATAAATAACTTAAATTTTTATTCAAGTAAGTAAACATGTAAAAAGTTTTTTTAACGAAAAATTATAAACAATTTGTCTTGGTTTTTTAGTTTAATGAATACAATACACTTTTATTTATTTATAAATAAATAATTTTTAACAATTTAAGTACTTAAGTGAATTATATTAAATATAATATAACTACAGATTTTTTTATGAACGAAAATTGAAAGCATTTATTATAAATATAAATGAAATAGATCTGATTCCAAAATCAGTTAATAATTAAGCTCTTTTGCTCACAGACTCATACATTACATTATCTAAAGAGCTTTCATTTATGCCCTAATGAAAGTTAGTATGATATAGAAGAGCGCAAAAGTAACAACCTTGTCGTAATCTAAAATTCATTATCACATTTTATATGTCTCCGTACCTTCTACCTTCCCATTCGATCGCCATTATTTTTATAAATCAAGTTTTACGACATCGAGGAAAAAATAAAGCACTAAAACTTGCTCTTGGCTCGTTTGTAATTTTCCAAAATGAAAAACGTATATCACGTGTCTTTAATGCCTCGTTATCTGCAGCCAGAAGCACAAAGGGTATGCTTTCCACCTAATGCTTATCCGAGAGCAAACGACAATAAAATGACCCCGGAGCAGGGATCGTCAACCTTTCACCGCTGCGCGAATAATAAATCTTGTCTTTACGGCAGCAGCGTCGTTAAAATTTTAAATAAACTCCGACCGTCGTTAGCGGGTAGCCGAACTTTATAAATATTAAAAATGTTTACACCGTGAATTGAGAAGATTAAAGCGATTATTCTCAAACTTTCGCTGTATCGGGCGGTTAATTTCAACCGCCTGTTAAGACTTGTTAATTTATATTGAGCGCTTTTCGTTTTGTTAATTATAATAAATGCATTATTAGATTGGATGTTTTACGTTCCATATTTGAGAAGATAATCTTTATTTTGTTGTTGAATATTTGAGAACCGAATCAAAACTTTGACTTTTACTTTTTGATACAGTTGAGAATTTGTTTAATCACATTGTAATCACAACAAACTTGCACTTTAATTTAATGACTTGAATATTATCTTATATACTCTTACAGTTTTTTATACCGAAATACTTTAAAACAATTAATAATTCATTATATTAAATTATAATATATAGATCATTCTCAATTTATTTAATTTAAAGTTAAGGCTTTAAATTATATTTTTGTGATAAAAAGACGCTCTTTTTACACGAGCCATCCAGCTTCTCAACTAGCTTTCAATACACAATAATGTTTTCGGCGGTAGCTATGAGGAGCTGGAAATAAATATCTGATACGCATTTTAAATATGCACCATATGTATTGTTTGTTAAATGTCCATCATAACACATTGAAAAGACTCATGATTGTAATTAAAAAAAACAACAATAATTAATCATTAGTAATTAAATCACAAATGATTAATTCTTATTAAAAAAAATATTATTAAACTAAACTTTTTATTAACTTTATTATTGATTTCTATTAGCTACATTTATTAATAAATTTTTATATAAACTTTGATATATAATAATTAAATAAATTTATATCAATATTTTTATATATATATATATATATATATATATATATATATATATATATATATATATATATATATATATATATATTTAATAAAATTTTAAGCAAGCACGGTTTAAAAAATAGCAGATGCATAATTATATCTCAATTATTGAAAATTTTAAAAATCATCACCATGTGTGATTTTGCATTGTCGTGGTAAAATACAACCTATTTTTAGCTTACTTTACGATCTCAACAAACATAGAATGGAAACTATTTAATACAAAAAGTGCATTGAAAAAGACACACTAAAAACTAACAATTTTAATTTGAATATGTATGTATTATGAACTTAAAAGGTCTGGCCCTTAACCCTCAGTTATTTTTGTGGTGTCTGTGAGACTAAAATACGTAATAAACTAAATGTAAAAAGCGCGAGTAACAGAGGGTTAAAATTAATTTTTATAAATGATTAAATTATTCTTAAAACACTGCACTTAAAAACAAAAAATGTGCAATTTTATTGCTCCTACATAATTGAACTCTTGAAGGTTCAATATACATGCTTGGTTAGACCAAATCAGTCAGTTGAAAAAGTGACTGTTGTTCTGCATTTCACATCTAAGTTGTTGTCTGTGTCAAGTCAGCTTTAGCTTCTTTCTTGCTGAGCTTTTATATATTCAAAATCTGAGTTTCTGTAGATTTTATATATTAAGAGAAAGGGGAGGAGACTAGCGTTCCTTCTATTCCTCGATCCCTTTATAATCTGGTTTGGATTATCTGGTAAGCGTCTTATTAGACTATTCGATTGTGTTTGTTGGTGCATTTATTTTCAGTTTGATAACAGTGAATTTTGTACTTGCTGGCCCAAAAATGGTATTTTGGAGTACGTGTCTTTCGTCAATATATTTTCGATGATCAACATAATATATTCTAAATCAGCTTTTGGGATGAATATTTTTTTGATTGATAAACATTTTAATTTTTAATTTCCATATTTTTTAGTACATCATCCCCAGAAGTGATTTTGCGTTTTCTTAGTAAAAAATCACACATTTATTATTTATCTATTGATTATTGCTTACAGTTATTTTTTATATATGTAATTATAAAAATGTCACATTTTAGAAGCTCGTAATAAAATACTGTAGTATTTTATTTATATGTGAATTTTAATTTAAACGCATAATTTGATTTATTTTCAATCACTAATCAAAGTGAAAAGTTTTAGCATTTATAGAAATATGCTTTAAATATAGTAAATATCAAACCATTCTCATCTAACGAATTATTAGTAAACCAATATCTTCAATATGATCTTAATAATCAATTATTATAATGTCGTTTTATCGCGCTACTGTATTCAGTAAATTTATGAAAAAAGTTAAGAAATTATCTGACATAATTATTCAATAAAAAATTAAATAAGGATCGAATTTTGCATTACCAGGTTAATATTTTACTTATAAATATATTTTTTTTTTAATATACCATTAAATTTTATATAATTTTATAAAATTTAATGGTATATTAAATTTTATCAATAGTCATATTCCGATAAGATGTTAAAATCAAAGATATGTGAACATTTTCGATAAAATTTCATTACTCTAATGGAATTTTCCTGTTCAAAGATACTCTTAAAGTTCATGTGAAATCGATTGAACTTTGACACTCTTTCTGTATAACATATAACAAATAAAATATCAAAGTGAAAAATTGAATTACTAAGCTCGAGTCTCTTTTATATATATCCAACTGACAAAGGGCAATTTACTTCTGCTGTATTGTATAACTCAAAGTTGGATTTGACTGAATGGTCAGTATATATTTATATCAAATATGTACACATTTTTCTTTATCCAAAGTTTTTCTTGAATACACACTTTCTGCATAGCGCTCGCAAACTTCGAAACAACTTAAGAACGGGGGTGAATATTTCTTCTTATTTACTAAAATTAAATTAGGGCAGGCCTTTCTCTTTGTTTTCTGCTCGGAAACTCGAAAATTGTATTTTAAACTTTTTCATCAAAAATTTACATTGTGTACTTTTGTACTAGTGTTAATTTTACGATTTTTATTGCGTAGTTTCTTGTAGATTTTCACGTTTACGCAATATTTCTTTCGGTAATGTTTCTTACATACCTTTCCCAAGAGAGCAATATAAAATTTTGCGGATACGGCGACACAATTCAGCAAAATTTACCGAACAAACACTTAAAGTGTACCTCGTCAGTAAAATTTCCTTTGGGTATCGTCCTTCACTGTCACAGGAGCAAATTGTTTATTTGAACGGTTGTCCAATAAATATATAAAGAGCGCAGACAACGCACTATTAAAGGTTTGACCTTATACATTTTAAAAGGAATCTTTGTGACCTTTTCCAAGATATTACCTATGAAACAACAAAGGCCTTTATGTACATATTTACTACACAAGTTTTACTCTTATAAAAAACCAACTAAATTTTTCATACAAATTTCTTTATCACCCAATAATGAATCAATTTATTTTTATTTTTCTTAAAAGCAAACTTAAGCAAAACAATTTTAATCAATAATAAATAGCTTGATACATTACTATATACATATACTAAAATATTTTTTATTGCTAGTTTTATCTATGATGCAAATAAAAATTATTTAAATAAAAATATATCTATCTAACTATAATAAAGTAGCTCTAATAAAGTAGCTTAAACTAATGGTGAAAACAATATTTTATTTTGTAAAAATTTGAGTTCTTGCGAATATTTTGACTAATGGTGAATGGATTTATTTCTACCAATTATGTAATATGAATAATTTACACTTCTTTCATTACGTCTATTTATTCAATTAGCAAGCTCAACATTTTTATAAATAATAAATTGAAATTTTAACCGCAATTATTCGTTTTTATAATCAAGTATTTTTTTATAACAATATATAATATTAATAGTAGCTGTCGGTATCTCACTGTCGTGAGGTACCAGAGCTAGCGAGTGTGTGGGTACCGGTACTCAACTTCCTGGACTAAATATTATTTTTGCTAAAACAATTTAAAACAATTGTGTAGCTGTGCGATTTACAATATAAATTACAGTGCAGATCTAGTGCATTTTTTACTGCTACCCCGCACTATATAGACGAATATTTAGGATTTGCAATGATAATCAAAATGATTCAATCTATAAAAAAGTATTTAACATTTTCAATTCATTTGAAAAGAGGTTTACAAAACATTTTATATTATTCAAAGTAAAATTTGAATTAATATCTCCTTCACCTTTGAGGCTACTAAAATATTATTGCTTTGATTATATAAGTCGATGACTAATACCTGAAAGACCTGGGCTTGAATCACGATCTGTAGCGTTCTAAGTTTCCATCGTGTCTAGGAAATCGAAATTTATAATTATTATACAAATACTATTTCGATCGATTAATATAGTTCAGTTTTTCATAACTTTTTTTAATCTCACATGAAAATGCCATGAAGATTAAATAGATTATGCATATGTGGTACAAATAAAATCATAATCATCCTATGATCAAGTTATTAAGATTCTATGTTTTCACAATATTTATAAATTGCAATATAAAAAAAAAAGTATTTATAAAGTTCCTTTATGTGAATAAAAAAGCTTTCATATTTATGAAAAAGCTTTTATAGCGATCAGAGAGTGAGTAATGATAAATAGTTTTTCAATAGAAAGTTTTTGTTTAGAGTTTTCTATTTTTTGTAAAGTAATAATTTATTCAGATAATACTTTACTTCACTAAAAGTATTAATTCTAATCATAAATATTTATATTTTGCTCGAAAATAATTAGCACATAAATACATATATTAAAGATGTAAAATATTTTATGTTCATTTTTTTTAGCTTTACTGTATAATTATAACTATTAGGGATTTTTATATTAAAAGTACTTTTTTAACATCAAAATTAATTAATTCTAAAAATTTGTGCATAAATATTAATAATTATTAATTTGTAAAAATCTGTAAATAATTATAGATGAATATATAATATTATTATATTAAAATACTTTTTCTATGATAAATTCATATTCAATTTTAATATAAAATAGAGCTCAAAAATAATAAAAAAAATAATTTGCAAATTATTATGTTAGATATGTGAGCAACATAGCTTATGGTTATTTATTTATAATATTTATTACATTACACAGCAAAAGTAAATAATTTTATAAAAATGGTATAAATATTGACTAATATATTATATCATTAAAATACTATTAAAATTATTTTATTGATTTATGTATTTTTGTGGGTTTTTTCTTTTACCATTTTATGTATAGGTTACATACTAATTAATTTTATTTATTTATTAAAAAAAAGTAATATATTTATTTGTGGACATCTATGAAAAAACTATGTTAAAAACCGATATTAATTTTTTTTTATTAATTACGACTAGCTTCGTGTATTATACATAGATTTAAATATTTTTATAATATTATTAAATTTATATCTGATCTAATATGATCAAAATATCATTACTGAAGTATTTTGGATGTTATGTTTTATTAAAATATATACATATACTATTAATTATTTTTTTTTGACTTTGATATAAAATATGGAGCTTACTATTTTTGTGACACAGTATAAAAATCTAAATGGCATGTAGCATTAATTTAAATAGGTGTTCACTGAAACCTGATAATGTTTAAAATACGCATGAATAAAGTAAACACATGTAATATATTTTACATTCCCTAAATGAAAATATATTTTCATTGAAAAATATAAATGTACATTTTATATACCACTTTTATGTTTTAAAATATGATCTGGTACATTTTTATGACCTTTTCCAATGTTATAGCCACATACAAAAGTGATTAATCACCACCCACGTTTATGTTTAATGATATTTTTTAATATCAAACACCCACGCATTTTCAATTTTCAATACTTTTGTAGCGGCTTTACATTAACACTGTTATAATATGAATTTTAATGCGATTTTTTTCTCGTGAATAACTTTGTTTACATTTTAACCTCCAGTGTTTATTCGCGATTCGTTAATTTTTTCTTCCGCAAAGTCGCCGAAATTTTTGCCTAATTTGAATGCCTCTCGGGCGTAAACGGAACATTTTCCAGAGAAGATGGGAAAACAATGGCTATATGAAAACGCTGGGAAGGAAAAACTTATGCCTTTTTGTATATATAATATGAAGGCACGTAAAAACGCATATTGAAGCTGAACGCAAAAATTTACACGTCGGGAAAAAAAGTAATCGCCACTTCCTTTCGAATTCATTAGCCGAAAAGGGAAGCTAGGGAAAGTTTTTTAGTATAAAAGTGATTTTTTTGTTCAATTCTAAAAGTAGTAAATTGTAATAAAGCGATTTAATATTTCAAAGCACTAGAATTTAATAATTTGAGTCATTTTCCAATGCGTCAAATACGTCATTAATTTTTTATGGCAAATTTCTCAGTAATTGCTTATCTCTTCTTTGATAGACTCATCTTCAGATGTCAAAATCAGGATAAGTGTTTTTACATTCTAGCGTTTTACTTCAAAGAATCTAATTTTAGGACGTGTCATATTTTTTATATTGATGATTATTAGAAAAATCCTGAAAGTTAATCATTATTCATATTTCGTGTCCGTGAGCAATACAACAGAAGCGCCTGTAACATATCTGTTACTATAAAACATATTTTTTTTTAAAATCACATCCATATTTTTAATAATATTTAACAAAATCGACTGTTATTCAACATTGCTGATTTTGAAAATTGGTGTGTTTTAGATTTTTTATAATTAAAGTTAAATATAGTATATTTTATAGCACTATAATGTTTTATTTAGTTATTAAAGATGTTATCTAAGAATTACTGTTGCCTTGGTATTGATATAAAAATAGTACAGCAAAGTTGAATAACAATGGATTTTGCTAAATAATATAAAAAATATGCATGTGATTTAAAAAACTAAATTTTATTGGAAGTGTATATAAATCTGTTTAGAAAATACCGCTTATAAATTATCGTAAATATAAGTAGTTACTATTACTAATTAGGCATATTTAAGAGCTATTTTATTTAGGCTAAAAAATGTTTTCATGTAATGCTAAAAACACACATTTTATTTTATTTAATATTAGTATAAAAGTATATCATAAATATATTTTTATTTAAAAATGAAATTTAACATTTTTTTTAAAACATCTTCAAAGCTAAAGATAATTTGAAAAAATGGATTTTATTAAAAAAAACTTAATTGAAAAGACAAATTGTATTTAATTCTAAATCTGAATAAAAATATCTTATCTTTGTGGTTAAAATATATATTTAAATATTATAAAGAATAAATATATTAGAATTATCTCTTGAATATATTTTTTTATTTTTTTAAAGCAAAATCATATCTAAAAAAATGTTAATAAATATGTATAATTAGTATACAATAAATTGTTTCACTTTTTATTGAAATTGACAAAAAAAACTATCAAAAGAAAATAAAAATATGTCATAAAAAAGACGAAATAGTTTTAAAACAAAAATAAAGCAAAAAAGTTTTTTAAAAATATGATTTTAATAAAAAAAATCATCGATTTTTTTAAAAATATCAATAAAAAATTATCTAATTTTAAATAAACTAAATTTATCTTTACAGAAAAAAATATAATTTAATTTATAATATTAAAGAGCGTAAATATAAATTTACTCTTTTGATAGAATTTATTTTTATTTTGATAACGAATTTTTTTTAAAAGTTTTATCACAAAAAATATATATTTAATAAAATAAAAACAATAAAATTTGTAGAAAAATTTAATTAAACCTAATTTTTAACGATTCTTAAAGCAAAAGGTGCTTCAATAAAAAACGATGAACTTTGGCAAAAATAATAATAATAATAAAAATCACAAAACCGTATAGAATATTGATAAATAAAACAAGTTATCTTATCTCTGTAGCAAAGCTCGTATAATGTATCAGAGTGTATCATAAGCAATATTAAAAATTCAATTATACGTAATTTTTGAGTATTTATCAATGCAATTTTTTTTAAATTATGGAATCTTATTTTGAAAGCAAATGTAAACCATTTTTTATTATCTTTAATTAAAAATGTATTATTAGAATATAGAGCTCTTAATAATATAATTTATTATAAAATAGCTGTAAAATATAGTTTTTTCGTTATTTTAAATTAAATGTGTCATAAAAAATATGAATTTAAATATAAAATTACAAAATATAATTTATAAAAAAAAACATAATATACGTGTGAAACGAAGTATCTTAATCTTATCATTGTGGCAAAAATTTAAAGATCCCAAATATAAATTCTCATATTCAAAACACCAATGATGAAAAATTATAAAAGTTGAATTTTTATATTCACCAATATTTTTTTTAATTACAAAGTTAATTAAATTTCGCGTGATAATCGCGTAAGCGTAATTTACACATCATGGTCCGCTCACGCATTTTCGCGTGATAATCGCGTAAGGTTGAACAAATGTTATTTGAGCTTCTAAAAATATCGTGTGAAAGTAATACAGATTTATGGTTTTATCTACAGGTGTTTAAAACATATTAATTTCAAAGCGTGAAAATATTATGTAATAAATATGATTAAAATCATTTTAAAATAGCTGACTGTAATGTGTTAAGAAGCTAAAAACTTTTAGTCTTTGATTTTATTTAAGCAAAATTTCGTGTATTAAAAAATATAAACTATTTTATCTTTTCTATTTTAAAAAAAAATAAATTGTTTTCAAGTACTTTTTAAGGCACATGATTTTTTTACTTTACAAAGTTTTTAATAGCAAAGATGTTGGAGTTATTTAAAGAAATCATTATATATAAAAAAACGGTATAAAATTGTTTTTTACATAAACTTTGACTAAGTATTTTGTCATAAATATTAGAAAATAAAATACGCAAATATAAATATTGTAGATCTGATAAAATATAAGCATATTTAATTTTGAGAGTAAATATCAATCATAAAAATGTATAATAATTTTCAAGTATTGCTAAGCAAATGACATTACAATAAAACATGATATTAAAAATATCGACGATATGTAAAGAGCTTTAAGTTTTAAATACTAATTATACATATCTATAATATAAATTAAAAACTAGGTGCTTTATGTTAGTGACAATAATTTAAATTTAATATTAAACAACACAAATAAAAAAATATGTTGCTAAAACAGTACCTATTTGTATAATATTTAATACTTTGAGTATTAAATAATAATTTTCTATATAGTGTATGTAGTGTTTTTCCATTGAACTGTTACACACCAATCCAACTGACCTGGCATATAATTTCATTCGTTAGCAATTTAACTGCAATTCAAATAACCACATGATGAATCATGCCACACTTAATTGAACCTAGCTTTGGATCGTTACCATTGCGAATTAATTAAGCAACGAGAATCCATTGGGGAATGTTGAATGCTCTTGAAACCAAAACATAGCCAGCTAAATTCAATTGGGAAATGCATTTATAAATTGTTTTGTATCCATTTAATTTATCTGTCAAAATTGTACAAAAGATGTAATCCCTGAAAGATCCCTTGTGACTTATAAATATTGTGCATCTTTCTTTTTTAAAGAAGCCGAGTAATATATTATTCTCGAACAAGCTTTGTAATCCGGTGGGTATGCGAAGAAAATCTAGAACGCAATCTCTACACAAGTTCTGCGCATTACAATGATAAAAGAGGTTTACAGTGTTCTGTTGAATTTTTAAAAATCCTCCTGGAAACTTTAACAACTACCCTTAGATATCTCATCTCGGTTTCTTGTGTTCAGGAGAAACTTTTAATGGATTTGTTTTCTCCAAGACGGTGGCAGTATGTGTGTAATAAAAATATATCACCCTAGTTTCAAACTATCTGTTAGAGTTCGATAGTTTTAATCGTTGTCAGATACGTGATAATGTACATATATTATATAAACCAACTGATAATTTATAAATAAATGATTCTAGAAAATACTTTGAAATTTTATAAATGTATTTTTTTGTAGATAAGGGTTTATATTGATATTCTAAGAAATGTTTTAGAGGTTCTCACTCCAGTGAAAATCGCTATTAAAGCACAAAGTTACAGAGATGCTATGATGCTGTCTGTTCAAGTAATTATAAACTTTTTAGTGAGACAGTTAAATAAAATAAATCTTCCATTATCAGTAAAATTATTTAAAGAGAACTAATACTATTTTAAATTAAAGTGAAATAATATTATTTATTTACAAAATAAATATCATGAGCGTTATATTTAGCTCTTTTCGCATGTAAGCAAAAATCGATATCATATTATATCTATAAAAAATTTATTGCCAACATAATCCAATTTCACACGTCCCATACCATAAGCCCGCATTCGCCATAAACCGGTGTTTATGAAGTGCATAATATTGATGATAGACATTATTAAATTACTCTGGTAATCTTGGTTGACATTTAATTCAATTATTTGCAGTATAAAAATTCCCTCTGGCAGTTTTCGTATGGTTGTATTATAGTAAAAAATCCATAAAGTCTGCGGTAGTTTTAGTTTTATCTTAACAGAGAATATGCAAAGTGCATCTCTCTTTTATGCTCCAAGGGGTATAGTTTGTTTTTATAACCAACATATACTCGTATGAGTGTATTATTTTATTATACATATTGTTTCCAATTGTTTTCAACCGGATTAAATACACATACGTTATAATATAGTTCAATCAACTTCTAAAACAGGTTAACTATCTGCAGTAAATTCAAGACCCAAATGTTGGAAAGTCCTTAGGATATACTTTACTACATAATATGCTAAGCACACACTTGAATAATTTATGGAGTGTGTGTATGGTATTCCGAATTAGATCTCACATAACATCCAGATAAAGTTTAAGGTCCATACATACATATATACATATATGTTCGTTGATTAAACATCTCTGTCAAAGTGGTTCGGCAAAATCGTTAGCGTTTGCGGCGACGTGACGTAGAATAAATTGGATGTCAAAATGTCAGCAAACAATTAATTAAGTCCTAGCAAGGCGACCCTTGAATCACCTGAAGCGTCTTGTAACATAGAGCTCTGGTCAATCTAATATAACCTTAAAAAGAAGGATGTTCATATATGCGCATATGAGCTATACATATGCATAACTATACAAAAAATCATATTATTAGGCAAGCTCCTAATTATTTTGTATTGTACACATTACCATTATTTATTATATAAATTTTTTTATTCGTTGAATACAATTTTATTTTTTTAAATAAACCTTTGCTGAATATTTTTAATAAGCAATTGGTTTGACTTTTTATCAACAGAACATTTTTTTATTCAGACCTCGTTATCGACGGGAATTGGAATGAAAAACTGATTTATAATAACAAGAACATTTTTTCAATGAGCTACAGTATCAAAGGTTTTAATTATACTATATGACTCAAACATTTTTTTACACTTTAGCGTTTTTCATTACATTTGCTTTGACTAAATATTTTTTTATTGATTATTATGAATATAATTAGTTGTTTTAAAAACGTTTTTCATTACATTTTCTCTGAACGGCTATTTAAAATTTATTTTAAATTACATTTGTATTATATTTTATATGTTATTATAAATATTTATGAAAATCTATAATCAAATACGTTTTGTATTTAATTTCAACTATTGCTTATCATATATAAGGATATATGAATTATCCATTATATATGTTAGCCTCGTTTTTCAGATTCGATTCATAATTTTATCGCAAATTTATCGTTTTTCGTTACATTTGCAACGATTAAAATTTTGAAAAATATATATATTTTTGCTCTTAAAAAATAAAAAATATAGTAATTAAATAAATTAAATAGTTACCCAAGTTAATAGCTTATGCAAAGGAACTGTAAATTAAAATATTAGAGACTATATATATATTAAAAGATTTTTTTAACTGATTTTTAAAGATAGACATTTTCTCTAAAATTATATTAATTAAAATTTATTCTGTATTACGTTTGTATTATCAATCATTTTTTACTAAAATATAAAAATCATATTTGATTTATTATGAGTAGTTTTTCACTTTTTATTTTAATTTTAAATTTAGCGTTTTTTTATTTATATATTTTTAAGATTTTTTCGGTAAAATTTGGTGTTTTTCAATACATTTGCTATGACGAAATAATCAAAATACGGATAAGAATACAAATAATATAGAAATCATAATAATTTCATTTAAAATAAGAAAACATGGTAGTGATATGTAATTATAAATTTTAGCTTCGTTTTTTAGATCTATTTTTTATTTTTTTAGTATATTAAACGTTTCACATTTGCAACAACAAAACATTTTATAGGATTTTTAAATTATTTTTTTAAGATAAAAATACATAAAAGCATATTAAAGTAACTGGAAGTAAAAAAATTGGTAGTAGATATTATATAAATTTTAATTTAAGAATATATTTTTAGATTTTATTAGTAAAATTTAGCGTTTTTCATTACGTTTGCTCTAAAACAACTACTTAAAATCATTATAAATTACATTTGTAATAACTATTATTTTTTTATTAAGATATAAAGATCATATTTGATTTATTATGAGTAATTTTTAATTATTAATTTTGGATCTAAATCTCGTTTTAGAATTTTTTTAGAATTTTTCAGTGTACTTCGGTGTTTCCCAATAAATTTGTTTTGCCCAAATATATCATAGAGATCATTCTTACTTAGTTTAAAATAAGTAAAAATGGTATAATAATGTCACTATAAATTTAAGCCTCTTTTTTTAGATATATTTCCCATTTTTTTTTAGTAAATTAATAATCTTTTATTACATTTGCAACGAAGAAATAATTTAAAAGTATGTTTTCTGCTCTTTATTATTGATTATTATAATTAAAAATACATATAAGCTATAAAGTTGTTTTAAAATAAAATTCTTAACATCAGATTAAATATATAATAATTAAAAACTTAATAGCTTTTGCTTTCGAATTTATCAATAAAATTCAGCTTTTTTCAAAACATTTACTCAGAACGACTATTCAAAATTTATTTTCTATGACATTTATATAATTTTATATTTTTTACTTAGATATATAAATAATAATAATTTATTAAAAATATTTTTTTATTGATTGATTATAATCAATCAATATAAAAATATTTTTGATCCATTTGATTCAATTTTTTTGATTGATTATAATGGTAGATACATTTTTTTAATTATTCAAAATACATTTTGTATAAAATTTAAACTACTTTTATATATTGTATACTAAAAAGAATACATAAAAATACATAGATTAAAGTAAAAAAAATAGTAGTAGATTATATGTAATTATAGATTTTCGCCTCGTTTATTAGATTTATTTTCTAATTTTTCCGTAAAATTAGCATTTTTTATTACATTTACAACAAAATAATTTTAAGGTATTTTTTAATTGATAAGTATAGTTAAAATACATATGACATATTAAATTGATTTAAAGTAACATTTTTGCTAGCATATAGAATTATTAATGTAGGCATAGATTAATAGATTTTATTTATAATTTGTCAGTGAAATTCAGCGTTTTCATTACATTTAAAATTATATTTATATTATATTATACATTATTTATAAGATATATAGATTATATTTGATTTATTAAAAGCTGGAAAAAGTGACATAGGAAAAAGCGAAAAACAACCGCTTAGAAATCTACAAATATAAGAGAAACGAGGCAATTTTTTTATAAAAAGCTGGCATTAAGAAATGATTTTTCATATATGGAAAATCAATGAAAAAATTTAGCTGTAAAAAATTTAATAAAAAAACAACTAGATATTAATTTGACATTTTTTAAAGAATATATTTCTTAAAAACTCTAATTTTAAAATCTGTAAAAATAAAAAAGTAAAACAAACCGCTAAAGGACGTAAAAAAGCTTAACAAATATATTAGAATTAACATAGTTTTAAAAAATAATTGACAAGCACAACAGATTTCTAAAAAATGTTTTTCATTTACTATTTTTTATTGACTTTAAAAGCTAAGAAATATATTTATAATTTTATTACAAAACATATTTTTTATGTTTTATAAATATTACGTAAACTATTATTCAGTTAAATTTAAAATTAAAAATACTAGACGTTGACTATGTTTTCTTTCTGTTCCCAAGCAAATAAATTTCTGTTATTTTTCACGTCGGTAGCGAACCGTAACACACATGGGAGAGTAATAAATATGAAAATCAATTTTTCTGACGGGAATGAAAAATAAAACATAAAAAAGTACATTTTGCGGCGTACGAAATAAAAATTCATGCAAAAACATAATCAAGTTTGATTTGGGTCGGCCGCCGACATACGAAAGAAAAAACTGCTGAAAAATTTACTTGCTTAATTTAAACGCTTTAGCCTTAGGGCTCGTATCAATCTTCTTTCAGCACAATGAAAAAAACATCAGTTAAAAGACAATAGAAATATTTTGTATATATTTTTTTTATTATCAAAGGAACAAAACATGGATTTATTACGGTTTCTAATTATACGTTTTATATTACTATTTAAAAGTACTAATAAATATATTTAATTATGACAGAATAGAAAAAGAACGGCAGATATGTTTTTCTGTGTTTTTATTGATGTACCCTATTTCTGAGGCAACTCTCGATTCGAATAATACAATTTTCAACGATTTAATAATATCTACAAACATATGTGCAAATCATATGCAATGTCTGATATCGTTACAGTCAACAAATTCGACTACTGAATATATACGCAGTGGCGAATCAGTAACGCAATTCCAAATACGTGACCTGAAAACTGAACCGTAACACTTTATTGGCAATCCGGTCGAATTTGAACCCTGTTTGCAATCGACAGTTTGTGACGTGATTCGATCTAACTATACATGGAATATATTATGGTTATATTTTTAGATTGCTTCAAACAATTTCTGGATAATTCCAACAATCAAGCTTAGTCGAATTCGAAAGCTTCTCATCTTTATAAAGAAAATTTTTACGAAAGGTTAACGGAAATTGAAAATATATATCTTAAATAATCGCGTCTCACAATCACTGCTTGAGAGGATCGAAAGTCTGTAGCTTAAAAGAGAAAGATAAATAATCTTTTATTGCTCTCAAGTCGAACCGGTGGAAAAAATAATTATTTTAAAGGTCATTCGTTGATATACTTTAATGGCTTTGTATGCTTTCATAATATTTGAAAATTGTTTCACGCCAATACACAGCAAAAAAATTACAATAAATAAATAATTTATTACCTGTCGGTGTTTATGACTTAATAGCGTAATAATTTAAATCCCGCGCTAGTATGTAAATTTAATTAGATGCTTTTTTTTGCTTGAATAATTAATCCCTCAATTATATTTATATATTCAATTCAAATATATGTACAATGCATCATGTACAGAAAAAAAACAATACATACGAACCAATATATAAAAAATATATTTACAGAAAATAAATTAAATTATATACAATGTGTGCATTAAATAAGAACAAATCAATATAAAGCATACGGTACTTGGGATTGTATATATTCTTTACCAGCAGCTCAAATAAATGCTTTCTTTAGTATACACGTTTACGCGACTCGAGTGAATCATTTTCCAGCATTGCGCGAGAAATAAAAATCGATAATATTTATATATCTAAGAAACCTTTTTTGCACGTTTTCTATAAAAGTAGGTCAGTTTTATTATTAGGCAACAAGAGAAACGTGCTTAATGTGATTATACAAGGTACACGGTGCCTTCGAGCTATTTAATGTTTTCTATATACTAATGGAATCAGTAGTTCTCTTGATATATGATACCACTTATGTGCGATAAAGCTTAATGCTATTCATTTAATATTTAAATTAAAGTGGTATTATTGCTTTAGAATATGTTATAGAATGACATTTTTTAATGCTCAATGGTTATATAATAGTGACTGATTACACATAAAGTTTTTTTTACCATCCACAATGGAATATATTTTAAAAAAATACTAAAATTATCGTGAGTAAGGATTTACAATTTTAAAATATTTGAGTTAGGCTTTTTATACAAATGTCGTAAATATCAGTTTTATTTTTATTTTTATTTTTACTAATGTCGGAAGCTTATTAATATAAATAATTAAATATGGTATTTCTTACTAATTTGGAATACCTTTATATACAATTTATTTAATATTAAAAAATAATGCATCCAACCATATAGAAAAATAGTAAGCAGCTGCGCGAAACCGGATTAGGATTAGGATTGTGTTATGTAAATATACTTATTGCCATTATTGATATTGTTTTAGAAAGTACAGAACAATCTCCATCATTTCACAAATCTAAAGGTTAAATATTTATTTTAAAAATAACACAAATTACCAATCTAAAATAAAAGTTTTAAAATATTAACACAAACTAGCATTCTTAAATACGGTGTGCGCATTTTTAAAATTGTGCACATCAAAAATACTGATCATAGATGACCAATATACACATACATATATGTATATTTATTGATACATCAATATATATACAAAATAATGTCTATATATAACATATGTTAATACGATTTTAATTTAAAAATATTTTACAGTTATATTAGTAATTTACATAAATACGATACATTTACATTTCCTTTAAAGCAATATTTTATTTTTATTTTTATTATGTTTTCCGTTGTAACCTGACAGGCGTAGTCCCAATGCGTTAAAATGGGGTCAATCTGTGTAAAAATAAATTTAAAGACTTTACGATTTTTTTATATGTTACATTTTTAGGATTTAATCTTTTATTTTTTACTGTATAATTACGTAACTTTTTATGAAAAATATTTCGGTACTAATCTATTATTTTTAATTGAGTGTCATGGAGATCTGAACTACAGATTATATTATTTTATTATTATTCCGATCGATCATCAAAGATTTTTTTTTTTTAGATTATCCGAATCCAATGATTATTATTGTATTTAATAATTCAAATAAAATCGATCTAGGTCTTATACATCAAAACTTATTTTGATTAAAGCTGTCATAAAAATATATATTATTTTTAAATAATAGTAAAATAACGTATTTTTTTATATTTTTTTTATATATATATAAAATTAAGTTAAAATATACTTGTACTGTTAGCTATTAAAATAATGTTTCAGTACTAAAAGCTCCAAGACATTAGATAATGCTGATACTTATTTTTTATAATACCTTATTAATATATTTAATAAATAACAACTTAAATTAAAATCTATGTTCAATTATATTTTTTTTTATTTCTTATACGAAATATTCGAGATTTATTTTAATTTACCGGTGATTTAATTTAATTTTACAACAATTTGAAGGACGATGCGTGATTCCCACCAGTTTATTACATTCTAAAAATATTTTATTACATAAGCATTTTTACAAGAGCTCAGCAAATCATATCAAAGATATTCACACGCAAAATATCCATAACCCTCAAGATCCAAATACGAAATACTTTTATTTGGTCGTTTTTCGTATCCTTTCTAATATGAATCAATATTTTATTGCACTTTTATTTTATATTATAACATGAGAAACAAACATATGTAATATAAAACACGAAGTACGAAGCACAAACCACAGTATTTTTGCTACTTCATATAAAATATTACCTCTGAAAGTGAAAATTTGAATTCTATTTTTATTCAGAATTCCATGTGAGGTAAATTGTTTTTCCCTGGACCCTGAATTAAATTATTCAAAAGTTGACCTTTTTAATTGAAGCTCTGTGGCATGAAATCAATGCAGAATTACTAATGTGTTTTGTGATGAATATGGTATTGCTTTATTTAACATACTTGCTTGCTTTTACTAGAGCTAAGTCCACGGTTTTAATGCAAGCGCTTTTAAACTGTTAATAGGTACCATTTAATATATATATGACAATTTAAATACGCAATATCGTTTGCTTACGCATTCAACAATAACGTATTTATTTAGAAAATCCAAAGAACACTAATCAAACAGTTTTTTAAGCCTTTCGCGACTCATTTTATCGCAACGATTATGGATGGTCCTGGCAATATTATAAAATAAAAAGTATTTTTAATGTTTTAAATGATAAATAAAATAATATACATTTCACTTATTTAAAATGTTTATTTATTATATTCTAAATCAAACATTACCCCCCCCCCCCTTATTTTTAATAAAAATATGGTTGGCTTCCATGGCCGCTAAATCAAAATCAATGGCAAGTTTATTAGGAAGTCAGAAAAAAATCCGCTAATTTTACCGCAAAATTGTTGGCCGTTAACTTTTTTTTTTGTATTAACGCCATAAATATGACTTGGTCTTAACAATCAACTTTGTGTCTAAATTAAATACCACATATATTTAGTTTATTATATTTTAAGTTTGGCCCCTTCACACTACGATTTGACCTACCTAACCTAATTATTATCATATGAAACAAATTTTGTTTTAATAGTTAAACAAGTATTTTATATTAAATTTATATTTGATAGGTGGTTGAATCAAATTGACTAGTCTTTGATAAAGTCGTCAATGATTTTATTGATGATGAGTGATTAATAGTGATTTATCTAAAATGTCACATATGTTATATTGATTTTTTGAAGTAGCAAGTTGAGAATAAAACGCATTAGGGTTTAACTTCACCTCCAAATCATCCCCAAGCGGAAGCAAGTTTCACGGAAGCGTTGTGCTACAGTCTTATAAGTACAAAGGATAATTTAAGCAATGCTTCGGTTTTTTATTTTGTGTACATGTTACCAAAGTGTTTTTTGATGGCTAATAATACACAAATAATTAAAATATTAAAGATACACTACTAAAAAATGTCATATAAATATGTTGTATGATACAATTGTATTATATTAAAAATGTTGTTAAAAACAATGTAGAAAGCCGTATAAAAAAATTGATATAAATTCAAATATCAACATACAGAGATACTGACGAATAAAAATATGTGGGAGGGAAAACAATAAAACTTTTAAAATATGTTTAGAGTTATAAATGAAACGTATATATTCTGCCTAAAGTGTTTTTGACAGGCCACATCCAAAAAAAATATTACATTGTAAACATGACGCATTTGTTATACGAGAGAAACAAATTTCTCAACAAAAGACTCATACCTAACAATATTATATAGTAAATATAAAACAAAGTCGTGGTTTTTCCGGAGGAAGGAAAAAGAAACGTAATCTTCACGTCCGACTTTCATTCATCACTCTGTCTCGACGTTTTCCCTTCTTAAGATTCTCACCTGGATATTACGTCGTGATGTATTTTCCACTCGGCAACAACGCCTTTGGAAGTTCGCTAAAAATGGATGTCATTTCGTTGATTAATACCACACCTGGATACCGTATTTGTAGGTAAATACATTAATAATTCAATGCTTTACTGCGTGGGTTGGGTGGAGTGGTGGAGCTTTTAAGTTTAGTATAATAATATTTTTTACTACTTTAAGATATATTACCACTCTTAAATATATATATTATATTTTAAAGAAAACTTCTCCTTTGGGACTTTTCCTTTACCAATTAAAAAAATATTAAATAAATAACAATAATAATATTTTTAATTTGTTGATTTATTTTTAATGAATAATATCAATATATTTAATTTATTAATATGTATGACATTTAATTAATTTACAACCCGTTGATTATTTATTAATATTTTATGTTGTCAATAAAGTTTTGTTCTAGGGCATATTGAAAACTTTTCTGCCAGACACAGAACGTGTTGTAATAGACGCATAGTTATATGAACTGTTATTAGTATATCTAAAAAGTTTTACGTTGATCCGTTTATAAGTTTTCCGAAGTTGATCGACTATATAAAAATCCACAAAAAGATTTAGAGGTGGGTTAATCAGAAATGTGTTTATTTCTAGACGTTATTCATAGGAAGTTAATACTGCTATTTTTTTACTGCAAATAAAACATGGGTTTACCAATATTAACCTAAATCAAATCAATAGTCAAAACAGTGAAATAATAAAGGTTCATTGCTCTCAATAAAGTAATGGTTCTTTTTTGGGACTATATTTTCAATAAATAGTAAAGAAAGATGTGCTGTATGACTTTGAATCGATACCTCATATTATATTAAATATTCACCGGATTCTTTATACTTGTATCTATTTTTAAACATCAAAAAACATGAGGGAGCAATGAAGTTAGTCCACCAAATAAGTTTGGTATCATATAAGATTTATGGGATTACAGCTCCTATATACTTCTTAATAAACATATTTTGTGTAAGGTCTCAATATATTTATTTTACCCTAATTTCTCATAATTTACAATCTTTACACGAATATCTAGAACGTCTTATTTGTCCACAAATCACAGATTGTCATATTTATAAGAACATCATTTATATTATACAATATTAATACAATATTTTATTTTGTAAAAAAAAATATCATTGTTCATTGAATCTTTAAGTGATTCCAGACTTGAAAGAAAATCCATTTAAAAACTTTTTCAGACAAATTCAATTATTAAAATAAGTCTGTAAATATTAACAAAGCATTGATAAATTATGCTGAAACTATTTACAGCAATGTGCAATATAATTTTATTTTGTTACAAAAGTGTTTAATTTAATTTATAGTTATATACACCTTTACATAGTTTTACTCTTTTAGAAAACACATGGTAAATGTATTTAATTTAATTTAGAATTTTATAGACATCTTTATGTTCTTCATAACATCAAAATTTAATTTATTTTAATTAATGAAATATTATTGTCTCTTTTTTTTGGTCCAACAAACATGAACACACATTGTAATTGTTTCATCAGATTTTGAATATATATTGTAATATTATATCCTAAAGGAAAACACGAGGTCATATTAACTGGTGTGGATTAATATTCGTATAACATCACAATTTAGTTTCTACCTGATATATATGGTTTTAGCTATTTGCGAGTGTTTCCATGAATTTCGTAATACGATTTCATGGTTGACTCTATCGAATGTTTTAGGAAAATTATAAATAGATACTAGATATGAGAATTAAAAGGGTTATTAAAATAGAATAGTTGAGGTAGATTTATGTACAAAGCCATGCATATAATACAAATTAATTTGTATATAATTCGAATCTTTAGCGCAGTTGTATTATTTTTCCAAGAATTGAAAAGCGTAAATATTCTATTGAAATAAATATTTATTATTTTATTCTCTTTTATTACTATGTTGATGAGGGTAAAGGTTGCCTCAAAAGCGTATTTTTCCTTTATAATTTATATAGTTTCCAAGTTTGATTGACGTTGTACGTTTAGCACGTTGTTCATAACATTTCATGAAATATAAAATTCATGAAGTGTTGTATTGTATATATCATTATTATACAACATGCGGAAAAATATAACACGTATTTTACGCTCCAGCTCAATAGTTTGCACTCAAAGCTTTTGACACTTGACATTCTACACATAAAAGCACTCCTACGAGCTTTCGAGCATCGTTTTAAAAACATTCGCTCGGAAAAGTGTGTGGAAAACATATGCTTTTGATTACTCGATTCGTTGAATTTTCGGTTATTTTGATGAACATTGTGTCACCGGTACTGAAAATAAATTTAATTTAATTCTCCATCAACATAAAAATGATTTGATAAATATTATAATATCATTCAATATACAATCGAAACATATTTATATCCCACGGTCATCATTTGTATTATCTTTCCAGTTCATTAACCAAATTAATACCCAGTAGACCCTTGGGCGTCGTGTTACGCAATTTCGCTCAGATTTAATCAAGACATGTTAATTTCTTATGATTTCATAGCTTGGCCCACTTAATTGGACCCTAGTGTCTTGATAATTTTAATGCAGATTTATCCTGGAATGAGGGACTATTCAGTTTCATGAATATTTAAGTTCAGAACAGAAGAGAAGAGTCCGTTGCTTAAACGTGAGCATTGTAGCGCATGAAATGGAGGCTAACAAAGCTTGATGAATTAAAGCCATTGAATTACATGTATAATATAATATAATTTCACGTGAAAATCTGCGCTTTTCATTTAACGTATGAAAGTTATTATTATTATTATACATAACAATGGACGATAACAGCTGCCTCAGCTTATATAATACTTAATTATAATCGATAATTTTGTTAAGTGTAATAATGTAATGTTAAATATGAATAATCTTAAAATGTAAATTTGCTACATATTTTTTATACCGTAATAAGCTTTCATAACATTGTCTCATAATTTAAATTTCTTGAACATTACATTTTTTTTTTAATAAAAGATGTAACTAATTATTTTTAATGCATAATCTTATATACCATAAAAATAAGAGATTACATTTTAATAATATAATATACGGTAATATCTACCTTAAAACTAATGGTACGGTATAAGTATTTTTCTTCATTGGATTTTGACTCTAGATATGTTTAAGATTAAACACGTCACTATCTGCCTTGATATATAATTTGAGATTAAAGTATAACATCTTATATACTCACGTTTACGTTGAAAGATAATTTACGGAAGAGCGATAAAAGGTTTTACTTTTCGTATGAATTTTATATGTGACGGTATTTCAAAAAGTATTCGGCTTAAATGTGATACAAATAATATTTTTTTTCAAAGCTCTTTATATCCTATAAATAGTTTGTTTTGAAAAAATATAAAAAAAAATATTTTAGTATACTGTTGTATAGAAAAATATGTTATTTATAGAATATTTCTATACTAAAAAAACTTTTTTGTGCTTTGATAAAATTATTGTTTATGATTAAAAATAAAAAATAGTATTTATCAATATTATTTATTACTAAGCTTTCTAAACCATATTATTACAATTATTTTTTTGTGATTCAATTTAATAATGAATATATTTTTAAAACCATTAAAAATGTGTATTTTTAAGTATAGTATTTTAAGAAATTGTTTGGTATTTTTTTTTTTAATAAAATAATTCAGAATAAACTAATTTTGTAGCTTGATTTTTAATAACATAAATATTTAATTAGTTATCGTTTAATGTTTTATTAGCAAAGGCTTTAACTTAATATACTTTTTTTTAGATTTGAATATATTTTATAGTTAAATATATTTTAATTAGAACTATTAAAGTAAAAGAGTGTATTATCAATATATTTTCTTGATTTACTTTTCGATATTTTTATGATAGAGAAACTCATTATGTAGCTTAATTTTTGATAAAATAAATAGCTGTCGCGTAATATTTGCTGTCAAGATTCAATATAACGATTAATTTGTAGAATTAAAGTGATTGAAAATTTATTATTCCCTATTTTATATTCTGTTATGGTGTCTTTAATATTTTTTTAACATAATTTGTTATATTATATTAAATTTGAGTCAAAGTTTTGCATTTATTATATTAAATTGTCAATCAGAAAAAAATAAAAAGTTCACATATAAATTTAAAACAAAATTTTTAAAAATAATATAAAAACGACTTCAATTAAAAAATTATTTATTTATCAAAAAAAATAATATCATTAATTATGGATGATACATAAAAATACTTTTTTTTTATTAATAATTTTAATACAATACCTTAATTTTATACTATACATTATTTTCTATTTCAGATCAATTTTATAGATATAATAAAATAAAAATCAAATCAAAAATGTAAATCTAAATTGTTAGCAACAAAAAATACTTTAAACGTTTTATTTTTAATTAAAAGACTTTATTATAATATTTGTTTTTAATGCAGAAAATTATTAAAGCTGTAAAAATATAAAAGTGTCATTAACTATAAAATTATTTAATTCTTAAAAAATATAACAAAATAATAAGTTTCTTTAAATTGCTTTATTTGCAAAAAATATCATGAAAATACCTAGAAATTTGTTTATAAAATATGAATAGTATTAAAAAGCACACTATTTTACTTTATTTTTTTTAATTATAAAAACTATTTTTTTAACAAAAAAATAAAACCGACCTTAACTGAAAAAACTATTATTGGTTTAAAATTACTAGCAACATCTAGATTTGTTTTAAAAACATAAAAATATCTAGCAATTGCTTTACTTTTCTAAAAACTACACTATTTTGTATAGGAAATGCTTATTTAATTACAAAAGACAAACATTTCATATTTTAATTCTATTTGTATATAATAGTTTACTATATATATATTTTAATCCAGAGATGTGTTTTAACATTAAAATTAGTATAAAAATACCAAGCTATTTATTAAAATATCATTTTTCAAACTACAATATTTTATTAAATTAAATTAATAGTTTTGTAAAAATTTAGCAGTTTAAAAAAATAAAACCGAATTTAACTAAAAAATAACTATTGTACATAATTAATTTCTCCAAGTTACTATATTTGCTGTACAAAATAATCATAAAAATTCTCTGAAATTTGTGAAAAAAATTCAATAAGCACTACACTATTTTAATTAATGAATCTTAATTAATATCACTAGCAAAACTCTTACTAAACTATACATAACTTTTTAATTTAGAAAATGCTGTCGGTCTCTCACTACCATGAGGTACCGCAGCTAGCGAGTGGGTGTGAATACCAGACACTCAATTTTTGGGTTTTAAGCTTTATTTTTGATTTTATAGTATTTATTTGTTAAAATTATAAATTTATTTATAATATTTATTTACTATGTTGTATTTTTTTACATAAAAGGGCATTTGTAAATTGAATGTTATATTGCTATTTTTTGGTTAGATAATCTATTATTTCAAGTTGTATATCATTTTGGTAACTGAAATTTTAACCATTTTATTATTCAGCAAAAATTTAAAGATCTGAGCAAAAAAAAATTAACTGTAAAATTTCTATGTTAGCAATAGTCTAACTTTACAAATATTTTTTTCTAAGTTACTTTAATTTAAAAAGAACATAAATTTTCCTTAAAAATTCCAACATTAGTTATTTTTGTCTTTATGTATTAGCTAGTTATTTTACATATCGCATCTTTATTGCAAAATATTTTTACGTAATGATTACATGGATTAAGAACTAAATTATATTTGATTATTGGTATTTTTAAATACATTGAATTTATGCCTTACCTTTTAGTAAATATCATACTTTTAGTAAGCTAAGAGAAATATCAACTACTTTACCAATTATCTATGAAACAGAATATCAAAAAGTTTCACTTTCTAAAATATTAACAATTCAATCGATATATTTTTTTACTTTTAGTGACAGATCTAAAAATATGCCTTTTTAATAAATCATTTTCGCGTCGGTTCTTTTTTTTATTGTAAGGATCTTTTACTTTATTAATTGCCATTTTTTAATTATAATATATGTAGCACACACAGAGCTACATTTTATAAATTACATTATCCGGGTATATAGGAGGATACCGTACAAATGGACGTAGACTTATGTCTGACCCTTAAATGAGGCAATCTGCAATGAGGGTGGCCGGCCAAGGATAAAATCTTGGCGAATGGCGTACTCTACGCTTTTGTCACTTCTTTATTTTAATCGATGACCCATTATTAAATTTTTATAAACTGGTTCAAATAAAAATCGTGACTAATCGTGATTTTAATTAATAAAATAATTTTTTATCCTATTTTTCGTAAAAATTAGATATCATAGAAACGTCTGAATTATATTTACTGAACACAATGTCATTTTTATCACAGATTTTGAGAACCTTAAATTAAAAGAAACTATGTCGCATCTAATCAAATTTTATTTTTAAATTTATTTTCTCATAGATAAAAAGATAACTATTAGACCATATTGTCTCATATATTTTGAGGAATAAAAATGATATTAAATCACGATTTTAAAACATATCTGGTCGGCTACTTTTAGACTTGCCTGTATCCAAATATACATCCATTATTTTATTTTTTTCACTGAAAGCGAGACAAAATTATGTATTCCAGTCTTTATTCGGCGCCGGTGTCTTCATGAATTTTTCATGTTTCCTTAATATGTGCTTCGATGGAAAACAATTCAACGCAAAACTCATATTATTTATCGCTAAATTGTCTTTTTTATATACAGACAATGTATCACTCGAATTATGTTTAATGGATATAGCAAACACCCGTATATTTTACAAGCCCCTGAAAATATTTTACATATATTTTTTTTTATAAAACGATCTTTTAAACCCCGCATAAATTTATTTCAATTTTAATTAACCGTTAGTTACATCCTTTTTTTCTATGAATTTTAAATTTGCATGTGTTATTTTAACTTCCGCAAATATCTACGATGTTATTTTTAATTATACAAAATAACATTTTTCGCATTTTCTTGTTTACAACTTTTTTATATTTTTTTATATAATAACTGTAATTAAAATTACATTAATAATTTATATCAAACATAATATATTCCTCTACAGTGGTAAATTTAATATTAAATTACTATTTTCATAATGCTTCCCATACTGTATTTTCTATTCTCTTTGTTTTGCTAGCCGCAACATTATTTTATTATTTAACGGAACTAACACCTAACATATGGTGCTTAACTGCTTTTTTAATTCCACCGCTTCATTAAATATAGAATTTCACCCCAAAAAGCCGAACTAAATAAATGGTAAAAATACAATAACATTTCAACGCCGGGGGGTTATTCTGAAAATGACATATCCTATAAATAAATAACAAATCATACCTTTACCCAATTTTCAACATCGTTATCCATCAAACTTTGACGCTTCAATCCCATGGCGTTGAATTTTTCATCATGTTTCAGAGACATCTGATCTTTGAGAGGCTTAACTAATATAAAATATAATGTTCTTTTGGGTTGAACTAATGAGTAAAAGTTAGATTGATAATTGTTAAGTGGGATAATGTGAGTTTAAAAAGTTTTACAATTTATACCATGTACGTTTTTTAAAATAAAAAAATCCATTATGTTAAAGTTTTGATAATGTTTTATTATTATTACTATTTTATTCATAACGTTCATCAATATATAGATTTTACTTTAATATATATTTTCATTCCCCTTTGTGAAATTGTGGTATATGTTATACATATGATTATTTGCGCTAACAACAAATTTCATATAAACTTCAATTAGATTCCAATTTGTTTCGAAAATTTACGATTTACTGTGTTCTATGAAGTGCTTAACCAAACCATGCATAAATTGATGCAATTAATTTTGTTTCGAATAAACATAGAGCACAAATGTACATATATAATTTCCATACATTATAGATATTAAATATTCATAATCCAATTATAAATTCTCATAGAAGTGGTAAATCGATTGGTAATACACCCATATACTTATTTATTTATTTAGATTAAATAAAAACCATTTTGCCTTCTATGCATCATAATAAAATATAACACAAATAAGATGAGAACGTCCTGGCACAAGAGGACATGGTCGTGACTCTCGAAATTAAAAACTAGAATATCTCAAGATTAAGTTTATTGTGGACAACGCTTTTCGGTAGTTTGATGAAATGCATAGTGATTTACAATTGAATCATATCTCAACACTTAGAAATGACAATAACCAAATATATTTTTCGGGGATTTAAAAATGCTGCGAAATAAAGTGTTATAGAGGACATTAATAACAACTGATCTTCAAATTGAAATGTGTTCCTCTTAATAAAGCCGAGCATATTTATCGCAGACGTTTGCGTGTAAAGAGAAGCTTTCAAAAGTGTAAAGTTATAAACTGTCTACGCTTAATTAACTCAAAAATCTCATAGTTAAATTATTCATATTATTTTTAATTGTTACGGTTTAAACTAAAGATAAAATGAGAATATCTGTATAAAAAAAATGACTTCTTTCCGGTACCTTATATTTTTAGTCTTGGGATGAAATTTATTAGCCGGCAATGATTAAGGCTAGCCTGAAAAAATATTTACACTACTACGAAACGTGAGTTTGCTTTGTGTTTCAGGGAAATTGAATTAAAGCGAACTCATACACCAGGGAAAAAATACTGTATTATCTTATGTTGAACTTTTTTTTATTTATGTATATAAAAATAAAAAGTATAAAAAAATAAAATTAAAAAAATAGACGCTGCTTAGATTCTTTAAGATTTTATTGCTAATAATGTTTTAGTAGTTATTAATAATTAGTTCAAGTCGAGAAACTTATTTTGTTAAGGGTCTGATTGTGAATATTTGTAGTTCAATGGACCAGGAAGCAAAATTAATGTGAGCTTTAAAAAGCTGTCACTTCTTTCAATTTTTTTAACTATATGTAAGTTTAATATATTAGCACTGATTTTCTTTTGAGTTTCAATCTAAATTCATTACAAAATCTCGTGATATCTGTAGCACTTAAAGTTTATTAATAATAATAATCAAATAAAATATTCCGCTGACACAACTGGTTCACGTTTTTTTAATTATTACGTTTTTAACTATAAGTAGAGATTTAAGTAGCAAATTATAATAATATAATTTTAACAAATATATATATAACTTACTTCGTAATGAATTTTCATGGCACACTACATGCAAAATAATATAGAATTAGGAGATTATTATTTTTAATGAGCAGAATTTCTGATTTAACACATTTAGAATAATTTTCAATGCTACCTTAAAATAAATTAGAGGGGTGGAACAATTAATGGGTTGTAATTTAAGATGATGTATGGTCTTTACGTATACTAGATGTATAATATAAAATCATTGTTAAATAAATATTATTTTAAATTGATTTTTTTAATTTCTTCCCATATTTTTATCGGCAAACATTATTAAAATATCTTAATAGAAAATTAGTGATAATATTATTAAGGCAAAGAAAAATGAAAAGTGGTAATTTTAATTATATTTATAAAACTTTTATTTATTAAAAATCAAATATAGTTTTAAACTAGATATATATACATAATAATTAAAATTTATTTATATATATATACATATTAATAAATTGACAAAACTTGTATTTTTAATATTGCAAAAATTCTAGTTTTATTGTTAAGTTTAATTATTTATCTATATTTATCGATTATTGCAGTAATTACTTTATTAAAAAAAAACATAACCTGAATTAAACGTGAAACTATAAGCTAATTTTAAATCATATGTAGCTTATTAATAATTATTATTTTATTAAAATAATAAATATAATCATTTGTACAGATAGATTTAAATAAAACGCATGTTTTTATATAAATATTGATTCGTGAAAAAATAACATAAGCAAAATAATTAATATTCACACCAACATTGTTATTTTTATTTATTTTTAAGTTAAAGTATATAAATACTTTGGGTAAAGTATTTTTTTTAAATATTTGTACGGCTGCAAGTGACGCGTAACCAATAATATATAATTATAACATACAAATTATATACATATGTATACTAATATTGGGTTAGTCATACTTAGAGTTCTTAAAAAACTGATGTTTCGTTGCTTCTTCAATGAGTGGCGAGTTCTTGCAAGTCCTTTTATATGTTCCCTGCAAGCATAATACGCTAATCCTGTATTTGCTCATACATATTTTTTCTTGAATGTCGAATAATAAATGCCATTTAAAATGGCATTTATTATTCGGATTGGCTAAGAATGGATTTTACATTTCCAAACATTTAAGATTTTAAATAATATGCTACAACGGAATGTGTGTTGTGAGATATGACCGTATGTGGTGCTCCTATTGCTTTACATTCCACTGCAGTATTATGCATTTGTAATTTTAAAGTGTTTTTAGTGCCCGATAACACCTATTATAATATTTAGAATATTTTATCAATCTCTCGCGGACTTAGTATTGAATATACTTTTTAATTGGAGACTGCTGATTAAACATGTGTTTAATAAAATCAATGTTAATTGATTTACACTTTATTTATATAACAATGCTTAATAAATTTAAATATATTGTTTTTTTTCCACGTTGAATATTTATGAGCCGCATGTGGCTCGCGAGCCGCGGCTTACATTCTCTATCAAAGTTCACCCTTCCACCTACTTATTGTAATTTCTTTGTATAGATTATTTTAAATGCAATATGTGAAAGAAAATCTTGTATTTCAGGAGATGCCTGTCATCCATACGAGCCGTTCAAGTGCCCCGGGGATGGAAATTGTATTTCCATACAATACCTATGCGATGGAGCTCCGGATTGCTCGGACGGATACGACGAAGACTCCAGACTTTGCACAGCTGGTGAGTAGACCATAATTTCATAATAACAACCATAAGCACTTGCTGTCTCGAATCAGAGAGTCGAGAGTTTCCGTATGCAAATTCAATTTAGCATAGACAAACAACGCGCTTAAATGTTGCCCTTAGGGTTGATCCGTTTTGTTAGTATACGATTTGAATATTGGGTTTGGTAAGCTTACGATTGCATTATATATAAACTATTCACAAGTATCTGATAATAATTTTCACCGATCTATTCTATGTATTGTATGATAAATATTAGCAATCATTATTACATATTTCTCCTTTGTCGTGTTCTATGTATATGTATTGGATCACATATCATGATATTCCAACTGTGTTGACTCAATGGAAATATGTTCATGGAATGCCTTTATATATATTGCATTAATCTACATTATTAATTAGTGTATGTCAGCATCCCAAACGTACAGATTATAAACAGCAGAGTTAGTCATATATTGTTATTAATCTATAATTATTTTTAATAAGCTTGAAACATATATCTTTAGCTTTAATAAAAAATAATAATATTTAAATAAATGCGAATTTAAATTGTATTGAGAACATAAATGGCAAGATAACAACTTTCTTTGAATTTTCAAGAGCATGTTTTATAATTTGATTTGCCGAAAACCAGCAATAAACAACCCAAAGTTAAAGTATGTTTCTCTTCAAAATTTTCTATGTACCTTTATTCTATGTTTATGCTGTGAAACATAATTATTTTAACTAACATAAATTTTAACTCTAAAACTATGTTTCATGTAATTCACTTAACTGTATAATATGATATTATTATTTTAATATTACATATTTTACTCTAAACATAATTTTATATTATTACGAAATACGAAATGTACACTCCATTATATATGCAAATTGCTTCTGTCCTTTCATTAATTAGGCACGTCAATGAACTTTCGGTTTTTGCCAAATTAATAATTAAAATTCAACCCTTATCCCGCTGCTTGCGTGCAGTTGGCCTTTTTTATTTTTGTCTCTAGTATTTTTTCCCTGAAAATAATTGATTACGCCAGCGTTTTTCAACGTTTCATGGCCGTTTACCTGTTCTTATTAATTTGTGACACACGTCAAAATGAGCAACCCTCTTTTTGGAAGCGCCCCAGGAAAAATTCGCATAAAATCTTTTTAATTAATTATATTACATGAAATAAATTTGTTATTTTATTTTCCAAGAATATAGCATAAAATGTATATTGATTAACGATGTATTAAAATATTTATATGAATAAGGAGTGTTGTAAGAACAAGTTTTAGGCAAAAATAATGCCATTATTAAATAAAATAATAGTATCGCATTAGCGAAGTATCATATATTATATTGCATAAATTAATCTCTTAAGATTCAATTTTATATTTCTATTTTTGATGTACATTATTTTGAGGAGATAACCTGAATAATATTTTTCTAGAAAACTACGTCAACATAAATTGTCTAAACAATAAAAATTGGAATTTCAAAATATCCAAAAAAAATTCTGAAAGTTATCATCAAGTCAATGAAATAATTCGCTTTTGTATAAAAATATCTGCGTACGATTATATAAAAATCAGTATTGGCAAATGTAGTATATTTTCGGGTTTCGCTGTATTTGGCACTGACCGTTTTTTATACAGTTAATCCTTTTTTCAAGTGCTTTTGTATCATTTTATAGCTGTCAGCACAGCACGCGATTCTTTTTTAAATCGACGAAAACTAACTTTATTTTTTCTGGTTCATCTATTGAACCATTCTTCTATTCACAATTAAACTAATAAGTCTCAAAAAAAATCTGAAGCGGGTTCAACTCTGGATTCCGGACGTCAAACTGGACCAGAGATGCGAAGAGAGAAGCAGTGGCTTTTGTGATTTTTTTTCGGTCTTCGTAAAAACTTTGTTTAACTTGAAAAGCTCTTTGAAATTTTAATGTCTAGAAGTTCAGCGTCGATATTTTATGTGTGTCAGAGAAAGTGACCGTTGGCTGTATTTATATTTATGACCGCTTTATATAAAAAATTGTACCACAGTGTTCAAACCGAATGCATCTGTTTAGGTTTGAAATCAAGGCAAATTTTCATGTACTATTATGCATTGAGCATATGCTCTTGTTTTTGTGTCATGTACCCGCCGACGTTTATGACCTAATAACGTAATATTTAAATTTTAAATTAATTATTTTAGTTTGCTTGCTGTCTCAGTTTTGAGACATTTCTTTGTTCATCCTGTCTCCAATTTAAGATTTATTTTATTTATTAATGGAATAGTGCTCCCATTAAAGGATCTGACACAATCTTATATTGTTTTAATTATTAATGTTTTGAATTTTAGACGACCAACAGGAGAATTGTTGTTTTTTTCTATTTTCTTGTAATATATAGACTGAAAAGTCTGTCTTAAAATTATGTTAACAATCTTAATGGTACCAGTATGCCATGGCTATCTTTGACATCAATAACACTTTTGACACTATTATATAAGCTTCACTTTTACTTAACTATTAATGTAAATTAACATTCATATTCTCAATCAGAGGGGAGATTCCACTTTAAAGCAAGTTTCAATGGGAGTCCTGCAAGGAAGTATTTTATGCCCACGTGTTTTTCTCTTTAGTCATTCAGGGTGTCGCAAAACTATCAACTTTTACTATATGCGGTCCACCTAGCAATTTATTTGTATTCATTTAGCAAAAAAATAATCGATAAAAGTCTGGAAAGTGGCAAGCGACAACTGCGCAATTTATATACCAAATGGAAAATCAATATAAACGACGCCAATCTATCATGTTGTCTTACGTATATCAGAAACAGACTTTCCTTCGCGGATAAAATGAACAGTGTGGCAATTTCTTAAGCAAGTTCAATAAAATATACTGTTTCTTACTTAGACTTCCATCTTAATTGTAAAAAACAAAAAAAAAATAAGAAAGCAAAATGGATTTTCTTCAAAATAAATATTCCGTAATGGTCTTTGTATTAAAAACAATTATTGATACGATCACTACTAACATATGGATACAAATGGCCCAGCATATATAAAAAAATCTTGCATATAATAGGCGTAATCTAAAAAATGTTCTTAAGAATCGCTATTAATGCTTACTTTAGGACTAGCCTCAACCAGTTTTACTTGCGACGTGGGAATGTAGAAACCGTTAAATATGTTTAATGATCTGCATCTAGGTGATTACTGCTGTGACACCCGTTAGTTCCCAGATTAATTATAAGCGCCACATTTTCGGTTTCAAATCCATGTACGCTTAACTTTTTTATTTTTTAATGGATCAATATTAGGCAGTAGACAATAGTTTGAGAATAATTTATATTATTTTATATATCAACAATGCCACTTTGATCATTTAAACAGAAGCATGAAACAGTTAATATTCACCGTATACGCTGTATTGTCTCGACTTACAACACTGTTGCGTAATTGTGAACAATTTGCGTTTGTTAGCGAGAAACGTAGGCATGATGCTGAGCAAATGCGCAATAAAGGTGGTGCGCGGTGTGCGAAATTATGCGCGTTATTTACATATTTCGCATTTGAATTTCGCTGCTTTGAAACGTATCTTTGGAATATTTTGGAAATTTTACAACTAATTTTTGCACGGTTATTTATTTAAAGAGCAGTATGCAAATATTCCAATTTCAGTACTTTGCTCGTGGCACTTGGCTTAATAAATGTAATTATGAAAGGGCATAGCTTTTGGAATATATTTTTATTTTATTTTTTGTGTAAATATGAAATACCTGAAATATATTAATAAAACATAAATTCCACCATAACGTCCAAATAATATTTATTAAAACACAAAGATGCGTATAAGAGTAATTATATACATACTAGCTGTCGGTACCTCACTATCGTGAGGTACCGATAGCTAGCGAGTGTGCGAATACCGGACCCTCAACTTTTTGGGTTTTAAATATAATTTTTGCTTCGTTCTGATTTTTTTAAATATTTTTTAAAATTTAATGGTTCAAATTGGGCATTAATATTTAGGATTTTCAATGATAGACAAAATAGTTCAATCTATAAAAAAACTACTTAACATTTTCAATTCATTTGAAAATAGGTTTACAACTTGACTAAATATTTCCAGAAGAAAACATTTTATATTATTTATTAGATTTACAACGTTAGATTTTATCGTTATATTGAAACTTAGATATTTAATAATAAATCTAAATATTGTATATCATTTATGAATAGGTTTAAAACTTGGCTAGATGATAATAAATTTAAAATTGTACTATGAAATTTCAATACAGCGAAGCTCACGGAACCAATGAATAAATTTTGGTGTACTGAAAATTCGTTATATTGAATGTAAGGAAGATGATATATTTTAATTTTATTTTTAATTACCATATTACTACAGCATCAAAATAACCTCTTATAAGGTTGACAGATCGTTTTTTGTCCTTGTTTAAGGAAAATGTATGAAACACAATAAAATTTGTGAAAAAAATGTTTTATAAAAAAAGTTTGAGGGTCAGCGAAACACCTGTAATGTCGCTTTTGAACACATCTGGCACACGCCAAGTCAATGATGAACTGAATTCTTAAAAATATTTGGCAAGTTATAACGTCATTCTTAAATTCGGATCAAAATATTTCGTTATACTGAGATCAGTCTTCGTTACAATGAAAACATTTTGTGTGAAAGTTTTTCGGGGACAAATTAAAGATTCGTTATACTGGAATTTCAATATTTCGTCTCGCTGCCACTCGCGCCGACCTTCACTATAGAACCAAACAACCTAACCTTTTTTTAATGATATTGTATTGATTTGTTCTCATTTCGGTATATCTTGTAATTGTCCAGAATCATCCAATCTATGACTAACTGATCCCGCGATCGCAGCGGCGTATGAATCTACGCCTGTGAGTATTTGTGGAACTAATTTTGGCGCCGGCGTGAAACGTCATCGTGACGTCACTATGCCGCTCTAACGCGAGTGTTTTGGGAATTAGCGGCCCGTTTTAACGCTGCATATAACACAATTTTATCATAAATTAAAATTTTAGTAATAAGAACGTTTTTTAGTAACACCATAAGTTACTTTATAATTAAAAAAAGTTGTTTATATGTTTTATGTGTAAATATAAAAGCCAATTAGAAGGATATAATAAACTGAAAATATCAAGCACCTAATATGTTACTTTAGACCAAAAATGCGCTTTAAAAATATTAATAATTTTGAGACCTTTGTCTATTTTTATTAAAAAATACTTTGACTTATTTTGATTTATATATTTTTTAAAGTAAATGTTTTTTCTGCGCAGTATTATATATTTTAATAATTGATAAATGCAAAAAGTTTTCACATCATTTAAAATTAATAATAAACTAAACATATTTAAAATCCATAATAAATAAAGAATATTTAAAATCCATAATAAAATAAAAAATATTTTTAAAGTTGAAAAAAATATTTTGAATAAATCTTGAAATTTTATTCTGAAACTTTATAATTTAAAAAATATTAAAATTAGTGATATACAATTTTGTGTAGTTTCCTTTCAAAGGTGTCATTAAGAGGGATTTTTGCAACACTATGTGTTTAGTAGTTGGTTGTTATCGAATAGTACTTATTTTTAAACTTTGCCCCTTTTTGTTGAAAATGTTTTTTCAAAGGAAATTTTAAAAATTCTCTAAAAACTATTACTTTAAATTGGCAACGTTCGCCAAAATTTAAGTACAATTTTTTTCTTTTAAGAGAAGCTAATAAAAAATTAACATTATTTATATTATATTTTAAATACCGTATAAACTAAACATATTTTAAAAAATATTTTTTTTAGAATTGGATGATTTTTATACATATATAATAAGTGTTTTACAATTTAAATCGATAAAATCAATTTCGTAGTTCGTTCTCAAGCGCGCCGGGGAAATACCATTGCCGGTATTCCCCGGAATTTTTTATATGTGACAGTTCTTGTCATCAGTCAAGCGCGCGCCGGGATACAGCTTAGTGCGATTAAATAAACAGTGAAATATGTTATAATCGCAGCATTCTTCTTCTTACAAAGTTACAATTGAAGATGATTCAAAGTGATTTACCATTGGAATTATAGACTATATCGAAACTAAAAATTATGAGTGTGCCAGTAAGTGTTTGGTTATATGAATACTATATCACGGTTATTCTAATTACTATTGACTTTCTAGGATCTAATATTAAAAGACAAACAGCAGTGATTTGGCAATTGAAGATATACATGCCAAAGTTAATTAAACATATTACAATGGTAGTAATAATGAAAAATCTCATATTAGTGTAAACAAAAAGTTACTTTTTACCCAATATATAGTATCGTTTAGTCAATTTTCAGAATCAATGAGAGATCTAATAACATTTACGCATGGCAAACAATTAATGTATGACATATTGCGACTATTTTGAAGAAGATGAAGATATGTCAATCTACGTGTTTAATCCTCTACAGTAATTTCCGTTAATTTTGTTCTTCGTTTGTCGTTCAAATTTAATTTATGGATTATAATAGTAGTAATAATGTGTTCAATGTTTACTCTTATTATTTTTTAATTACTTTTCAGAAGCAATGATGGAACAATTTGATGACCTAAATGGCTACAACGTAGAATTGGTATATATAAACAAAGAGTTAATCTTCTCATGTTGAAGTCACTGTCAGCAAGTATTATCTTTTTATAAAGAACATACTACATAAGTTTGATGTAACTGAATATCTTAAATTTGGCTATTCAGAAAGAGGAATGATGGCACAGAACAAAAATTGTACATATTTTGCCACATCGAAATTAAAAATAACCCACTCTTAGATATTTTGGCTATCGATTATTCCAGGTATGCAATCACATATTTATAATCATTGTAAAATGTCGTTTATTAGATAACATCCAAGAAACTACACATTTATAAGCTGTCCGACAGCGCCGATTTGATCGACATTAACTTTCAATCCTCACATACTAAGGATATATTACACATTTATGTTTAAAACATAACTGGTTAATTTAAAATTCTTAAAATCTAACGTATATATGTATTAAATCGGAAAGCAATGATAATGTTTATGTAATATATAAGTAAAACTCACTTTTCGGCCTCGGAGCCCGGCGACGGGATTTCAAAATTTGAAGATTTCATTACAAAGATTGTTTTATGATTGTTTATCTAATTTAATCAATGTATTCTTCTTATTCTCAACACATTATGTATATATTTAATTTTCATAGTTATAACACACCTAGTTAATTTGCAATCCGATTATTTATAAAAGCAAAAACTCACTTTTAGGCCTCGGAGCCCGTCACCGGGAATTCAAAATTTTAAAATTTCATTACGAAGATTATTTTATGATTGTTTATCTAGTTTAATCAATGTATTCTTCTAATCCTCAACACATTATGTATATATTTCATTTTTATTCAGTCAAATGACGAATTAATGAAAATTATTGTCGCGTAGCAAAATTTTATTATTAAATAATAATTATTTAAAAGTGTTGTCACGGTACTGTCTATTTGAATTTGAATGCTTATTTTTCATTGGTCGAAGCTATTTGAATATTTGAATGCTTATTTTTGATTGGTCGAAACAACAGAACGCATTACCGGCGGCTCGAAAATCAATCGGAACAAATTCAATTTTAATTTTTAATATTATTTATTAATATAATTAAATATATTTCCTTTGTTTACGTGTATTGTTACACACCGTTAATACAAAGCGATACGATTTACAGAGTAGATAATTGAACGGAGAATGTTTCGTTTAAAGTTATGCGCGTCCGGAAGCGGAAGCGACGGCGGAAGCGGCTTAGAACAATTATATATAAGATGTAAATATATTCAACGTATTTTTAACCACACACTGATAAGTAAAACTTTTCAGTTCGAAATAAAAAAATATTTACTAGGATTTTTTTATGCAAACTACTACCAATGATTTGATTATATCTGTAATAAAATTAAATAAACATAAAAAAACAGCACCATGTTTTATAGTGTAAATTATTATAATGAGCAACAATGATCTGTGCTGAAAAAATAATATAATTCGATAAATGTTAACAGAAGTTATTTTTCCAATAAGGTCTGATTTTTAAATGTCGATTTCATACAATATTTTTCAACATAAATCTTAAAAGCATAGCTTATATTATTTAAATAAATATTTGCGTCTCTAAAAATATGTTTATTAAAAAAAAATTCCTTGGTGAATTTCTGAAATTGATCCAAGTAGTTTTTTTCAAGTTGTAAAAAATACTAAGCAACGTTCAGACTAGTGAATAATTGTATCGACATTTTTTTAGAAATGTTTAGTCTGGCATTGTCGTGGTGGAACATGTGCCTTGGTCTATCTATGTTTTATCGCGTGTGAACATTTTTTAATAAAAATTTGTTTTCATTACAATCATAAATTTGATTCACTGTGATATAAGCATTTATTTGATACGGCAAATTAAATGTCTTAAAAAATAGTTGCATTAATATAAAATGCCTAATCAATTTCACGTGTGTTGGTGATAAAATTCAGTTTCGAATTAGAGCTATCTATATGGGTCGGCTGGCAAGAAATTAATAACTTACCAATCGACCAGTTGCGGAAGTATGCTTTTCATTTGTACGGGTGTAATGAATCATTAAACAAATTCAAAAGTTTGTTTACTAAAATTATATAGTTTGTAATAATCACTTAAATCTGATTTTAAAAAGATATATCCTTCAAAACAAACGCATATATCATATTATAAAAATATGCGATTTTCATTTATTTACATCGTATAAAATTCATTATATTTTTTTGCACCTAATTAAAAATTATTCCACTGTGCGTCAAAAGTTGTCAAACACGGGTTGAGATGTTTAGTCTACTCTCCATTAATTTCACCCACCCAGGGAACACTTAACAGGTGTTGAAACGATACTACACCATTTTTTTACAACGTTACAACCGAGAGAGAACGACTGCTCAATTTGTGTTGCTAATGGCATTTTTTTCATCTTGAACCACTAGTGATAAAACTGAAACTCGCTGAAAATGGACTCCAAAAACGTAACGTTACGTGATTGAACATCGGTTTCAACGCTTTGTTTTTTTTACATTGTTTTTTTATAAAAGAACCTATTGAACAAAGGATTTTTTGTATGAATTGAGTGTGATTGATTGCCCTAAACGCAATGAAATATTTCTATCTAGCTTCTATATACAGGATGTTTTTAATGTGACTTTCTATTTTTAATAATAGGAATTTTATTTAACATATATTTAAACAATGTATTATCATTATGTGTATGTGACTTAAATCAACGCAAAATACACGATTAAGTGTATTTATAAATTACCTTAACTATAGGACTTGTTTTATAATATTTTTTATCAAAAAGGTTGTTCATCTGTGCCTGATTTGCTTCCCGATTTCATTTTGCTCTATTTTCAACCGTGCATTTCAAGTTGTCCATGTTGCTACCGTGATGTTGACGTGCTAATGAATTTGTAATCTGTTTTTTTATGGACAGCTGATTAACTAGTCGTCTGAATTTTCAATTTTGCGGAATATATGCTTTAATTTTAGAGTTGCAGAAAATTTCTGTGCTTATTCTTGAACCTATCAGTGAACAGCATCCGATGAATTCGTGCTATATATTTTTTAATTTCTTTTCTCACGTCACTGTTCCTAGAATCCTTTATTATTGTATTCAATATCTCTACTTGTGACAATAATATTTTCTTTACTGTAAGCTCTTTGTGATGTGTTGGTACAAATACACAGAATTTATTTAATTATGTTTTAAGAACATGATAGCTATTCTTACCGATTTTTCTGTGGACTTTTAATATAAAAGAGCTGATCAAAGCATATTCAAGCCGAATTTTGGTCAATAGGGGAGCGCAAAAACAATTATCACTTCTCAGAAGGCAAAAATTCACTCATTGGATTTTTGACTTCTGAGAAGTGATAATTGTTTTTTGCGTTCTCCTATTGGTTAAAATTCGGTTTATATGCACCACATTAATATTTTAATATTATTTCGTTCGATTTTATTGCTTTTGACGTGAATTTTTGACGTCTGAGAATTGATAATTGTTTTTTTTTCCTCTCTCCTATTGTTCAAAATTTGGTTGAGATGTACTTTATTCGATTCTCATTCGTATTATTGCCATAAAAAATCTGAATATAAACGCTTGATAATCGAGTGTTTTCACCGCGATGGCACGATTTAATTACTTTTGACCTGGACGGAAAATTCACTATATGGCAACACTGAGCAGCAAAGAAAACACGACATATTATCAGATAAATATTTTTAATGCCTAATTAAAATATTTCGCATCAAATATGATTGCAATAAATATGTGCAACGTTACCGAGCGTTCCCACTGCGACGGTGACGGTACGATTTTATTGCTTTTGACGTGGATTTTTGACTTCTGAGAAGGGATAATTGTTTTTTTACGCTCTCCTGTTGGTCAAAATTCGGTTTATATGCATTACATTCATTTTTTAATATTATTTCGTTCGATTTTATTGCTTTTGACGTGAATTTTTGACGTCTGAGAATTGATAATTGTTTTTTTTTCCTCTCTCCTATTGTTCAAAATTTGGTTGAAATGTACTTTATTCGATTCTCACTCGTATTATTGCCATAAAAAGTCTGAATATAAACGCTTGATAATCTAGCGTTTACCGCGATGGCTTTTGACCTAGACTGAAAATTCACTATATGGCAACACTGAGCAGCAAAGAAAACACGACTAATTATCAGATAAATATTTTGAGTAGATATTTTTAATACCTAATTTAAATATTTGGCATAAAATATTATGGCAAATTTGTATATTTATTTGTGGCATAGACTCGTACCTATTATTAATTATTTAATAAATTATATTACAATGTTAAAAAATATATAAAGTGCCATTTTTATAATGAGGTCCGGAATCATTGTTTTTCCATGGCCCGGGTTCACTCTCGGCGGCCCTGATCATGACTTTCGAATATGTTTTAAAACCCAAAATTGAAATTCCCTAATTATTGTTGTAGTTTGAATAATATTCATGATACAGAAACAGATAATACCCATTTTTTTACATCTCATTTAAATATATATTAGGAACTTTTTCGATTTATAAATTCAAGAGAGCTGCGAACTAATTAAAGGGCACGAATCCCAGATGGATTGACAAAATGAAACATGTTCCTTATAACAAAGCCCTTTGTAATTGCGTTTATATTTTCTATTTGCTTCAATTTAAATATGGGTAGTGCTTTTTTATATTATTCGTCGTTGCTACAGTTTTGTATAAAACTGTCAATGTTTTTTTATTATGCTCCACAACTTCTGATTACATGTCAAAAACAGCTTTTGAACGTATAATTGTACCTCTCCTATCCCTTAAAAAAATGTTTCAATGTAGGCAGCGTATTAAGCTTTTTTAAACTATCATTGCGATTTAGCTTAGGGATAAAAGTATTTTTCTTGAATGGTTCTTATAAAGTTTCAAAACACGTTCCAGAAACACCAGAAAACCCAATTGATGGAATACGTTTCTAATTACTTAACCATTTAACACACAATGTGAAAATATGCATTACATAATAATCAGAGATAAACAAGCTTTCAAATCAGACATTTTCTGATAAAATGTAGTAATTTAATAAGTTCACTGTTAGCTATATTTGCGATGCTCATTTTTACTTTCCAGTTTAATGTATGATATAAATCTACATTTAGATTGAAGCACAGAAAGTTTACAAGAAGTATCACGCGTGAACTTTTAACACAATCAGAGTGACGTAAACTGATTCTCTCGAGAGATTATCGGTATCTTTGAAAAAGTACAAAAATCACCACATTTTTTTTTTAAACCGGATACAGTTCTCTTTACCGCCACTATTTTTTAAAGTTATTCTCTATAGATATGTTCAGGATACTGTCAAATTTTAGTTGACCAGCAACATATTTTTTATCCCACACAATTCACCGACACCAAACTTGTATTCTTATTAACAACGGTGATTCAATCCTTTGATACTAGATTTCATCTTTATAGATTTTGAAAAAGCTTTTGACAATGTTTGTGTTTTGATTTTTAGGACATATACAGCAAATTATTGTCACAATCAGTTTTTATACTATTTTTAGATGAGACTATGCACTGTAAAGTGTATTCGCTGGTCCTTCGAGCTTTTTATGATTATGAAGTTTATGTGTTATTATTAAAAAAGTCCCCTAAATCTTTATGAAAAAGGTTATAATGGTTTTTGCTCTCAAAGCTCATTTCTGATAATCAAAAGTTATATATATATATACACTTTTTAGAGTTTCGCATGGTTTCTTTTTATTTATATACGACATAGATATAGCCCTTAAAAGCTTTATAACACTAACACAATTCTGAATTTATAACTCCTCTCTTATGATTATGAAAATACATAAAGGTTTCCGTAACACAAAAAAAAAATTTTCCTGGCGTGTATGGTTTGCAGCGATCTTACATAAATTTAATTTATGAAATCTGTGATGGCCAACATGTGTCACACTGACGAAAAAATACGACATTTCAATGGCGCCGCGAGCTGTAAAAATAAGCTCTGTAAGCTACACATTGCATCCTTTGGAATCTGTGTCACAGCATACATTGAAAGTATGCATTTGATCCTTACAATCTCGATTAAGCTTTGAGTTTTGGAACATTCTGAAGTAACGCGTTTAAAGCAACTTATCTTGGTAGTCAACAAAATGCCATCAATTGTATGTTGATCTGTTTAATCTCAACTATAAAACGTTGATCCAATTTTATTTATATTATCTAGTTTTATGTTTTTTTTTTGTTTTCGATCATTATGACACATTAAGTATTATTTAATGAATATATAAATAAGCTTGTTAGTTCATATAAAAAGGCATGAAAATATTATTACTGAATCTAATATAGATTGTATTAAGTTATTAAGTAAGTATTCATATCTGAATAATTAAAAAATATTGCTCTTCATAATATGTATGACGCAATTTATTTGCCGGGGGCAAGCGCTGGTGACGCTGGGTATTTTTTGCTAGTTTATAATGGTTCCCTTTGGGAATAACTCGTTTACTCGGTTAGATATATCTACGCTATTTGTTGGATACGTATTTTTGCCACAAAAATATAGCCAGATAAATAAAATTTACTATCTTTATTTGTATCGTAGATTTTTTTAAATAATATTTGTCGGTTTCTATAAATATAATATATACGACATTGTACATTTCTAACCGAAAATAAACTATATATAAAGTAAATATAACCTTTGTGATTTATTTTATTACTCTACTCCATTATGTTTAAAATCATTGGGGAGTTTATTAAATAAGCATAATTTATTTCATTATTTTTTATACCCTTTTAAAATTAATTTTATTTATAATTTATCAAATATTAGTACAAGTTTATAAACTGATATTGTACTGTTATATTTATAGTACGTGAACCTTACGTTTATTTTTATAGAATACAAAAATATTGATATTATATTTATAAAAATATTGATTTAATATTATTTTACACTGGCATCAACTTTAAATTCTCGTACGATCTGTGCAATTATTAATATAATAAATGTTGCTATGTGTCTCAGTATCTAGTCTTCTCGGGTTAAATTCTTGGGACTAGAGTTGACGTGAAGAGGGAAGCGGCTGAGCTTTGATTGATATTAAATGTAGTTCTGCTTCTTACGAATTTAGATAAGTTGAAAGAGAAAAAATAGAAAAAATTGTCGTTAACATATGAGTATTTCAGATAAAAGATCCTAATAAAAATGAAAGAAAGTGTCTCAAATTCACTTTATTTTTAAAGGGATGTGTTTACGTTTTTTTTTCGACTCTTGACCCTTGAGCCAATACGAAATTTGGGGCAGACAGACTGTCGCTTTCTGTAACTTTCATTACAAAATTCAGATTTTGAGGTTGAATGAGTGTGACTTGTGCGAGTCATATAGAATTATCAGTTTATTTTATAAAGGCACAATTCACCACATTATTAAAAATAGTGTTGTATTATAAATGCGGCTTTTGAAAGTCTTGAGTCTTTACTGGCGTGTCGAGTTGTTTTATTATCGGCTGTACTTTCGGATTGCCGTAATGTGTTCTCCGGTGATCTTTAACCAAAAACAAAAAGTTCGAATAACAATAGTAATATGCGTGTTTTAAAGTGTTTTAGAGTATTAGTTTTAGTTGTGCTATTAGGTCTATCCAATATTCTTAATTATTTGGTCACGAGATCTCTTCCATTGTGTTGTGTATATACTGTGGGTATCTTACACTTTCGAAAAAAATTATCTTGCTTTTCTTTCATTCAAATTATGGTTATTGTGTTCTCAAAATAACAAAACATTAGGTAGGTGTAGGTCATAATTTAAAAACCTTGAAATATATTTGTCACTGAGTTCTTGAATTTCAATCTAATTTTAGTACCTTTCAGTCACATTTCATCAAATTTATCAGGACTTCTATTTGTCATTTGTTTAGGCCCATTTGCAAGTAGATTTCAATCCATTCAAAACTCCGATCGACACATTCATCGACGTGACAAATAAACTTGTTTTGCAATTATTATTTATAACGCTTTCAACATTAATTTGCTTCATATTTTGTCTTATGAATATGGAACATAAAGATGATGTATTTTTGCATGTTTTGTATTTCTTAAAAAATAATATATTTTTTTAATCTTCTGAGAATTTTTGAGTAATACCAAAAAAATTAAACGTATATCTTAATACTGTATCTTTATATTTGACAATCATATGATTCATATAGCATTATATAAATATAATAACTATTGTTTCATTCAACCGGCGAACGAATTCTTACAAAATATATCATTCTTAATTTATAATAAGTCAAAACAAAATGTTTGTTAATCGTTATTCCTTGAGTCGGTCATAAAACTTATTTTGCAAATAATGTTTTTTGTAGCAATAATTTTGCGCTCCGGATGCAGCTGAGAATTTATTGTCATTAAATTACTACTTATTTAAAACAAAATGGCGGTTTTAAACAATTAAAAAATATTTGCATAAATTTATTTTTAAGCAAATTTAAAAAAAAATGTTTTTATACACTTGTTCTTAAAACTATTGTACTTTATGCTTATAGAAAACCTTTAGCTCAACTTATAAGTTGGAATAAATGTTTAAAAAAATAAGGGATGATGTCACGTTTACGTTTTACTGAAACATTATTTTTAACTTATGCGCATTTGTATAAATAAGATTAAACATATTATTGTATGTATAAATTTACATTTAAAACCAAAGTGCTTTTTTATTCATATTTAAATTTACAAATACAAACCCCTCTTAAATATCTGCCTTCTAAATGACATAAGGGTTAATTTGTATGTGATTTAAAACAAAAAAAAATACAATAAATCAAATCATTTGACAGACACATAAATACAACTTTATTTTTAGATTTTTCGAAAAATTGAGTTGGGGCTGATTAAGCAATTTAAACATTTAAAAAATATATTTTAAATACTTATAAAACAACATGTATCCCAGAGGAACAGAATTTTTAATTGCATTGCATTTAAGAGATGATATATTCTTGGGAAAGGAAGGGGTGGTACCAAAACAGTCTTTGGAGGCAAAACTAAGGAGCTTCTTTACAAAAACTATATAACCTTAAACAAAATTTAACAGGTCTTATCTAGCTAGAGCGTCGTGACGTTAAAATTGCATTTTTTTGTCTTTGTGACAAATGTCGACCGCCACAAACATACGTTTGTAATATGAACAAGGTGGTCTGGAAAGCATAAATTATATAATACTTACAACTTGGTCTCAAGACTAATATTATTATATCATATTACTTTAATACAAGTTAATATTTTAACAATATATGACATATTGTAAACACTATTATCAAAAATTTAATGCGCAATTTCTTTCATAGTTTTTTTTATAAACTATTAAGGCTTTGCAGAAGTTCTACTGCAAACCATTTTTATATATATATATATATATTTTTTTTAATTATAATTTGTAAGCAATGAAAAATTGTTATAAAATATAAGGACTTCATTAAAAATAATTATTTTTAAATTACTGAATATTATACACAATAACAATAATCGTTCTCGCAAGATAGCATCACAAAGGGTTCGCCAGAGTAGCCTCTGAAATATTTTTTCAACGCCAAACGTCGAGATCGAGGGATGTTAAGGCAAAATCCAATTACAACCCCTTTGTGATCGCTTTGAACGATTATTATTTTTACAATTATACAAGAAAATTAAATTATTCGACACAGCGCGGGCCGTGTTTCTCGGTTAACTTTAACCACAGAGAATTGAGGCCTCGAGCCAAACGGTTAAGGGCAAACGTTTTCAGCGAAAATAACGTTTTATTATCCAGTAAATAAATGGATCGGAGAAGGCGTAAAAAAATACTGGTTAAAAACTTTTTTTTAAATAAACTTTATAATAAAAACGCATTTAAAAAAAATCTTTTTACTAGAAAAATATAGCTGTATGACTTTATATATATGACGATGGAATTGATATGCACAACTCTTACGTAGATTTTGTATAGAAAGTAGGAGAAAGTATTTGCTTGGGCACTTTATAAAAATCCATTATGTAAATCCATTTTCTGTCGGCCTTATACGCGACTTAATCGGGGGATTTGCATAAATGGGTTTCACCTGTATGAATACACACAAAGCTACTATAAAAAGTTAATATGGGTGGTTCACAATTGCTATTGAATTTAAATTTAAATAACGCTTTTGCTATAATATGGTGTTTGAAACTGGGTGACGCACAAGCTAACGAAAGGATAATCTCGATATAAAAAATATTATTGTGAGCTACATTAGCAGTAGATTAAATGGTCAGATTTTAAATCAAGTTTGGGTCAGAATAAAAATGAAATCTTGAACAAAATTTTATTTCTAGACTGGTCAATATTATAATAGGCAAGGTCAAAATAAATATTAAATGGTTAAAAATAAAATAGTATGCGATTAGAACAATAATGATTTAAAAAAAATATATTTACAAATATAAATTATTTATTTTAGAATTACCTTATAAATCTCACGCTCACATAAAAACTGTTGGACGTGTTAGGTGCGAGTGAGTGTTGGTATGAACCTGAGCACTCCATGAATTTATTTAATTGCATGTGAGACGTGACGGACGAATGAAGCGAGAATAACGATAGAGCGGCGGCGGAGAGCACGCATCTGACAATGTTGCGAGCCCAACCAAACAAGTTATCCCTTAAACAGCTTAACATTGATTATGTATTATTGTGCTATAACTAACCTAGAGGTTGAAATACAGATCATCTAATATAAATACTGGATATTATTTATAAATACTAAACAGTTTAATGTTTTTATATTGTAATTACTACAAACACTTATTCATTTTAGTCACCTTTTAGTGTTTGATTCAACAACAATAAACGGTTGTATTAAAAATAATATTTAACAAAATTTACGTAATATTATTAAATAATGAGAACCTTATTATATTTATATATTAAATATAAATTCGGTTACCTCATTTTTTTACCACAGATATTATTTATACTATTTCAAACCTACATACCATATAATCAAATAAAATATTTAAGCGAAATAAAAAGCTTTTATACTCGCTCAATTTGCTATGATTAAATTACGCCATCAGGTTAACAAAAAAATAACTCGGATTGAGCAATCAAATTACGTATCGCTAAAAAAATAAGATCTAACGGTTAGATATATACTTCCAGAGGGACCGGCAATGAGGTATAGTGGGAAAACATATCCCGCAGAAGCGTTTTCGGAAAATTACCCTTTTAAAAATAGATGCACCTTGGGAGCGAAAAAAATACACTAACAATACAAAAAAATGTAAGGAAGCCTCCTATGGTACTTCAGACCCTACGGATCCTAAAGTAGTATATATTTAATACGATATGGTTCATTGAAGGGTTTCGCTCAATAGACAATGTTATCTTAATTATATTATATATAAAAATATATAATCGTATAAAAAAAAATCTGTCGGTCTTTCACTATCGCGAGGTACCGAAGCAGAGTTGCGCATTGTTTTAATATTTACAAACAATACATAATAGATTTAAATAGTCTCTTATTTATAATATCTTAAAGATAAAACAACACAGTGTTTTTGTATATGGCGTTCCTTTATAAGTTTAACTTGACTTTTATTGTTTAAATTACCCAACATAAGATAACGCAATTGTGTCAAACTTCTCGCTCTTAACCAAACTATTTACGCCCCGGCGTTAATTTTAATTTCATTTTAATTATCATAGTTAAAGCAACTCCCTGCGGGAAAAGCTCCATGTAACACAATACGGAGCTTAACGTGTCTGAAAAGCCAGATGCGAACACCGATCAAAAGCTATCCTCGGTCAGGATTAAATAGCCAGGATAATCAGCTCAGGGTTTTGTTAATAAGGTATTCCTGGAGGACTTTAACCCCGTTCTGACGTGACATTCTAAACCGCAAACGAACTTAATAGCGGTATTATATGAAAATTATGTAGGGTAAAATGAAAATTGGGGTGTAAAAGAATTCTTGATTTTGCGGAGGAAATCCCGAATGGTAACAAAGCCATGAAAATGTTAACAAGCTGAAGAAATATAAAATACTTTGCTTATGTATTTTTGAATCTATTTATATATTTCATCATAAGATAAATCAGATTAGTGTTCGTATGACACCACTCTTATCGTATAACTAAAATTTATAAAATATATTATGTTTATTGCTATGTCTACCAAAAATATTTACTTAATTAACTTACTGATTTTTGGATATATAACTTAATTTTCCAGATTAGTTATAAATGTAGTTATTGTTAGTAGCGCATAATAATTTGAATGAGACTTAATTCTAGCCATTTATATGTTATAGCACAAATTAGTAATTGGCATTTCGACCCGAATTTAATTAGTTGTTTAAATGAATATTTGTTATTAACTGAACTATTTGTTTAGAGGTCATATTGCAAGACCTTCTCGTTCTCTGGCTCAGATCACGTAATATGTGTGGGTTGCAGTCTCTAGAGGCGCAGGATCTGGATATGTGTTCTCTGGGACTGCTGGGGTTTGTAAATTGTGAATCTTGGTTTTTATACAAATAATTAATACTCTGTTCTTTGGTGAATTAAAACTGATGAAAAAAAATGTATTTATAAAAAAATACAACGATTATTATTGACGTGAATCTCAATTATTTAAAGCAACTCAGAAATATTTTTTGTGGCAAATATTGTGCTTCTAAATTTCCTAAGGGGCTGCTTTTTATGTCGAATATGACGTTTGTGTTTGGCGTTTATATTTTTGTCTTTCTTTGGAGTATGAAATCACTCTCTTTGTGAGTTTATTTAGTAAAACAATTACTAATTATTGTCTTAATATGAATTTACAGCCAAAATTGATAATCTAAATAAATATTGTAATTGTTCTTTATTTTCATATATATATATAAAGTTTTATTTTTTGTCAGTAAAACTTTGGAAGCATATTTTATTTTAAAACTACTAATCAATATTTTGCTGTTTTGTAGATATATTGAAATAATTTTTTATAATAAAAAATTATTGAATACGTGTTTTTTTATATTAATTAATAACATGCTTACTTATATTTATAAATATATTATAATTATAAATTTAGCTTTTATAGAAGTGCAAAAAACTTAATCGCCTTTTAAATGTCTTTTTAATGAATATGAATGTTTTTTTTTCTAAAATAGGGCACGAAACTTAGTCTTTCGGATATTAAAATTATTTTTTATAATATATATTTTTTTAAATTCACGTTCTTGTAAATTTTCTCAAAATTTCGCTTTAAATATTTTTAGTATCAATCACAGAATAAGTATTATACGACGCATTAAAAAGAAAAATATTACTAGTAAATCTTAAAATCTGTGTTTTAAAAAAAATTATCATAGAATAAATAATATTTTACAATAACATATAATAATGATAATATAAAATTCGATACTTTTATTTTCACGCGACATAACAAAACCTTCTATATATAATGAGCAAACAACATTAGCTTTGTCGTGACGTCACGTGCATTAGGGCAATTAAAAAGCGTTACTGATATTAAATTTCTTATACTAACATGCATACGCCTATACATTCAACTTTTTAAATATATAAATAAATTCAAATCATTGACTTTTAATGATATTTTTCAATTTAACTATATATCAAATATTTTCACTATTAAAAAACATAATTTATTTTAATCTTTGTAGGTAAAAATTTGATAGTAATCAATAGTTTTAAACGCTTAATAAATAAAAAGGTCTTAAACTTTTTTTTTTTTAATTTATATAAGTACAAATAATCTTTATTTTTATTTTTTATAATTATATTTAAATAGGAACGCTTGTTACTGAGCGTTCTCACTGCGAATTTTATTGCCTTTGGCGTGGATTTTTGACTTCTGAGAAGGGATAATTATTTTTTGCGCTCTCCTATTGGTCAAAATTTGGTTTAGATGTGCTTTATTCGATTCTCACTCATACTATTATTATAAAAAATTTAAATATAAGCGCTTGATATTCGAGCGTTTTTACCGTGGCTATTTTTATATGTAGCATAGAAATGGTTTACTTGTACTTGTAAGAACTTATATTACGATGTTAAAAAATATATAAAATGTTATTTTTGTAATGTGGCCCGGAATCATTGTTTTCCACTAAGGAATACGTTACCTTGTGACGTCATCCCGTCAGTGTTACCAGAGTGTCTCCTAGTTTTGGCCGTAATGAATAAATATATTTATGGCTACATGTTACTCATACATGCAATATTATGCTAGACATAAGCTTTGTAACATTTTTGCTACATATACATCGCATTTTTTATTGTAAATACTATTTCACAACAATGTATAATTCTATTAATGATGGATCAATTTTTTTTTTGTTATATGAATAATGGAATTCAATCGATATGAGCACATATTTGCACTCTAAATAATTCAATACACTTTTAACTTTTCCAAAACATATGTCGCTTTTGTGGTGACATTAAAATCCGACACAAAAGCTCATTATTATCACATTTAATGCCACTCGATTGTCTAAATTCAACAAACTGCTACGTTTTTGACAGGACATACCTATTAAATATTTATTTCGCTCGTCAAATCGGACACGAAAGCTTTTCATAAAAATTCAAAAGGCTTCACGTAATGTGACAGTTAAATGCTGTCATACATCATATTGAAATAAATATTAATAAGTAGTGGAAAAATTATAAATATTTAAATTGTATACATGTTCTATATAGTTAACTTTAGAAGAGGTACGATTGAGAGGCGCCGAGTTAATTGAGTCAACAGACTCTTTACTTTGAACGTTGACTTTTCCCCTGAGTTTTTTTACTGATGTATATTAGGTTGAGAGACGAGAGACTCGTTTAAATATATATTTATACGTTTATATTTACACTTAAGATGCGAAGTTGAGATGAATTAATATGGACATATTTTACGGTTACAAAATGTCCGGTCCGACATTTAAAAATAATTTTAGAGAAAATTCATATAATAGAAAAGATCTTAACATGTTGAAACATAGATGGTGTACGCTTTTATTTTATTATTTATTTATTTTTTCAATGATATACACATATCTATCATCGAAATACAGTGTAGTTTTACTTGATTCGAGTTCGGCTAAGCTCTTGTGTATTCCCATTTAGAAGCGAAGTTCTCACATTTATTTTTGACAGATCTTTCAGACTTTTGGACGTGTATAAATCGGTATAAATCTTTGTTTGACAATAGTTATTTGGAGAAGCTTGTATTGTACTTGCTTGGCACAGATATTTTGCAACAACCACTTTTTTTGTTAAAGTAAGGTCCGACGGTTTTTGCTGCAAGTGTTATGAAACTGATATTAGACCATTATTGAACGTCCACCTGGATATGAATTACACATTTTTATTTGTTTCGTCCAAAAAAAATCGAATCTTAGACATAATCAATTCATTTTAGGCCCTTTGAGCGTTTTTTAAGTCTCGATTAAATATACAATAAAATAAATGAACAAGCATGTCTTTGTAAGAATATGCTGCTCAAAGATTTTTGAATATAAGTGGATGTGAATATTTTAATACGCGCTAATTATCGCTTAACAATCAGATTTTGTCAAATATGTTTTAACTTGAGATTGAAAAAAATATATTTTTAATCTTCAGTCAAAATAGTAATATGATAATTTTTGCAATATTCTACTGCATATTTACAACTTAAAACCGAAATCCAATATTTTTTAAATACTAATCAAATAACGCGATTTACAACATATGTAAAACGCTCTTATTTTCTTTCTTAAATGAAAAAAATATATACAATAATATTTTATTACATTTTTACGATTCCTTGCGATATGCAATGACCCTTGTTTTATTTGTTAAAGTAAGGTTCAACGGTTTTTTAGGCAAGTGCTTTGGAAAGTTTAATGGTCCGTTATTGGACATCCTCTTTTATAAACGCAATTGGTTTGCTTACGTAATAAATCAATAAACTCTAAATTTTAAAAAAGTTTTAATTAAAATTCTTGTAAATAGTAATGTGTTTTAAAATAAATATGATTTTATATATTTTTTTTGTTATATTTTATATTTTTCACAGCTACGTCTAAAGCTTAATTATATACTACATTTATTTTGTGGCAAAAAATTATTATATTTCTCTTTATTTTCTTTGATGATTTTAACTAAACATAAGAGTATACTTTTATGCAATATAATAAAAATTTGTGTAATTTTATAATTGAAAACGTAGATAAAAACTCAAATTTCGGTGTCAATGACCATAACAATGCATTACAATGACTGAGTGTGAGCAAAAAACTAAAATTTAAACAGTAAGATTTTTTGTTTTGTGATTATTTTATTTTGCTTATATCATAGATTATTATGTTTAAGTTTAACGTCCTTTTTTCTGTACTTATTCAAGTATTGTCAATTTGATAATCGAAAAACATATCGTAGTACCGCCATTCGTCGTCGTTAAACAACAGAAAACATTATTATTTAAAGCTTAGAAAATCTCAATATACAAATTATTATTGAATTTGTGACTTATTTCATAAAAAATATATATGTAAATATATATAAAATTTTACTATTTTTTATTATATTTTATAAAAAAGTATCAATAAATTTATTTTATAAAAGCATTCCAAATCCACTTTAAACTAACCAATATGTTTAAAAAAAAGTTTAATTGGATAATTTTTAATATTATTAAAAAAATATTAATTAAAAAAATAATTTTGTAAAATAAATCATATTGTTATTTTCAACCTATCATTAAAATATAGTTTTTATTACTTATTATTAATTATTTTAAACAAATAATATTAAAAAATATAATAAAAATTTTTAATCTGCTTTTTATCAATTTTTAACTGGATTTAGCAAATAATGTTAAAAAATGTAATAACAAATTTTATTCAAATTTTTATTAATTGTTTTATGTTGAAATATTAGCATTTTTACCTTTTGACATTTTTACAATAATATAAATATAAAAAAATAAAGCATTTTTTAAATAAAATTTCCATTGTTATTTTCAATCCACATTTAAAATAAAATAAATATTACTATTTCACCAGTTTTAAACAAATAATATTAAAAAATATAATAAGAAATTTTAATCAACTTTCTATTTTAACATAAATCACGTTATTTGTAGCAGAGAAATATTTGTTCTTAGAATTTTTTTCAATCTTTTCATTAACATAACAATTGTTTTCAAATCGTTATTTTAATATAGTTTCATTAAAAAATATTCACAAATATATTTAGCATAAAAAATTCTAAACATGCAAATAAAAAACATAATGAAAATTAATTGTTAATGCTTGACGAATATAAATATTAAAAGACGATTTAAAATAAATTGATATGATATATAAAAACCTTTTAAGAAATACATTAACACGTTATTTAAAATAGCTCATGTTTAAATTATACATAAAACCAAATAATGTTATCTTTATGGCAAAAAACACATAATAATTGTCATCACGAAATAATAGCCATTTAAAAAAATGTTTTTTTTTGAGGACAAACCTTTTGAATAAATTTTTAAGAGAAAAAAGGTTAATAAAATATTTCAAATAAGTCGTGCTAAAAAACAATTAAATAGTTCTAACTTCAGTAGATATTTTTTTATACAAAGCAATAATTTTGAATGTAGTTATAATAAACTAATATTTTTATTAGATCTGGACAATTTAGATAAATTGCATATTAAATTGAACTCATTAACACATAATTATTTTAAATTAAATCCAGTAAAACGCACCACTTAAGACACATTTTCGAAGCACATTATTCGGGGCGCAGACCCTCAACGACGCGCCATCTATGAACTGTTGTCGGTGTTTCTGTGTCGTCATTCTTAAAATAATAAGATGGTGCAAAATCCTGGTAATACTTTCAACTAGGTTTTAAACAATTAAATTTAAATTTAAATAATAATAAATTAAAAAGTCTTATTGTATGAAAGTTGCGTGAAGAATGCGTTTTTGTGGCCTTAAAAATAAGGCTTCAATGTAAAATGCATTAAATAATACGGAATTTTCAATGCGAGTTGTCATGTAAACTAAAATAAAAAATGTTGCACGCTGTCTACAACGACCCAAGATCAACTGTCTTACGTAGCTCACAACTTTTAGTATCCCTGGATCCTGGAAAAGGAAGGAAAGTTTATCTGAAGCACGTGTGATAAGCCAACAATTTCTGTTTGTTTAACAAAAGGTCACTTAATGTCGTTAATAACAAATATTTTTGCTTACTTCCTAAAAACAATAGTATAAATTTAATACCATAGTGGTATATGTCCATATATATATTTTTTTTAATACATATGGTACTGTATCAATATTCTTAAAATACAAATTATTGTGTATAATTGCTCATGCAAGTAGCTGAAATAATTTATGCAATCTGTATAATTATTTTAAATACAGTAGCTGTTTTTTTTAAAGCAATATATAAAACCCTAATATTATTATTAGATTGGTTTTATAAGATGCGATTTTAAAAAGTCTTTCTATATGAAATATAGTCCTTTTTATTGATTAAAACAATAGCCGATTATTTATCATGCCAAGGTTCAGAATCGTTATTATTCTCATCTCATCGTCCCTTACAGTATTAAATTTTAAACCTATCATGGTTATAATTTACCCGAACATCACACGTGTGAAACCTTTCGCTGGGAAGGAAGCACTTCCGGAGGCGATATTAAACCAGAGAACAAAGAAACCGGCAAAATGGACGCCGAGACAAGGGCCTTAATTAACGGCGTCTAGTCAGATTGAAATTTATTATGGCGCTGCATAAACCGACAGAGTTAGGCTAAATTTAATTAAAACTTTAAAATATAACACGGTGAAATATTTTTCCATGTGAAGTAATCTGCATTTGCAACAAAATACTAGAATTCTAGAATAAATTTAATCAACCTGTATAACGCACAATATCTTCTCTTACAAGAAAATATTTCCTTTAATGATTGTTAATTCTTAGAAAATTTAATAAAATATTCCAATAAATCACAGTATAATTACCTTTTATAGCATCATGTTTTTTTTTATTATAATACACATTCCAATGTGTAAAACCAGTTATTTATCCTTGAACATACGATTAGTCAAAAAATAATCATTTAATAAAAATAGCAAATGATTCAATACATTATACGTTCACAAAAATACATAGTCTAGTTATAAAAAAAGTATTGATTCACGCTCCAAAATTAACGAGACTTTAACTCTGTAATTCTTGTGACGTGATACAACTTCCAATTTGTGCGCACATGACGGCGAAAAAAGCACGAACCTTCCAATTAACTGCAAAAGTTTACAAATTGAACCGATTAATAATTCATGTCGGTCGTAATCGAAATCGACTCTGGGGGCGAAACTTTTTTTAACTCATGTTTCGAAAAAAACAAACTAACTACATACACGCTGTTACATATTTTGACGCTCCGGCCTGAGCTCGGAATTTTCGCAAATTTACATATATAACGCCTCGAGGCGCAAGGTGTAAACTTTAACCAAAATTTTCACTTGAAAAGATTGTTTTTTTTCTCTATGACAAGTTATTGCTACGTTTGCGGTTTAAATTTGAAACACACATAGGAACTTTGCTCCGTTTTGCAGAAGCGCAGACAAAGTTAAAATTAGTTTTGTGTAAGTTCTCATTGCTACAAACTGAAGTGTGAATATTCTGATTACATTCAAAATGCATTGTCTGTTTGTATTGTATTTTTAATAAAAATATTTTTTTTATCTTTTCAGCTAAAAGGCCGCCCGTAGAAGAAACAGCTTCATTTCTGCAGTCTCTTCTTGCGTCTCATGGACCCAATTATTTAGAAAAACTCTTCGGAAGCAAAGCGCGAGATGCGTTGGCGCCTTTGGGAGGCGTTGAAAAAGTAGCTATTGCTTTATCAGGTAAGTTTTTATTTATATTATACATATATATAACATTTTCCGTAAACCCCACATCTCTAATAAATCCCTTAAATATTATTATGGATAAAAGTAGAAACAAACTTTAATTTATGTGGTGATACAGATGCGATTTTATATTAATACAACAATTATTTTAATGACAATGTTGCCTTTAAAATATAAATCTAACTAAATTAATTTCCTAACAAACATACTTTAAACATTAGATTATTTTTTTTTTTTAAATTTCAATAAATCATGATTTTTTTATTTAATAATATTTTATTAAAGTATGTAGCACTTTCTTTTTATTATTTAAAAATTAATAATAATAATAATATTAATTTTATACATTGAAAAAAGTTAATTAAAAATAGTTCACCGACGGTAAATTTGTCTTATGGAAACTTCACCGACTCTACAATTGATCATTAAATTATTTATTAAAAACTATAAAACGTATTTAATTCCTTAGCTTGCTATTTTATCCGTCAAGTACATATGTAATTTATTATTTTAATATTACATTGATTATTGATCCAATTTTAATTAAATTTAAAATGGAGCGATAAAATCACCGACCGAATAATTATTTTTATTATCGCTTTAATTGTTTTTAACGTCGTTTTTTTAACACTAAATTATTTTTATTGTTTGAGAAAATTTAATTTATTGAATTGTGTACCAAAATTTAATTTCTGGAACCATATTTCAATTCCTTCTTTCTGATAATAGAACAGACATTGGTATATTATATATATGTAGGTATTTCTATAAATGTATGATTACGTGGATGTAGTAATAAAATAAATTATAAAGTGGAACACACGTATGTATAATTTGTATACAAAAAAACTACATAATACGCGAAAACATTATATAGATAAAATTACTACTAACTATATTTGCGTTAATACAGTCAGTTCGAGTGCCATCCATTTCAATATTATTTATTTTTTTAAATTTACGGCTCTACTGTTAGCTATAAAGCACACAATACGGATATACGTTCAATATATTTATCATTACTTTGGTTTATTTTTGAACACAGAAAAAAAACTGATTGTTTTATAAATGACATTCTAAGAACAAAGATTTTTCTTCAATCGCATTTGAGTGAATGTAAATTAAGCAGTTAATAATTTTTGTACCAAATACAGAAGATTGTGTTACTTATGTATCTTCACCGACAAGTATCTATACTATATTTGTGTTAACACAGTCAGTTCGAGAGCTATTCATTAGATTATTATTCATAATTATAAAATAAATAGCTGGTTTAATATACGTTCGATATACTTATCATTACTCCAGTTTAATTTTTGAGCTCATTTATAAAAGAAAAAATATAAATGTGTTGAAAAAATATAAGTATATCGAACGTATATCCGTATCGTGTGCTACTAATGGGAACTAATAGTTCGTGGGAACTAATAGTTGAGGCGTAAACACAAACTTGGCATCTCTTTCTAAATTATGAATAATGATGAAATATATTGCTCTTAAACTGAAAGAATTATTTTAATTACAAATTTTAGGGATTTTCAATTTTTAATTGTACTGTACTTTTATTATCGTTTTTTAATCCATAATTCTGCAAACTTTAAGAAAACCTTATATTTTAACAATGGTAATTTATTTATATTTTATGCTAATTATCCATTCATTATAAAAATATGAAATTACATTTCAAACTTGTATTTACAGATATTTTTAAATAGTGAAATATTATTTCTAAGACACGTCCAAGTAAAAAGAATTGCCAGAAAATATTATTATTTACTATTAGGATAAGAAATTGTGAAGATTATTAAAAAAAATAATATTACTTTTCTAGTTTCCTTCAAGCATTAAATTTTTTTTTTGATTTTATTTTAACGCAGGTTTATTTTTTAAGCGTTTTTTAATAAGCGAATTTTTATAATAATTTTATAATAAAGTTTTTTAATTTGCCACCATTATAAACAAAAAATACATATTTTCTTTTCTTACCAAATATTATGGGGGTGCTTAAGAGTTCTATATTATAACAAAAATCCCATTTGAGTTATTAAAACAAAGGAATTAACAGCGGTAACTAAATTACAAGTCTCATAAAAGCTTGTATGGGGTCCGATTAATCTAATATAAAACTTGTTTTAAAGCAAAAAACTATATTTTTTATATTTTATTTCGATGCAAATTTAGCTTTTAAACGTTTTTTATTAAGTAAACTTTTTTGTAGGATTTTATGCAACGGAGTTATGATTTCTTAAGTTTTTAAATTTGCCATCATTTTGCAAAAAACTAATATATTTTTTTTAGCAAATATTATACGGGTTCTTAGGAGTTCTATTTTCTTACAAAATTTTAAGTCTTAGTCAATAAAACAAAGGAATTAACAGCCTTAAGATAACTGCAAATTTTATAAAAGTTTGTATGGAGGTCCGACTTTATACAAAACTTGTTTTGAAGCAAAAAACTATTTTTATGATATGCTATTTTTTAGCGAATTTTATTAATGTTATTAAGAGATCTATTTTTTAACAAATAAATTAACAGCCAGTCCGCTCACAACTTAATAAAAACATATAACCCTTTCACAGCGGCTGATATTTTTGCATACCATTTCGAAATTTAAGAATATGTGGGGGGGGCGCCTATTCAAGCTATATTTAAAAAAAAATATAGTTCAATAAATTTAAATGATTTACCGCTATTTATTCTACTAAATAACTATATTATTAAACTCAAATATTTATGGCACCTTTAGTTGCCAAATAAGTACTGGCGGTTTTCTTGATGACTTTTATAAAAGACATCCGCGGTGAAAGGGTTAATAATAATTAAGCTATTAATATTGAATATTATCTTAAATCTCAATAAGTAGGATTAATTAATTAATAAATCATCTTTTAATTAATAAATCATCGACGATCAATTGTAGAATCAGTGGACTTGTCATTCAATGAGTTGCAAAAGTAGTTTTATTTTTGCTTTAAGACTTATCTATGTATCGTTGTTTCATATTAAACATACATCATTTGGTTTAGGGTATTAAAGTAACTTTTTGCTAAACTTTGACAGCATATGCTTTTAAATAGTTCCACCACGTTTGATCTAAACTCTACCATTAAAACTTATAGCAATAAAATAAATCATATGTATTTACGTTTACCATTGCAAAACTTTATGCTTACATATTCGATTCAAAAAGACCAACGTATAGTATAAAATATAACATCAATCTAATAAAAAATAAGGACGTGGCAATACAGTATAAACAAAAAAATAAAAAATGCTTTCATAACTACTAAAACAATGCTATACAAGCATAATGGAATTACTATAAAGAAATTGTTACGTCAGCAGCAGAAAATGTCATAGAGCAGGCACAAAGAAATAAATATATACAAAGAATGGCTCGATACAGAATGCCAAGAATCAACCAGAAAAATAATTCTGACATATTAAATAATGCAGAGAGGAAAAAATCTATTTGGAAAAAATATATAAATACACCACTGCATGTATAAGGTTAAATAAAAAACCATCATAACTGAAAAAATATTTTAGAAAGATAGGTGGAGCACTTTGCGACATGTTAGGCGATGGAAAATGAACGTAGAACAATAAAATTACTATTCCAAAGAAACAAGCAAATATCTTACATAGTAATGAACCCTCCCTGAAGGAAATAGACAAAGCGTTATTGCGTCTTAAAAATAATAATTCCCTATCTATTGACTTATATCAAATATTTGACTTACACAGCAATACTAGAAACATATGATTCTTTCATTAATAAATTTGTACAAAGGTTGGGTTTAATGATAATCCGTATGAATTTATTGCTCGGGTTTACTTCTGTATAGCTTTATTCGGACGTTGAAATGGGTTAAGAGCATTTATTCGTTTTTCTAACACTCACTCGTGGCATTTAACCATTTGGTTGCTGGGTCTTTAGGGATTACTATCTAAATATCTATGTATTACATAAAAAAAATACCGGCACGATAGACCAGTGGTATAAATCGATGACAAGTACCTGAAAGTATTGTATCGTATCTGAGAGTTAAGAATTATGGATTATTATATTATTATATAAATATAATTTAGATCGATCATCACATTTTTTAATTTCACAAATGAATAATTCAAATAAATTAAAACAGTGCATAATTAGCAAAATATGTCTGTAACTAATTCTCTAAGTACATGGGTTTGAATCCGATATGAACCTTTGTGTTAATTAATTTTTATCGTGTCGGAATTAGTGATTATTTTATAATTTAATTTAGATCGATAATCACAGATTATATATTCCAATATTTTCATTATCTCATTTGTGAATATCACTATGAGTAATTAAAATAAAATTGAGCTAGTTCGTACATATTTGGTTTAAAAAAAAATATTGTAATATTGTAAATCAGGCGCTGATTATTAATTTAAACTGATTAATCTGAATTATATCAAATGTTTATCGTTATACCTGAGTTTAAAATAACACATCGATAGAATAGAGATGCATTTGTGTGCAGCATGCGTTTGAAATTTAGTGTGCAAGTTCAAAGACAATATGGTTCGGCCGGCAAGAAATTAATCACTCGCTAACCAACCGTTTTACAGTTCGTGATTTAAGAACAGTATATATGTAAGTACAATAAGCATATTCTTGTTCTTTTGCTCATATCTTTGCATTATTTCACTATCAGAGAATCTCTGAAGTTTGTTAATGGTCTAAAAAAATATTTCCGTGTCATCAGCATAGCAAATGTGGTTAATTAAAATCGATTAAAAATCTTTAAATGTGGTTTACAAGTCTGTATTAACCCTTTCAACGTGGCTCATATTTTTTAGAATATTAGAAAATTGGTAATATGTGAGGTGGGGGTGAACCAATTTATGCCATATTTTTTTTAATATTATGGTTCAATAAATTCAAGTAATTTATAATAGCCTTGAATTATATTAAATAACCATATAATTATGGTCAAATATTTATATTATTAATATTTCTTACACGAAATTACTACATAGTTTTTAATAAAACGCCAGTATTTTGACTAATGGTAAAACACAGAAGTCTAAAAATAATTGTTTGCGTCTTAAACTGCATGTTTTTTTTTGGTCTGGTTGGAAAATAATGCAATCAATTTATTATTATTAAAAATGTTTCTATAAAAGATTTCTCAGATATACACGAGGTTTTACAAATATTAGCAATTTTTAATTTCCTCAATTGCTTGCTATAAATAATAAATTAAATCTTTTATTTTTAAATCAGTACGAAGCGAAAATAAATTTTAAAACCCAAAAACACACACTCGTTAGCTATGGTACCTTATGATAGTGAGATACCGACATCTAGTTGTTCATAATTAAATTACTTTTTCTGTATTTTTTCTATGCATATGTACAAATATGTACATATGCATATAAAAACTCTTAAAGATGATTGTGAAATTGTTTTTTTTTTAAATTACTATATTTTCCTCTCACCAGAATCCCAAACGATAGAAGACTTTGGCGCTGCCCTTCACCTGATGCGATCTGACTTGGAGCACCTTCGCTCGGTCTTCATGGCAGTAGAGAATGGCGACTTGGGAATGCTGAAGTCCTTGGGCATCAAAGACTCGGAGCTGGGCGACGTAAAGTTCTTCCTGGAAAAGCTGGTCAACACGGGTTTCCTCGACTGAATAGCGCCCGAACCTGCTTCTGATTATTACTTCGTTAACTCTCTACCCCACACCCCCATAATCCGTGGCTTCTATAGCTACTTACCATACGACTCCTACAACTACAAGTAGACACCTCGTAGAAGATGCCTTGTAGATCCCCGTTATGTTTTACTAACTTTATCTTTTCAAAAACATCCAACGACTAGCACTTGTATTATATTATTGACAGCGTAGATCAAAACATTTATTTTTAGAAAAAACTATTTTTTTTAAATTTAGATAAACTTTTAATTTCAAATAATTATAACAAATATCAACCGAAACTTATATATCGTATTACATAATTCAACATAAAAAAATGTCACCAATCAAAGCGTTTAGGGACGTTGGGAAAAAGATCGATAGAGAAACACCTTATATATAACATACAATATGTATTAAGCAATACATGGAGTGGACAGAAGATTTGCAATGTTTAGATAGTCTAGATTGAATTTTTCAATTTTTTTTTCATTTTTCACTGTTTAACGTAAAATCATTTACACTGACAATCTTCTTTATTATTAAAATATATGAATAAAATATAAAGTCTATCAAAAAACACAGGGTTAAAATAGTTTTGCTATGTGCGCCTATTTAATTTGTGAATCTGATCAATTATTTTTATTATTATACTCTCGACGTAATCTGTTTAGTGTAATACTATTTTTACTGCGTAGTTTTTTTATAATGAAATTTATCGAAAACGCTAAAAAATTTAGTAAAGCCATAGCGATGAAGGATTTGGTGACATGGTCTCGTTTATATTGCACTCGTTTAAAAATTCTTGTCTTATATCCTTTCAAACCTATTTATATTGATTATGTTGATTATATTCCAAAATAAAACTCCAATTTAGAGTTTTTCGTTATATTTTGAGTTAAGTAGGGAGCAGGATTCGGAAAAAGAATTAAATTGTTTCATTCTTTTTAACTTAACAAAGATTAGATATAAGTTTTGCATAAATACGTACATACATATGTGTGTATATATTTATACATATGTATGTATTTATTTATATTTATGTATATAAACATACATAGTATATACATACTCTGAAAATCTCTCTCTCGTTCAATTTATATTTATATATTTCTTTTTTTATCTGACTTAGTGTAAATAGAATTTGTGAATTATTATAATTTTGATTACTTTGGCCCGTAGCATTTATTATTTTATTTATTTAATATAAATTATATAAAATATGTATTATATATATATATAAATGGCATTTTTCAATTGTCAAAAAGAAGAGTTACAGTACCTTTTATTAGAATATAGTGATCATAATCGACGACTGAAAAGTCGTCGAATGAAAGTGATGTAAAATTAAGGAATAATTCAATGAACGAGTGATATAACGGAGTGATTGATGTTTAACTGTAACTTCTGTGTATCGACCCCCCACGTAAATTATAATAAATATATTAAATGCACACTTTTCGTCACGTATAAAATATTAATTGTACGATAAACGTAGTGAACGTGAATCTATTAGTAATCGGGGGTACGTTGACTTTCGACTTGGTTCGAAAAAAAATACTACTCAAAATACAGTATTTTTTGAAATTTTAAAAATCTCATGATCAATGTTAACGTTTAAGCGAAAGTTACGGTTAGTTACTGGTTAAGATGTTAAAATTAAAAACTCCAACAATCTGACATCCGACGCAACCATATGTAATATTTAATTAGATAGAGAGAGAGAGATGAAATATTAACTATATACATAGATAAAAATATAATACATATCAAACGTAAAAATACATATCATTAATTGTGATTAATATAATATAATAAAATATATATTGCATCTTTTAATGTCATTACATCAGAAATCGTCCAATGAATAACTCCACCAAAAATAATAAAAATTCAACATTTTTCATTTCTTTTATATATTCTTTATATAGGGCCGAAAGAATATATATTGGAAAAGAATTCGTATATTTTAAAGGTATATATAAAGCTATAGAACACGTGGAATCGATGCAATACTGACACAACTAACATCTAACATTTCTCATTCCACAAATATAGCGTTATATATATATATAGAGATTAGGTTGAAAAATCTTTTAGCTTCGCATTCAACGATTTAAGGCTTTGAAATTATTTGCACAAAGTGTTATTATTTGAACGATTATTGTAGACGTTTAAGATTGGTAATAAAAATACATATCAAAATATATAACATATCATATTAAATCAAAAAGTTTATAGATTTACTCGTATGTTCCGTTTTTATCGAAGGAAAGCATATTGTGATTAATTGAATGTTTATATTAATATATATATATTGAATAATGTTTTACGTTAGTTATGATTATTATTATATTATTACGATAATATCAATGCCAAAACAAACTAACAAAAATATTGAACATATCATCTACTTTGTCTAACATTTATTTTTATAAATATAATTATTAGCATTTGATCAATTGTATTTTTAATGAAAATGTGTATTTTTAAAAGCATTAGGCACAGAACCGAAATATGAAAAAAAAGATATATATTATATTATACATGTAATAATATTATGTACGACATGAAGAAATATATTTAATAAATGAATTGTAAAACATTGTTATGTTTATTTTTCTTTAATAAATTATATCATTATCAAAGATAAGTTGCAGCAGAAAAAAACGTTATTTTTATTGACTTGTTTATATTTTAATCACCTCAATTCCGATTATTTATTTAATTTTAATACAAGATTTTGCTCACAAATTATATATAATATGTATTGCTAATTTTTTCGCATTTTAAATAATGAATAATTTGATTATTTTTACACTTTATATAATTATAAAAAAATGTTTTTGCAATTCATCTTTATAAATAATTTTAATTAATAAAAAAAAATGATAAAATAAAATTATTGCCCGGCATTGAACAATCGCTAATTTGGGCGGATTAGGACCATTTGAAAATAAACTATGCAAAAATGTTTTTATCAGGTACTTAAATTACAAGTACCAAATATAAGATAAGTAACAGACAAGCGTTGTCTGTTTCCATGTCGAAACATAAAAGTAGAAAAATCTAAGTGCAAACATAGCGTACTTATGAAACTTCCATCTATAACTTCACTTATATTTTAAAACACACGATAGTTCAGCCGATTAAGGAGATCCTAAAAAGAGCTTTTCGATTTATGTCAAATCTGTTTCAACCATGAAGTTGAAACCCATCTTATTACAAGTCTAAAATGGTCAAAAAGCTTTCAAGCAAAAATAATTTAAATATAAGGCTAAAAAATCATAAACTTTATTGACGAAGCTAGTCATCTGCGATGAATCAGAAAGATGAAAGTATTTATAACGAATGCCTTGAGAAAATATAGCACGTGGCAGTGGCGTAGCTAGGGTATGTGCCGCCCAAGGCGATCCTTGAAATTGCCGCCCCCCCCCCCCATATATTTTTTGCAGGATAATAAAATCAGCATTTCTTAAAGTAATAAATTGGTTATTATTAAGCTCTTGTAATTCGTGAATTTATACATGTTTTAGTGCATTCAGGGTTAAGAACCACACTGGACGATCCCATCGCGAATATGCCGCCCCCAAGCAAGTGCCGCCTGGGGCGGCCCGCCCCCTCCGCCCCACCATAGCTACGCCACTGGCACGTGGATTCATGATTACAAAAGCTATTGTGATTGGCCGTCCCACCGAAAGAGGCGAAAGACAAAATCTCCTATAAAAAGGGCCATAGGTAAAAATACACGAACGCAACCAATGATTACTTCTTAAGGGCCCATACGCACTGTCGGCTAGCCGCCGGCGACTAGAGACCGCTGGCTCAAAAACGCAGGTAGCTAGGCTAGGCGGCTAAGCCGAGCGACTCGAGGTCGGGTAGTACATTCGCGAAGAAATTTGCAATATTAATTTTAAAGAGAAAAAAATATTATTTTATTTTCAATATAATATTGAATTTCCCTGTATGAAACGCTTTTTGTTTCCCAAATGCAATTATAAATGTATCTGTATTATGTTAATAAAATTAATTTAAATTGAGAAGCACGAAATAATATAAAATAATTATACATATTATTTCACAATATTTTTTTTTCGTTATCAATATTCATATAAAATTATTGTAAACGATTCGGGATTCAATTTCTACGATGAGCGTTTCTGTGTCGAAGCCATTTTTTGTGAATGATGTATAAGTCGCCTCGAAAGTCGCTCCTCGTGCGAATGCACTCATCTAAACCCATGCTTTTATAGGTTGCCGCGACAGGCAAGTCGCCTGTGCATCACCTCTGCGCAGGATCGCGCCTGACGCTCCGGCGACTCGGCGCCTGCGTGCGTATGCACCCATTTAAAACCATATAAAGTACAGTCGCCGGGAGGCTAGTCGCCGGCGGCTAGCCGACAGTGCATATGGGCCCTAAGATACGTTACAGTTGCGTTCTGACCGCCGACAGAGATAGTCATTCTATCAGTCACGCAAAGTGGCCACTCGTCGGGGGGTAATCCCCGCTGACTAACGGCCGTCAAAGGCTATGTCGCGAATGCGAATATTCTACCAGTTTGTACGATTTGAGCTGACTAAATTATCGATAACGCTCGCGAGTGTTGCGTAACCTGTGCTGTGGTGAGCCAATATTGCGTCGTGTCAAATAGTTCCGGTGCAAACCATGGGACGTTCGCGGGACCCGTCTCCCGCTAATAGCTACCAGGATAACATGGAAATATTAGATATGGATGTCGTTAGCCAATTAAGACTAGAAATAGAAAAATTACGCTGCGAACTCCTCGAGGAGCGGAGAAAGCGACTAGAATTAGAAAATGTAATCAAAAATATAGGAAAAAACATCAATAATAAAACCAAAGAAGAATCTTTAGTAAAAACTAAAATCGCTTCATTAACGTCTGCGACAGCGCCAGCGCCTTTACCTATAGAAACCACCTCAAAAATGATTGCATCACATCCTATAGTTACGAAAGTCGTGAGTCATCCGGTTAAAAAGAGAGCACGACCTAGCACTCCAACTGAAACATTGTTCGAACCCATGGTTCAACCAGTAAATACTCAGTCGTCTGACCCTAGTCAAACTAATTTCTCAAAACCTCCTCCAATAATTTTGAATAAACCATCTGACTTTAAAGCTGCCAGACAAACAATACTAAATAACGGCCTATCGTTTACATCCGTACAACGCACTGACTGTGCCAAAATTTTCCCTTCATCAGTAGACGAGTTCCGTAAAATTACAAAACTACTTGAAAGTAGAGAATTCTCCTTTTACACATATACTCTTCCAGATGAAAAACCCTTACGTGTGGTCATTCGAGGACTCAACGCAGAATACTCCTCTTCGGAAATTAAAGAGGAGTTAGTCAATCTTGGTTACGATGTAGAAAACGTCACTCAGCTAGTTAACCCATTAACAAAAAAACCCATGCTTTGGTTCGTGGTTTTAGTCAAAAAGAGCGACCATAATCGCAACATTTATAACTTGGGCTGCTTGCTGCATCAAAAAATAACTGTAGAAACCCAGCATAAACCAAAAAAGGTACTACAGTGCCATCGTTGCCAAAATTTTGGACACTCTGCTATAAATTGCAGAGCTACTCCAGCATGCGTCAAGTGCGCTGGGAGCCACGTATCACTGGACTGCCCATTTGGGAAAAAAATTGATACCCCGCTGTGCATAAACTGTGGAGGTAACCACCCAGCCAGCTATGCAGGATGCATGAACAACCCTAATAACAAAAAACTTATACAACAGAATAGAAATAAAACAAATAACCTAAAATCTACAAAAGCTTTCACTAATGGGATTTCGTATGCCGAAAGTGTCAATATTGATAATAGTAATAATATCTCTAAACCAATACTTGTAACTAACGATAAACCACTGATGGTAAATTCCACAAACCTACCAAGCGCACCGCCAATGACTTCTCAGAATCGCGATAATATCATACAAAAAATTCTTGAAATGCAGAAACAAATACAAATTCAAATGGATTTCATAACAGTTAATCTTTTACCTGGTCTTTAAATGCCTACTAGTTTAGTTAATTAATTGATTGATTGTTTTAATATTGCACTAACATACTAATCTAACACAAAAAAAAAAAAAAAAAAGGTGATGCTTAGATGAAATGTATCCATGTATCCACCAACGATATGTTAAGCAGGCAAGAGACAAAAAGTCTAGGAACTGTTGAATAATAATAGATACTATATAAGATACGTTACCTAAGATTATCCTTGCAGTCTACTAATGTTTACATTTGAACATCCACTTCTGAGTTCATAGCATCGTAACTTCAAAAGCTGCAAAAACTCTAAGAGAATGCCGACCCAACTTCAGAGCATCAAAAATCGCAAAAGCCGCCGCTTCTCTCTTCGCATCCCCTGGTTCAGATAAACGTCCGGAATCTAGCGTCTGAAGCCAACGAACACACCCACAAAAAACTTCACGTATAACTAACACAAACAAAATTAAGAATTAATAAACTTTGTCTAAAAAGCAAAATAAACACCCCTGTCACGAAAATTGGGACACAAATTTGATAATAAATATGTAATTTAATAATAAATTATAAATTTTAAAGCAATCACATAGCAAAAAAAGTGTCAACTCAATCAGAAAAATATGTTTTTTTAATATTTTAATTTTGTAATACATTTTATTTATATTATTAATTACTAATTATTATGTTTATCAAAACTTGTAATTAATAGATGACAAAAATTTAAATCTGCTTCAGGCGCTCGAGCCCATGGTCTCTGGGTTACTAGTCTAGACCTTACGTACTACACTTTTCCAACCTTCATATTTACCATTTATTTTTATATAAAATGAAGTCATTTCCTATCAAATAATAGATAAAAAAGACTCAACCTTAAAATTAAAGGAGAAATAATCAAGAACTATGATCTCAATTGGAGCTTCTTTATAGGTCATGCTCTTAATTTTTATTCACGCCCCTTTAACGACAGTACTGGCTTAACATAATAACCATTTAAACGCCAGCGACTTCATGAGTCACTTGTTGAATATATTATTTAAACAAATTATTTTTTTTACATTTTTTTTTTAATTATTAAAAATTTTAGTTTTAGCATCATTTGTCAGTAAACCAAATATTTTATATTTATTATAAGAAAACGATACTGATGCGTGTAGAGTAATAACAGGTGACTCACTTAAAAGTCGCTGGCGTTTAAAGGGTTAATATTTATATATTTTTCGCAATCATTATTTGTTGGTAAAAAGTCACTTCTATAGTACAAATCATTATATAGTTATGAATAAGTATTTGTCTATAACACTATTATTTTTTTAATCTTCCGTATACCTGACACTCGAAAGTCCAATGCGTTACAACGAGATAAATCTGCACCAATCACAGGATCACAGGATCAGTGACATGTATATTAATTAATATAAATTATTTTCTGAAATTTAATTAATAATCAATCGATGTCACTACAGCTGGGAAATGAAGTCAAATAAAAAGTGGCAACGTCACAAATGAGCGCTGGCAAATAAGCGTGCGGTAAAAGAGCGCTGCTTTATAAGCCCAGGATCATAAGAGCGTTAACCAAAGTAGCGCTGTAACAAAATAGCGTACGTCAAATGTGCAGACAGTTCAAAAAAAAGAGCGCAAAAATACTTGGAGAAAATCAAGTAATGAATATTTTAGGAATTAGGTATAAAAAATATTATATAAGTAAATTGTAAGAAATTTAATAGCGTAATGACTATTAAAATGATTAGTCATTGAATAATTATTACGTACATACGAAAGTATGGCTCCCATCCCCATCCCCATACGTACGATATACATATATTTTTATTAAAATGAAACGCTGATTTTGAATTTATCATTACATTTGTTCTGTAATGTTTCATTAAATTGACAAATAATTATCGATTCGACTAGCAATAAATGCGTACAGTTATAGGGCAGATAAATAAAATATAATATTCAATTTTCACAACATCGCGGTTGGTTTTGGGTTCCTTATATTTAAGAAATTTTTGGAACTTTTAATTGGTTCCGAAAGGAACACGAAATTCACAAAAAAATTTAGGTCTCTAGTACATAACACATTAAAACTAAATATCAGACTAATAAAAGAATCATAAAGATTCACCAATTACTACTTTAAGTTTTAATATCGTAAAAATAATTTAAAAATTAATTTTAGTATTTAAGAAATCGTAGGTAACTTCCTTTTTGATAATTATATAATATGATTAAAAAATGTTTTGTAATATTTAGGGCTACTTAAATAAACGACCTTTTTAGAGAGCTGGCGAGGACCCGGGGTGTTAGACCGTTGTCATGGTGAGTCAAAAAAGAAAAAAAAGAATGTATATTTAGCCAATTGTTTAAAAAACCACCCGCTTCACAAGTTGAGCGGTGGTGTGGCAACACTGAGAACTGTCAGAACGCCGCCACAGTTTTAACTATAATTAGATTTGAATAATATTTTTCATATAAATAAAGTTGAAATCATCGACATTATACTTTAAGTAGGTCAACAACCAGCAGAGGTGATCTTCGTGTCACTCTCGCATTAAAATAAACAAACAACTTGCATTAAAATAATTCGAATTAGAGATAAATATTTTAAAACTAGACAAATGCAATTTGAGGTGAATGACATTTGTTATTTTTAATGAAGCATAACCTTGAATTGTCTGGATGCATCTAGAAATATTTTTAAAAAATACCAGTAGCTATGCGACCATGGTCGTAAACGGACGAATAAATTATTTTGTTACATTTTTCTCGAATAAGTGTTCTTTATAATAATATCCGTTTCGATGTTTTTAATTATAAAGTGATAGTGTAATTCAGTGTATGTGCTACAATTAAGCAGTGTATAATTCAAATTAGTGTTGTTATATATTGTTACTATGCAAGGCCACGGCGTGCAACGGACGCGTCCCTTCCCCCGCGGGCCTCGGCGGCGGCGCGGGATTGACGCCGAAAGCGCGAAGCCCGCGAGGATATTTACAATTCTAGGCATCATGCGGTTGACAAGGTAATGTCTTTCTAATTTTCTGTGTAACCCTTTGTGCTAGTAACTCGACAATTGGTCAACAGCGTTGCACTCGTACGTCGACAAAACTTGAAATGCATTTATTGGCTTTGTGTTCGTGCTAATTTTGCCAATTTCAATTTATACTTCGTAAAAAAACTTGTGGTAAACACATTTTAGTAATATTCAATTTTCAACTGTTGCAAATAACTCAATAATTTTAAATTGACGAGTGTAAGTTTATTGTAAATTTTTTCATCGGAACATGGTCGTTTGGGGTGGTCTTAAGACCGTGGTGCATAACGCGATACTTATTATTGCTATTAAACTGATTTTTTCCTTCAAAGGGTATCTATATTTTTATGATATGGGATTATATTATGGAAAGCTATTTATGGATAAAAAGGGTATTTTGTCAAATATTGTAAATCTTACAATATTATTTATAGTAATCTTAATTTCACTAATGTATATCGTATGCATAGGAATGGGGAGCCAAATAATAATATTTTCATTGTCTAATCATATCGCCTATATCTCATGAATTTTTATTTTTTGTAAATTTCTCACAATTTACTTATATTTTGTATACCTAATTCCTTAAATATTCATTACTTGATTTTCTCCAAGTATTTTTGCGCTCTTATGGCGTGCAGTTTTTTGTCAAGCGCTCACATAACTGTCTGTGCATTTGACGTACGCTATTTTGTTACAGCGCTACTTTGGTAAATGCTCTTATAACGTAGCGCTTATAATGCAGCGCTAATATGACGGCGCTCATTTGACGCACGCTCTTTTGACCGGCCGCCATAAAAAGTACAAGACACTAAAAATTTATCATATCATTAACCATTTGCTAGTATTGGATTACTGAGAATCTCAAGATTGTCAGATTATTATGATTCTGTTTTTTTTTCTATCCTGTTATAAAGAAATTCCAACATGATTTTTGTGAGTAATCATTTGCACAAAATATCACAATACGAAAGAAAAGTGTGCTTGAAAAAAGTTTTTACAAATTTTGAAAAGTTTCAGAATCGCTTGTTGACTCAATTTAAATTATTTTCATTAAAATTCCTAGGTTATTCGTTTTTATAATTTTAAAATCAAGATAATAATTTTAAAAATCTAATAATAAGGAAATGCGTTAATTCTTTTTTATTTCCGGCGAACCACATGTTGAGAACCAACTAATAATAACTTTAATTGATGCATTGATACATTTATAACATGTCTACAAAAATTCAACGAAATATTTTATCAAAAGATACATAAATTTAAATAAAAAAAAGTGCTGGTATTTAGCGTAAGTCTCGTAGTGAAACTGCCGGTCGGTAAAGTGTTAATAAAAATTTGAGTGCCACTACTGGTGCTCGAACCAGTAACATCAGAATTACTAGTCTGAGATATTGCGGACCACGCTATTTCGTCCTTATATTACGTATATTTAAAATACATATCCACCCACATACTATACTAAATATTATACTTGTATGATTTATATAGAGGTCTCATAAATATTTTATCGCAAATAATTTATAGACTTAATGTATCATTTTATAATCCAAAACTATATTTTGTCCAATGCAGACCTGGCTTCCGCGTCGATCCTCTAAAATCCCTTACCTACCGGATCTAATTCATAATTCAACACACATAATAACGTTTCATCTCTTTTCAGAAACGTTAACATTTTACTCACGCCGAATCCGAGAAAAGTAAATGTATATTAAGGGATTAATTATAAGTCGTTAATGATTAAAAATAGTTTGTTTTTTTATTATGATTAAATAATAAATTAAATAATAAAATATAAGCATAAACACAATAAAATGATCAGTCAAACGTTATTCATATTATATAAATATATGCGTTAGTGCTCGTTGCATATTCATCAGCGCATTTTGTACGTTTTCACAAATTTGCATACTTTTACAAACATTTCCATTATAAATCACGCCACAATCCCTTTAGCGAGGCAGAGTTACACGATGAAATATATTTATATATATATTCTGTTAAAATAATTGAGGCTTTCTGTACAACCCTCCGACGACGATGGATTTGCAAAAGTCGTCTATCACTACGAACATGAAAGGCTTGTTCGCCACAACTTTTACGCTTTCATCACTCTCACCATCTTTATCTTCATCAACTAAAATCAAATAAAAATGTGAGTATAAAGTCTTGAATTTAGAATAAAATTTTAAATTGTATATACGTACATCTATCATCGACTGATACTGATCCTTCTTCGGTTATTTCTATCTTAGTCTTGTGTATCACCCTCGATAGATAAAGGTCCGACGATATGTCTGGCAATTCAGCATAATCAGGCGAAAATACGTCGTATAAACCCATCTGAAATTAAAAAAACAGGTTTAAAGTAACTAGGAAATTCCAAATGCTGACTTATTAACAAAAATCTAGGAAGTGATTATATTATATTTAACGGTGCTATATAAGGAAAATTTCGTGAATTTGTAACGCACAATGACTCATTAGAGATCCCAAATAGTTTGTGTATCTGAATATTATATATAATCGTAAATAATGTATATGTATCTTAACTATAATATATGTACACTTAATGTATATATTTATGAATCGCACATTTTTTATTAAAATATGCCAATATTTAATATCAATTAAAATGTATGTATACAAGAAAAAAATATATAGGTTTTTATAATAAATACTTTTAAATGCATTTAATGCAATTTGATTAATAAAAGTATTTTAATTTAAATTGTAAAATATGTAAATAAATTTTGGAATGTAGCATATTGAAAATATTAACCTAAAAAAAGACAACTTGTATTTTAAACCATAAAAATAATGCTTTTAACTCATCTAAATAATATATGTCTGAAATTAGATAACATAATCTAATTTTATAAAATACAACAATATTATTTTCTCACTCGTAATTAGTTTATTACTTAAAAAAAATGAAACCAAGAGACAGTGAGGTCCAATGTTTTGCCTACGATGAAGAAAATAAGGACGCAATCGAAACTATAGATTTTAAAATCGATAGCTGATATTATTTCTGTATTAGTTTCTTATTTTAAAAATATCAATTTTAGCTAAATATTGAACTTTTTATTAAAATAAATAATGCAAAATTAGAAAAAATATTTTTTTTATAAAAAAAATATTTTTTTTAAATATTATAAAAAAGCAAAATATTTCTAAATAAATTAATTTTACAAAAACTTATGATTATTTTAAAACAAGTTATTATTAAAAATAAAATTTTAATTCAGTAAGACAGCTACGTATTTAATATATACAAAGCATGTTCTTATAAACTTGATCTTATTTTTATGGCAAATTATTTTTATGGTAATTTACACTAATAAAAATTTTAAGTAGCTATCAAAAAAAGAATTATTTCCTGTGTTTAATGAAACTATTTTGCAATTAAAAAATAAAATATTTTATAATCAATATTAAATCACTTTTACTACACATTTTAGCAAATTTTTTGCCATTGGGATAAAATAAGTTAATCGATTTTATTTTTATTTAAAGTTTTTTGTTGAATTAAACATGTTAATATTTTAAGCTATTTATAAAGTTTTTTTATATAATTCGTAATATTTTATTTTAAAATATTTTTTTTCTTTAATAATCAAATCATCATAAAAACTTAGTTTAAAAATGTTTAAACATTTCTTTTAAATTGTTAAAAAAATATTTTAAAAAAATCGCTTCACCGAAGTTTTATAAAACATTAGTTTTAAAAATCGTTTCATTAATAAAACTAATAATACAGCTAGGATGTATTTTTATATATGATTATGGCAAAGTGTAATTTACGCTATTAAAAATACACTCTCTACCAAAAAAATATAATATCTAATGGCAACAATAATCTCATATATTTATAAAAAATATTGAAATAAAAATATTGAGATATTTAAAAAAAATCTAATCTTTTAAACAAATCACTAAACTCAATTTGACTCTTTAAAACCCAATATGTAGTATTTAAAATTAAGTACTCACGTTATTCAATATCTGATTCATAACCAAATCTGTGGTTATCGTTAATCTAGGCATGTAAACTTCAATTTGTTGATTTTTAGACTTTCCATTGTTCAAATATTCAGCGAACAAATCTTTGAAATGGAACTGTTCGAATTTTCTATAAACATCATTCAGCTTAACGCCAACTTCAGGTATGATCAAAAGCATTGACAGTTGCTCCTTCTGAGTAATAAAAAAAAACACAAAAATAAATACGTATGTTCATCTCAGTCAAAGTTTCAAAAAATAAAAAATATGTACCTTTCCAAAAGGTAGGACGATGATATCTGAAAGTAGCTTTGCGCTTTTAACATGTATAAAATTGGACTTGGCGTGCATCATGTTAACTTCTCCAATAACTTCCTTGTTCTCGTTGTAAAATGGCGATTTCTTAGTGTCTTGTTTCATAAAAGGGTGCGTCCAAAGACCCTTGAAGTATATGGCATTAGTCATCATTAAAGAAGCGTCTTTGAGATCGTCTAAAATATATATTATTTTAGTTACAGTATTAAATTTATAAAATCAACAAAATATATTTTAAAGACTTAACACCCACCACTGTTAACAATATTCTTGATCTTTTTCTTAGTCATCTCGTAGACGATCTTGTTGATATAACTTGTAGCACTCGAATGAGAAAACGACATGGGAATAATTTGCGTCGAATACAATTGTTTGATGAGGCTATCGTACTTCTTTTCTATCTAAAATAATTAATGTATATTTGAGTAATCAATTGTATAAGATAAAGTACATAAAATGTTTTAAAAATTACTTTGGTCGACATGTCGTAGAAAATTGTATTGATAGTGTACAATTGAACGTCTTGTAAGCTGTTGTAAGTTCTCATTATTCCTTTGTAACCGTCCCTTACAATTTGGGTGAAATTTGGCGAGTGTCTTAAAACTGATGACAACTCATTTAAACTATTTCCGCCTGCTCCTTCTGACAACACTGACAACATTGACCATATAGAAAAAGGACTCAATACCACATTCTCTTCCGGATAATCAATGAACGTCCTCTATAAATAAAAACAATTATTTAAATGAAAATAACAATTAGAAACAGGTTTTGATTTAATAAAAAATATTTACCAATAGCGTGTGCCATGAAAATTTTTCTATGCCAGCACCCAAAAGATCAACTGCCTTTCTCTCCTTCGGCGATAAATCATTGCCATTGACAGTCAGTGCGAAGAATAGAAATATGAATACAACTGAAATAAAAAAATTGATGAGGATCTATTCCGGTTTTGATAAAATTACTAAATTATCACATATCTAGCAGTTTAAAAATGTGAATCAATTCTACGAAGGTCGATTTGAAATATCTCATACGCATTTAAGAATACAACATAAGATGTGTATAATATATAGTAAACAACATATTTTATAGTATAATTATACGCACTACTGATTTTTAATATAAACATATCAGCTCTGAAATATTCTGTTTTACAGATAAGAATTTTAAAGAAAATTGAAATATAAATGTTTTAAAAATATCTGTATATTTTTTTTATTTAATTATTATATTTAAGTTGCTGACTTCACTTTTATAATTTTATTACTAATAATGACTCATTTTATTGCTTTAAGATTATTGTCCATATTATTTATCGTTCTTCATCACTTTGCTGTAATAAACTATTGTCGTATTATTGATTATTATAAAAAATAAATTTTATATGAATCAAAAGTTTTTCTTTCTAAATTATAAATAAGAACTACTTAAAATATGCTTTATTTTAACTTTTTTTGATATTTGTTAGAATATAATACACACAATATTTCATGTTGCTAATATATAAATATAGTTTTTCAACGAAAAAAAATATTTTTTGGATAGCAAAATGCAGATTTTTCTTTTATAATATAGTTATTATATAAATAACACTTATTAGATTAACTCAATAATTTTATTTTAAAAATTGAATAAAAATTTCATTTATTACATATCGTTGTCGTTCAACTTTACTTTAATTAACTACCAAATATTTTTAATCAAACTCTTAATTAAAAATAATACAAAGAATATGTTCGCTTTATTTTAATCAAAGTCTTAATACTTATGTTATAAATAAGATCTTTCAAAGCAGAAAAGTATTTTTTTTAAGATCAAAATTGCTACATAAAATAATTTAAAAACTACCCACAAATATTTTTGTAAATATAATAATTTTTTTTATAGCAAAAAATAATTTTATAAGATATCAAAATCGTGACATACAAATGTTCCATTTTATCAAATTTATTTTTAAAAAAATTACCCTTCATACTTTTTTTAATCGTGACAATTTATAAATTGTCGCGAAAAACTACGCGAAAAATTTATACTTCATACTTTTTTTAATCAACTATTAAAAAATTGAATTACCTAAAATTTTTATACTTAATTTAATAGAATCTGATACAAAGTTGATATTTTATTTATTGCAATTGATATTTTGCTAATAAATTATGCATACGAATTTTATAGCAAATGAACATATTTTTAATGCAATATTGCAATTATTGAAACAATTATTGTTAAATCCATTATTTAATGTTTCTTTTAAATTAGCTATCGAAATGTATTTTTAATTAAAGTTTTGCTAATGAATATGAATTTCATATATTGTAAATATTTTATTTATTAAAATCTGATTTTTACTGATTTTAATTAATAAAATAACGAAGTTTTAAAGCAGAAAAATATTATTTTGATATAAAAAACACTACAAAAATAAATGCTTATTTTATACAAACGCTATTTTTTTATTCCATTATAGTTTTAATATTGATAATTTATTGCTTTAACTCAATTTTTAAATTTGTTGGTTTTATTGTTTTATATATATGAAGTCTTCAATTTTACTATTCTGCAACTACTTAAGAAATATTTTTAGTTAAAATTTTGCTAATAAATATTTTAGTGTATATATTTTATTTATTTAAGTGTAAGTTTTTATTTTTATTTTATGATGACTATTTTTAAAGCACAAAAATAATTTGAAATATCAAAATTACGAAAAAATTGATCAAATTTTACATAATGTTAAAATGCATTCATTTATAATCTATTTTAAATATGTTATATAGAAAAAAATGAATTATGATTATAATAGAATAAAATACAAAGTCATAATTGAATTATTTAAGTCAAATTTTAATAGTTTTTGACAGTCTTAGGAATTTCAAAAACAGAAAATAAATTTTGATCTTAAAATTGCAATAAAAAATTGCTAATTTTTTTATTATGGTTTAGTAATAATAAAGATAATTTAATGTATTGATGCTTTGTCTTAACATGTGTAACTTTTTATATAACCTAACATTTACCTTTATATTAGTGTAATTATGTGTAACATTTATATTACCTTTGTCCTTACATGTGCAACCTCAAATTATTTTTACTTAAAAAAATGGGAATAAATATGACAAATTATAATGTAAAGTATATGTTTCATACATTAAGAATAACATTTTAAAAATCAATATAAAAATATTTTAAAAAAAAAATTTATTCTTTTAGAGTTAGATAATCAATATTTATGTTTAAGTTTCTTAATATTATATTACACTGCAACAAAAATTAAAAAATAAATCAGGTTTTAAAGCTTAAGGATAAATATGTAATCAAGTTAAATTTTAGCAAAAATTTGTACATAGCTGTATATGTAATCAAATTATAAAGGTTCTGTATATTACTTAGTACTATAACAATTATTTTTGTAGTGATTTATTAAGAAAATATCACTTTTTTATATTTAAATTATTTTAAGAGTATTTTTCTTATATAAATCAAGTTTATTTGCCTTTGTCGTAAATATATTTTTATCGTTAAAAAAATAATTATATATATATATATATATAAACAATTAATAAAATTTTGATTAAAAAATATGTTTTACTATATACATAATTTAAAAATATATTTAGAAGCATTTCATCAATATTGTATGTCTCTTAATTTTTAATTAATTCTTTAATGTGATCTAAATTGCTTTAATGAAATCTAACGATATAGTAAAAACATGATTAATTTAATTAAATGTTACAAAGTAAAACGCATGGTATATAAATTAATTAATACTAAAAAAATACATATTTAGAAATTTTAATTGAATCACTATTACCTTTCGAGCTCATTGTGATATTGATCAAAGATCACAACACCCACTACTGATAGTAGAATGGTTGAGACGACTCTCTTCAAGAAGACCTGTCGCTGTACTGGTCGATAAACTTGTTTTTAAAAACGCATCAGCAAGCCGGTTTATATCCACAACAGTGTGATTCAAAGTTATCTATTCGAATTCACACACATACACAAAACAACAATAAATTAAAACAATTAGGTCATACGGGGAAACCGCGCGGTAGTCAATGCGCTCGTAAATTTCCTAGTATAACCCGAAAGAAAAATTTGGTATTAATTAACTGAGCGAATACCACAAAGCAACAACCTAATCCTGGTGTTTATCCTTGCTTGTAAACTATTTACAGATTATATATATAAGAATTCACGTATGCACTTACGACAATGTGGCAAACGGTGTTTTTGAATTATTTATTTCCTCATAGATAAGCACTGTAAGGACATAACCTCTGCTTGACCGGATCTTTTCACATCTCCCAAGAATTCTGATTTGATCCGTTATCTTAGAACTGATGTATATTTGTATCCTTCTTCTGTTTAGATTTAGTTCTCAATTACTACAGTATTTCGATTCATCTTGATTCGATCTCAGATTAAGACATACTGATTCGTTCAAAAATCTTTTAAACATTTTGATTTAAAATATCACATTATTGGCCTTCGTGGTTACTAAATAACCACTTTTATCGGACCAGACAGATCGCAAGTGACGTCATTCAGAAAAGGGATATTAATCGCAAGTGTGGCTACAAATCTACTGATTTAAATTATTATATGTTAGTCTTGCATTATTAATTTATTTTTAATATTCCGTTAAAATCTATCAGGCGTTAGTCCAATGTGTTACAATGGGGTTTACTATATAAAAAGTGAGACACCGGACTAAAATCAATCTGTAAATCAGTGACTATTTTATTTATTATAAACCATTTTTACAACTTAAAATAAATATATTACATTTTTATGCACCTTAATTATGAATCACAATATTGATGCATAAGATTAGGAAAATCTAAGAAAACTGTGTTCATCAATCGGAATCATAAATATATATTAATCAATAAATCTAATCTCTCAGACTCAAAAAAATACATTAAGATCCTCAGTTTTTTTAATTAAAAACAATTAGCTATATTAGCTAAAAAATAAAATAAAATTATGTACTGTAACAAGCAACGAATATTTATTTTTTATTGTATGAAAATCTTATATTTAATTGTTCTAAGCCGTCGCTGTCGTTTCCGGTCGCACATAACCTTAAATAAAACATTCTCCACTCTTTAAATCGTATCGCTTTGTATGAACGGTGTATATTATACACGTAAACAAAAGAAATATATTTAATTATAATAATAAATAATAATAAAAATAAAATTTGAATTTGCTCTGATTGATTTTCGTGCCGCCGGTAATGCGTTCTGTTGTTTCGACCAATAAAAAATAAGCATTCAAATATAAAACAAGATGGCCGACAGTACCGTGACAACAGTTTTAAATAATTATTATTTAATAACAAAATTTTGCTACGCGACAATAATTCTCATTAATTCGTCGTTTGACTGAGTGTGTTATAAAATAGCTGTCGGTACCTCACGATAGTGCAGACAGGTAGTTATTTTTAGTGTCTTGTAAAAATAAATCAGTTAGATGCATTGTATTTTAAAATTATTATTTTATAAAAAAAATCTGTAAAACGGATGGCTAAACTTATAAATTATAACACTTCTCAAAAAGTTTCGGACAGTAGGGAGGTCTAAAATCGATTACTTTTTATTAAGACAGCGAATCCGCATTTGTGAAAATACTTTAAAATATTTTTAGGTCATCAGCTTATAAATACATCTTTTAAGTTGTCAAATGCTAAATTATTGTCACTGATATAGATAAGAAAGGGACTCAGATTGAATCTCTGCGGTACTCTAGATCAATCGAATACTTCTCAAAGCGTAAATTTAAAAAAAGTACATTAAATTCTCAAAAAAATATTTTTTGAGAAACAGTAGAGACTACGTTGTTCTAGTATTAAATGACTTTGTTTATAGATGCATAAAATGTTAGTGATTAAAAAAAGTTTCTGGTCCACTAAAGCATGAGTGATTGTTAATATACTTGAAAAGAATTGTATCAATTTTTTTAAATAAATTTATTTGCAATAGAAGGTTTTTGCCAACTTTTCCTCTACCTAAACACAGATAGCATACTCAAAAACATAATTATGCTTAACAAATTGTACATTCACATAATTAAGGGAAAAAAATATACCATACACTTGAATTTAATCGTATGTCAATTGCATAGTGTTTTTTAGATTATCATTTCAATAATAAAATATGTACTATAAAAATATATAATTTTTATTTATATGTTATCAATTAAAAATAATAATAATAAAACAATAAAATATAATCACTATAATATATAAAATATTTCACAAAATTATGAATACAGGCTAAAACAAATATTGATTAAACTCAAAAGCTTTGTCTGACGCATCTTACTTGCCCTAACACCAGTGACGTCACGATAAAGCTATGACTGAGCTGTTAGGTATTTAATTAGATGATACTGCCAGATCTCTCTGCTCTTATTTTTATTTATATGGATATTGTATGCGAGAAGTAAACGAATCTGAGTTTTTTTCATTATATATTGTATCTAAAAGGATAGAATTTGTAATTATTATAGTTACATTATATTAGATTTTCTTATTTTTTATAATCTTAAGGATACATATTGAGATAAATAATTACAAATCGAGTTATATTGGCATTAGTACGATCTAATAATAAAAACACGCAGCTTGCTAAATAAAATACAGCAAAATTTGTATTATATGCTTTGCTGTAAAATTACGTAAATCATAATCCAATTACTCAAGAATCTCATGTTCGGATAAAAATATATTATTCAATCTTATCCTCGTTGAAGGAAAATTTAAGACAAAGTATTAATATGCTTTGAACTCTGTCTTTAGATGTCGCAATATATTTATTTTTTTAATTAAGAAAAAAATTAAACATAGTCTTATATAAATTTTAATGTAAAGGTTTTAAGCTTTATGTTATAATTGTTTTTTAAGTTGAAAAAACGTGTTATTTTAAATTAAAAAAATATATTACTGTAAATATATTATTAATTTATGTATAATATATTGTATAAACCTATTTTTGTAATATATGTAAACTTATTTAAGCTAGTTATTAATTTACTAAGAATAATAATGTGTTTTTCTTGTTACCGTAAACAATATTATCATATGACTATCTGAATATTAACTTTACAGACAATCAAATTTATTATTAGTGTAACCTCCAGAAAGTTTATAAGGCATGTTCAAAACATGCTGAATTTGATGATGTATCATTAAAATATATTATTTACAAAAAATCAGTAATTTAGCGAATTAAACAATGAAATTTACCACAAACACGCATTCTAAAATCATAAAATATTATCGTTTTTAACCAAGATAAGGTTAAATTTAAATAGTATATAAAAATAACCACATGTACGCAATACCTTATTTCTTATTATCTTCCCAAATAAATTAATGTTTATGTCTCATTGGGATTTTTTGTTATTACAAAAGGGCCGATATTAACAATTACGCAATTATTTTAAACTGTTGAAATTGTTCATAATTACTAACATTAATAAACATTGTGAATAATTTACGAAACAGTATTTTTATAAACAAGTTTCCAAATGGCGTCGTAACAAAATTACAACTCTAGAAAATATTATTGTGATTATTATGAATCACGAACCACGTTAAAGATGTTTATGATTCACAAAACACATTGAAGATACACGTTTCAATGTGAAAATGCAAATCATTTCGAACGAGTTTAAAACGAGTTTTGCATCTTTTGTGAATATGTATTGCACTGTATAGTATTGCAATTCTATAGTGTATATGGAACTTTCATTTTCAATTATAGGTTTACTGAATTATTTAAAATTATAAATAAAAATAGTATACTTACAGAATCAACTTAAAGTTAAAACATTCTAATCAAAGCCTAAAAATTTTCTGAAAGTCTGCAAAAAAAATTGTAATTATTTCTTATTTTAAAACAAAAAATATATGTATATTAAAAAACAGCAAAATACATAAAATAATTCATTTTTATATTTTTAATTATAATAAACATAAAATTATTATATTTATATTTTAATATACATTTTAGTTATTGGTTAAGAATTTACTATTAACTATTTTTATTGAATAGCGAAAAAACATGCACCGCTCGTATGTGTCAGCTATTTTAATATGTTTCATGCAAAGAACTTCAATATTACGACCAAATAAATCGTATGGTTAATTACCGCCCCCTTATAAACGCACCTGTATTTTTTAAAAGAGGTAATCTGTGAATAAATAAAAAACGTTTGATGATATATTTTAAAACCCAAAAAGTTGAGGATCCGGTATTCGCACACTCGCAAGCTTCGGTACCTCACGATAGTGAGATACCGACGTTTATTTTATATTTTATTTATACTCTATCTCCATTGCCTTAGTATTAGCCTAACTATTTTTTTCATATTTTAATCGTTCTATTGAAAACTAAAATGTGTTATAATACTGTGTTACAACCATGTAAACACAATCAACGATTACTAAATAAGTAGTGAGAGCTTAAAATCAATTTTGTGTCAAACATATTTTTGCTTAAAAATAAAATAAAATATATTCAGCATTCTTATTCCTGCGGGCTACCTATAATAAAACACTCTGCGGTCAACGTCTCGTTTTATATTTTCTTACACGTGTTGGTAATCAAGAATTATTACTCACGCAGCTAAACTAATACATTCACATTGACTTACAAATACATTGTATTGACTCGTGTATAACACTCATTATACTATTTATATTTCCAATTACACATTTTCTGTTTAATTATTATATGAATCAGTTTTTCAAATTAATAACATGGAAAATTTGATACACAGATATTTAAATTATAGGAAATTTTTGTAACACAGTTATTATTTTAAATGTGTAATTGTAATAAATTTAAAATATATTACATAAACGTTTTCTACTTATTAAATTAACAAATAGCAAACGATTGAGAATCTAAGGTTAATCGAAATTATATTCAACCTTGTAGTATGCAAACTAAGACCGGAATAACTTAGTGGTATTTTTTTTTAATATATCTATTTATTAAATTTGCTCTTCCTTATTTATATGGATACGGAAGTATTGATTGATCATAGTAATATATTTGATAATTATCAGAAAAAAATATTTAATATATTTTGCAGCAGTAAAATTTTAATTTGCGGCTATTTGGAACTACTATAATATTTCTAAGAATGCCTTAATAATATTTTTCTGAATAGATTCGTTAAGAATTCTCAGAAGAATATTTGTATAATACGCAATTAAAGAATTCAAGTGCATTTTTCATGCGATAAGATTGTTGTAAAAATATGCATATATGCAATTATTACATTTAAAAATAGCAAATGATTAAATTCACTATATTATATTATTAATTCTACAATTTTTTATTGTGATTTAAATAATTTTTAATTTGCCTTTAATTTATTAAAAAAATTATAATCTATAGCTTAAATACAGTTTTACATTAATAATATGTTTTAAATTTATTTACACTTTATCACTGATAATTATCAGTTTTTTCCAAAATATAAATAATTATACATATAAAGCAAAAACATATAAATGCTTTTTTAAATCAAAAATAGTGTATTTAATATAATCAATACAAATAATATTAGATAATCCCAAAAAAGTCGTTTTTTTATTAAATCGAAAAAATCCCTTTAACTGTTCATTTTTATTTTAATAATTTAAGACATAATTTATTTTTTAAAACATAATTCTCATTTTTTTATTTCCATTAGCAAAAAATATTCGAGACTTTGATGCAAAATATTCTGATCGTCTGCATTTTGATTTTTCTGTTAAGAAAGTATTGCATCAATCAAAATAAATTGTAGTCGGAAAGAGCAAGGTCTGTCGAATAAGGCGAATGTTTTAAAACCTTCTACTTTAATTCCATGATTTTATCGAGAAAAAATTTCACCATATGAGGACCTCTATTTTTTGTTATAGAACTATCAAACAAACCAGCTGATTACAATCGTAGCTTACTGTTATTGTTTGGCCAGGTTTAAAAGTCTTAAAATGCGCAACTCCTTTGCAATCAATCAAAAAAATAATAAGTAATATAGGAATATATTTTATTGGAATAAATTCTGGACTTTGGTAAAAAATTGAAAAGGCACCCAGAAGACGATATTTTGACAGACTCCAAAAAAATAATAATTTGGCACTCGTATAAATAAATAGAATGAAAAGCTTTTTATGCACAGTCGTCTTATTTATTTTTATTAGTACACGTAGACAACAAAATCAGTGTATGAAATATGTTTAGAAGTACCTGAATGCAAAGAAGATTGTTTTAAATATTCTTATTGTTTAAAATACGAAATTTACACAAATAAACAGAATCATAAAGACGACAATAAAAGAATATATATAAAGTTGACAATAGTTAATACATTATCATTCAATATCTTTACAAAAATATTCGCAAAATTCGCAAGCATGTCTCAACATTCAACAATATATTACACATAATTAAAATAATAAGGTCAAAACCGGTATAGACTATTTTTCCCTCTGTAATACCGGTATTATTGCAATCTCTAGTGAGAGCATTTTAAAACTGCAAAAACCATTTGATAAAATTCTATGAATCTTAATAAAATTAAAATATTGAAAAAACGTGTTTTTGACAACTTTTGCCCTCCCCCTGGAAAATGTAAAATGACCATAAATGATACGATTATATCTTGCTTATTAAGAATAAAAAATATTTTGTATAAATCATTCAATAATAATTTATTATTTAATAAAAACCATTAATTTATATATAAATTTTAACATTATGTCGTGCTAACATTTTGTCGGGGAGCGTTATGTCGCGTTAATATTAAGTTGATTAACGTTTTGCCGTGTAATTGCAAAAAAAATTATTATTCAAAAATAATCGATACATTTTCAACCCTTATGGCTCGTTAAGCATTTTTGTTTTGTTTTGTTTTTGTTGCATTATTTTTCCGTATATGTAATAGAAAAAAATAGTTGTAATTGCTTTATATTTAATATTTATATCTGTTATGGTTATTTAATACTTTTAATATTTGATAACTGTTTTTAATTTTATTTAATAACTGATTTTCTGTAATTCTACACTATTTTATATGTAAAGTATGTATTCAAATTAAATTAATTTCTAGTTTATACTTTTTGATTATTTGACATTTTAATTATTTGATAGCTGTTTATTTCTTTTTTCAATATGAATAAAATAATATGAACAAAAATTTTAATCTGCTTCTGTGGCTCGCACCCGCGGTCTCTAAATTACTAGTCTGAGAATTTACGGACTACGTTATTTTAACTGACGATGATTTAATATTTTAAAATATGAAATACCACAATATGTTTTAGTCTTATATTATAAGAGATTGATTGTTACAGTTTTATAACTTTCGAATTTTTTATTTCAGTTCCGGAATACTGATATTGCTTTTTTAATTATAATAAATTTATATAAATATAATATTAAAAATAAAATATATTGTAATTTTACTTTACATAATAAGACATAACATATTACTGAGATATATTAAAAAAAAACATAGCAGAGTTACAATTTGCTTATATAAAATATTTAAAAACCCAGTTGGGCAAAACCAGTATGGAAAAACCAATACATGTTTTCAAACTTGTTTGGTTCAACACCCTCAATATATTAGTATTTCCTTGTGAAGCTTTTATTGTAATGCATAAAGATTTTTAAGGTATGCAAAACTTTCATACATAAACATACATGATTCAGGGCCAACTTGTGGCGTGTGCGAAGTGTGAAGAGGCGCCTAAAATATTTCGAAAAATATATTATAATTTTTTTTAGTTCCTAACCATTGATTTTCTATCGAATAAATTGTACTAGAGTAAAGTAAATAAAACACTGGAACGAGTAAAGCAAGAGAATCATTTCAAATAGTGTAAGCGTGGTCTTAAAAATATTTCATTTAGAGGTCAATAAAAATCCATACAAATGGCATTACTTGTGAAAAAATATCCAGCAAGAAATCATCTCATTGATCTTCAAAGCTACATAAGACAAAATTTGGATGTAATGAAAAATGCTTTGTATTTTTCTATAATTGTAGACTGTACGGCGGAATCCGAAGTTCGCAACTCAAAAGTTTAAATTAAGGAAAGTGTAATGGAATTCATAAATATTTATGACACGACTGGAACGAAGATGAGTAAAAAATGAAAAGTAATTTTAAATTCTTTGAAACAGTATGCCTTATTCTCCGAAAATTTTCGTGGTCAAGGCTACGACAATGGAGCTAATATGCAAGGTATAATAAACGGTCTACAAATATTCTTTCAAGATCGTTTTTCATTCCATATGTCATCTAGTCATTGTTGTTGCTATAAAAAGATTTAAAATCTAAAAAAAAATCAACAATCAAAATAATTTACATTTTTTTTTGGAATTTACAAAGCCTTTTTTAATATATGAGTTAAAAATTAACGGTGAAAACATTGAGTAATATTTAGTGTTTTAAGGACCAGATTGAAAAGCATTAATTATAGAGTAACAATTATCTATGTATCACAAGCTCTTAAGCAGTATATAATTTATTATTTTAAAAGAGGTCCTTTCTATGGAAGTTTTTAGAAAATTGATTGATCCCTCTTTTTGCTTGTTTTAGATTAATTTAAAAAGCACACAGTAGAGCCAAATTATACTTTAGTTCTTAATAATATAAAATATAACAGTAATTGTATATTTTTCAGTAAAAATATATTTACACTAGCATGAATTTAATCTTACTCTTTTTTACTGCTTTGATGAAATTAAATCCGAATTCATTTTCCCAGGTAAATATAAATTAATACTACCGAAAATATAATATAACTGATAGGCGCTAGTGAAATTATATACTGCTCTAAAAATGTCAGTTATAAAACATTTATTTGCTGTTCAATTTCAAATCTAAACCAAATTAAAAACTTAAAAAAATATGGTTAGTTTTAGAACATTTAATATATTAAGGTTAGGTTTTGGTTTGAACATTTTGATCTTAACGTGTAATGTGTCAATTATCAGAACTTAAAAGCTTTTAAAGAGTTTTTATGCTGTGATAATTGATTATAATTAACGGCTCTCGAAAAATTTCGTCAAATGTGTAATTTTTTAATGTTGCAAATTTCAATAATATTTTGTTAATTTGCAGCTTTATAAATGGCGTTGTTAAAACTCTTATAAGTATAATATCATAAATATTTTTTTATTAATATTATATCACGATTTTATAAATTATTTTCTTAACACTATTATAAAATATTAATTTCAATTTAATGGCAATTCTTTTTTTTAATATTTATTTTTATTTGATAAATAGCTTTTAAAAAAATTATCGGTTAGTGTTTTAGTCATTAATCTTATTAATAAAACATTTCCTTTAAATTTTAACTACCCATTTCCTTATAATTTTATATTTATTCTATTTACCTTGTACTTTGAAGTGCACGCACTTATTTTTATACAAATAAAGTTTTAATTGTGACAATCAATTATATTAATGCATTTATACATGTTTGTAATTACGGTAGTCTATGTCAATCTAAAAAATTGAGTTATGTTCTTGGGATTCCAGTTTGCTTGAAAAGTATGGTCTTGGTCGATATTTAGCGTAGCTCAGCTGAACTCTTGTTTAGTATAAGTTGGAAACGAAATAGTGAAGTTTCTAATGTAAGCTACTGAGAGGTTAGCATGTTTGTGGCGGTATCTACTATGACCGAATTCACAGAATTCTACGTTGAAAGAAACAAAATATTAAAAGGCCCACGATTTATTATCGTTTAACGCTTATCTCAAAAATAGGTGTGCGTCGCAATTTTTGTAAAGGTTTAAATTATTTGTATTTGTTGTTTCAAGACGCAATGATTTTATTTTAATTATTTTAATAATCCGATCGCGATTAATTTATTTCTAGTTATTTATTTTATACGCAAATCAGCACAAATAAACGTATGTATTAGTAGATAAAATTCATTCTAAAGATTATTTGCTATTTTATATACAATAAATTCGATAAGATTATGTATTTAAAATAATCCATAAATTTTTCTGAATTTATTCAATCGCAGCTGATCTTAATTCTGGAGATTTAATTTCCATGTAAACAACTCCAATCTATATAATATAATGCAAATCATATGTTCCAAAACTCATATACAACAGATTATTTTTTATTTAGTACAAAATTTATTATTTTTTAGATACTTTAATCGTTTAATTTACATCCACTAATATGCGATTGAAGAAAAATCTTTGTTCTTAAACTGTCATATATAGAACAATTAATTTTATCAGCTTTTAGCAAATCTTAGCGAGAATTTTTTAGGCAACGATCAAATACAGTTATAAGACTTATTATATATAAATATTTTCAATCAGATAAATAACTTGAAACTTGTGACTTATTATTTGATCTTTTAAAGACATTGAAACCATATCTCTTTTTTTATGCATAATTTTAAAAATTAATCCTTGAACGTAAAGTTTGACATTTATTTTTTGACACATCGAAATTCCAAGATCTGTAAAAAAATATCCTGTATTAAAAACATCACCCTATCCATATTTAGCACCCTAAAACGGACAGCTGTTTACTTTTTGTATATTTGCGGTATCATAAAAATTAAAATTGCAAATTAATATGGATTAATTTTTTCTTTCTATAATACATAATAAAGCAGGTTGGTCTTAAAAAATATTTATGTATTACATAGAAAGTAGGTTAATAAGACTATACCTGTATACGGGTATTTAAAGGTATGGCGCCTGATATTTACAACTATAATCATAATGCGAAGTATTATCTTTTTTTGTTCATGGTTAGAAAATCCTCATATATATTAATTTTAATAAAGAAAAATATTGTGTTTTCTTAATTAATATAGTTCGTTCGAGTTCTCTATTCAATCTGAATTAAAAAAAACATAATGTTATATAGTAGTATATGCATATATTATAGATACCGGAACTCTAGACGTAAACATTATCTAAATCCGTATACTCAAAGCTGTTTTTCAATGAAGCACATTGTCATTTTTTGTATTTGCTCTACGCATTTTATGTAACCTATCTCCTAATTTTTTATAGAGTTCTAAGTCTCAATTTACGCAGATTTCTATTTTTTTAAGCTATATTCCATTATTATATGTGTTCTATGCTTCAATTTATGCAAAATTTCGCAGAATCATTCTACCGTGCAAATCGAGGTATGACTGTATAGCATTTTTACCTGAAAATACATAAAAAATATGACTAACTAACAATAGATCATAAAAGCATTTATTTTATAATATAATACATGTTCAAGTTAGTCACTATTTTTTATATCCTTTTTTTATTTCCTTAAATAATAACTACAATATATTATCAAAAATAAATTTATCTAGTTTATAAAGACAGAACGTCATTTTAATATTAACGTGAAGTAAAAAGTTTTCCGTTTTTATTTTTAATCTAACCTTAAGAATCTATTCTGTATTAGTCTCCAACATCAAGACCGTCTTTTTGCGTAAATCATCTTCTTCTGTGCTATAAACTAAATTTTGTAGAAGAAACACACTTTTTATTAATTTTATCTATCGGAGCTATGGTTCTATTTTTCCAATGTTTCCAGCATAATAACAACATTAATTTTCTGATTTTGTAGAACAAATTTCTGAAAGCCCATGGAGAACTTAATTTGGAATTTTTAATCCATCGGAAATCATAATAATGTTTTCATTTATAAATGAGGTGGAGTTTAATAATATTATCTTAATAGAATGAATTATCCTACTTCATATGTGTCCAAACTTCTAGGCAAATAGTATAATGTAATGTAAGAGACTCACTTCATCATCATTCGCATTCGACAACGTCGCCCGATAGTAAGACCGATTAACATATGTTTATTAGTATGCATATTAATTCGCGCAATAAAAATATATACTAACTTCTTAAGTTACAGTACTTAAAAACCTAATATTATTAGGTAAAAATTACAATGCATTTAAATAATCTTAAATATTGTAGCCAGACTTATTTGTGTCTACATTAACAAAAATATTAATTTCCTAAAATAATTTATGTAGCGTCTAAAAATTTTCTACCTTAAAAAATCATTATTATATTATTAAACACAAAACCAAATTTTGTATGTCATTTTATAATCGCAATAAATAATATTAATGCAATTTAAAATCATTAAAAAAAATGTTAAAAACTAAACTTCTTTTATTCTAATATAATATATTTAGAAAACTTTCAATTTTCAAAGCAAAAAATTTAAAAAACTACATTTTTCTTATTCCAATATATATTTAGAAAACTGCAATTTAAAATTATACAAAAAAAATTTGAAACCAAATTTGTTAAAAACCGTAACATTTTTTTTATAATAATTTAAAAAACTTGAGTTGAAACTAATGATTAATCAAGTAATTTTACATTAAAAACTATTTTATTTTTGTGGCAAAAAAGTAAAGAAAATTGAATAATTCAGATTCATTTTACATTTAAGCAAAACTACTTTTTTTTTAATTAAATTTAATTAATATAATTTTTTTTTAATATTATGACAGGAACACCCGTAATCGTTGCAGCAAAATGAGCCTACAGGACTTTTTAAAAGTATTATAATTTATTTATTTTCTACTGACTTTCTAAAGAAAAACTTTTTGCTCTTTTCAGCGCAAAATATATGATTTACTATTTAACGGTATACATTAACAGTTTTAAAGCGCTTAAAAAAGTGAACAAGTCTTCGGACTTGAAGTTATCTCTGCTAAATAATTGTACTAAAATACTAAACGCTTTGTAGATTCACAACATTGCCAGATTTTACTGATTTTCAAATCAACGTTACGCAGCTACAATCTATACAGTAACAAATAGTCTGTTTCCACCCTTAATCATCAAGATTAGCCATAAAAATACGTTACACTTACCCTAATTTTTAAGGATATATAAATCAGAACTTGAACGTACTAAAACACTTCCTACAGATTCAAAATATTTAGGCTCTATAATCTAGTGTGTTTGAAGATATGCGCTCATAAATTCACGCTTTGCACTCAAAATCTCGCATTCCGCACTTATAGCGCAACTAATAATATTAATGAATTTTATTTTTTGACTGCAATTATATTAGAGATATTTGCGAGTTATTAATAATCAAAAATATAGTGGATGAGAAAATCTTTTTGAATCTAAAGTTTGGGGATTGCTTATTTTCAAATAAACGTAAAAGTACGGTTTAAGTTAAATTGATTAAGTTTTAAGTTTCGTTGTGTATAATATTAATTTTACTAAGATTTTACAAAAATATATTATTTAACGTAAGTTAAAATAAATAAATGATTGCCCTACTAAAACTATGTAAAAGGATTTTGTTAAGCGTGAGTTGATATATAATTTAGTAAAATTATTATTTAAAGAAATAATATTATTAAATACAAGTGAAATATCTATAAATATACGTAGTTTATGATTACTTATATTTATTGCCAAAATTATTTCCAGAAAATTATATAAATTATTTTTGTTACAAATGATAAAAAAATACATACACATATTAGATTATTTTATTATTAAATTAACAGATTAAACTTCCGACGGTACTTTATAAATTCCACTGAATACAATTATGTTTGTAGACTTCTCGATGATGAGATAAATGAAAGGTTTGTTAGCCAAAAATTTAGGAGGCGTATTCCTATTAGACAACTCTCCCTCTGAAAATAAAAATAAAAATTGTTACTTATTCTAAACACAATAATTAAACTTGATTTAATTTTTATTTTACCCGTAACAGCAGAAGATACAGTTCCTTCTTCGTTCACATCTATCTTAGCCTTGTGAATAACACGCGATAAGAATAGACTGTTTGACATTAACGAAAGATCTGCATAAGTTGGATCAAACACATCGTAAAGTCCCATCTAAACGTATATTAAACAATAAATATAATAACAGATTCGCATAAAAAATGATATATTAAATACATACATTGTTCAAAATCTCATTCATGACAATATCTGAAGTGATGGAAAATCTTGGTAAATATACGTCTACTTCGTCGTCTTCGTACATACGAGCAGTCTTAAGTTCTTCAAACACTTCCTTCATATGGAAGTTTTGGAATTTGGAGTAAAAGTCTATTAGTTTAATTCCGTAATGAGGCAACATTATGATCATAGAAAGCCTGTTTTCCTACAAAGATAAAATATTATTATAGTGTATATTGTTTTGTTATTTAAAAAAAAAGCATTTAAGAGTAATCTAATTTTACAGCGTTCAATTACTAAAGAAATATAATGAAAAGATTTGATTGATAAGAATGAAAATGTATCTAAAAATTACTAAAAATACTACCAAAGCCACAAAACTTTACAACGTCATACGAATGATGTGCTTAAGAATATTTATGTACAGTGAAATAATAATAATTCGATTCAAACGAATCGTGAGATCAGAAGATCTGCATAGAAATGTATTTTCCATCTTCACTATCCACTATGAAGTCATAGTGATAATTTGGAATAATAATAAAAGTCGTGAGATTCATTGTGTTGTGTTTATTATAATACATCATCAAATACCCTTGAGAATAAAATTACGTTTCGATAGTTATTATGAAGATGTATAAATATGTACAGGCTGTTCCTAAGATCCCATAAAAATTATTTGTATTTATTATTTTTAATAAACTTGTGAAGCTTCCTATTAAACGTTTTCAAAATCACAATAAAATTTATTCTAAGTATAAATGTTATTAACATGCAGGTGAACAATGGGATGATTCTAAAATATATTTTTAGCGAAATGTCATGTACACTGAAAAATAATGTGCACCAAAATTATTCTCCTGAGGATGCTGAATAACATTTCCGATGAACCATTAAGAAGATAAAATTAAATATATAAATAATATCTGCGTTAAAAAATAAATAAAAATTAAACAATTGAACAATTGTTTTTTTTAAATAAATACTGTTAAAGTATAAATGTGTATTACTAGTGAAGTATATATTTTTATTGCTATTTTAGTGAAATCATATTTAAATACATTTTCACTAGTGTTGTTTTAAAATTGTACAGTTGCAAAACGTCCATTTTTTATTTAAAGCTAAATAAAACCTAAAAATACTAAACCAAACATGATCTAATGAAAATTCAGAAATTAACTATAGTTTTTTAATTTCATAAAGTTAGGTTTGGATAACATTTAATTTATTTAACCCTTTGGGTGCAACGGTGTCTTTTTAAAAAAAAAGGTTTTTCATATACATTATTATAATTTAATTCATTTAAAAACTGTTTCATGCCATTGTCATATATTATTAAAGTGGTAACAAGCTCACAAATTTTTTTGAGCATCATCACGTCAATAGCGATCTTTGCGCTTTTTTTATTTATTTTATTTAAAGACGAACAACTATATATTTTAGCATCCAAAGGGTTAAATATTATAGTATTAAGGGACAATCTCTGATTATGTGAAAATATGCGTATAAATATATTTTACTGATTCTGAGAAGTTACAGTCCACCCCCCTATTGCGTAAAGATTGAAACTTCGTTATAGGAGACTTGACACCCATACAAAATTTGAGGTTAGGTTTTTTTAATTGTATTTTGTCAATTTACCGAAATCAGAAAAATCAAACTTTTTTTCTATTTTTATGTATTAAATTTAATTTAGTTTGTAAGCAAGAACATGTGCCCTATTTTCTTTGATTTGAAAAATTTCCTTGATTTTGCAAGTACCAGAGGTGTCAAACAGTTTGAAAAGATATAAAAAAATTGCAATAAAATTTTAAAATATAAAGTATTGCATTCTAAATCAAATGCTAACGGTGATTATTATATTAACATGGTTTTTGCATTTAAATTATAAAATAAAAAAATAGATAAGCTTAGAAAAATTACATATTATTTTAAATGTACTATATTTTGAATGGTGGATATAAAGTGTCATATCATATATATATATATATATATGTAAATATATTTTATGATTCATTACTACTTTTTTTAAATTTGTAATAAATATTAGTATTGCATAATTAAATCGTTTTATTATAAAAAAAACTTAAAAAGCGTATACATTAAATGTAATGCATTAAAAACTTCGCTATAAAGGGGTTTACTGTGGCATTGAAAATATAATTTCACTAGTAATACACATTCACTATAGCATATGCAATATATATGTTTTCTCTAACTATTGATTTGATAAAAAATTGCTCAAAAATCATTGCAATTAAATATTTATTTTTATACTCTCAGATTATTCTAAAATAATTAAAAACATAATTAGACAGATGTTTTAAATTATTTGTAAATAAATCACCCGTGTTGCAAAATATACATTGAGTTGTCAATCACTAATTAATTATATTGCAAAATTTATAGCACAACAAACCAACTAAAATAAAAGTATAAACGTGCTACAAAAATTTAAGTCCGTCAAATATTTGTACATATAAATCAGGTATAATATATACCATTAAAAAACTAATTACAACAGTAAGCATTATATAAATTGGTTTATCGTTTAAAATGACCATAAACTTATTAATATTACGTCATTTTGACGCAAAATAAAATCCATTGGGGATCAAACTCAGTACCCACGCACGAATGAAAGTGACATATATACATACAACTACAACTCTAGCCGTTTATTAGTATTAGTATAAATGTATGATTGTATTTTAATTAAATGAGAAGAAGAGGAAGATGTTTAATGTCCAATAATGAATTATGTACATAACTAAAATATAATTTTCAATATATGAAACATGGAAATGCTTGCAAATCATACTGTATATATATTTATATATAAATTAAAATTTTGAGTCCGATTCGAAAAGCCAATGAGTTTGTCAAGAAGTGTGCTACAAAAAAGCAAAGAGTTGCTTCTACAGTGCCCAACAACAAACTATGCGTGTATAGCCAAAAAAGAAATGAGTGCCTAATATATAAATGTTTAACCTCTCCTTTGTTGTTCACGCATTTACTGAATTCGTCGACATTATTCGAGCAGGAATCCTAAACCGAAAACAAGTTTTTTACAATAAATTTTGAATTGTCGCTTTTAAAGTCTCTTTTTAAAAAGAGCTGCGGAACTGCAGCACCCCCAGATAAAATATTTACTGAACTGCAGTTCCGCAATCTTATCATAAGTCTTATAAAACATATTTTTATATTACCTCTCCGTATGGCAATTCAATGACGTGCGATTGGAACTTTCTCATGTTGACGTAAGGGAAAGCAGCCCTTTTAGACATCATGTTAACATAGCCTATTATTGTCTTACTGTCTTCGTCGTAAAAAGGTTCTCTTTTCGTCAAAGAGGCGTTGAACGGAAGAGTCCATTGCCCTTTGAAGAAAACTGCGTTGGTGATAATCATCTCTGCGTTTCTCAAATCATCTAAACAAAACCATTAAATTTAATTATTTATAAATCTAACTTACCACTTCGCATGGTTAAAATGTTTGTATATTTTAATGTTAAAAAGAATGGGATATAAAATTTAAATTATATTGGTCGCTTAGTTTGATGATTAAATCAACTTGGAGGGATACCAAGGAAGGAAGTTTATGTATAACATGATGAGTATATTGTCAAATAATTATATTTATTTATAAAAACCTTGATTGACGATCTCGGTGATCTTCCCTCTCGTTGCCTTTCTGATACGCTCGTTTATGAAATTAACCGTATTAAAGTCTCTAAAGTTTACTTTGTACAACTCAGTTAAATAATTTTTCTTTATGATGTCTTCATATTGCTGTCTTATCTGAAATTAAATTGATATAATAATTATTACTACGCCAAAAGCAATCAATGCACGTCGATCGAAACCTACAAGTTTCTTATTATCTGCGAATATCGAATTGGTCGACTCTAATTGAACCGTTGACGTGTTCACCAGAAAAGCCTTGACGATGATTTTAAAGCCATCTCTGATTACATCCGGCCTATTCTTGGGATGCCTCAACACAGTCTCTAATTCTCCTAAAGTGTTGTTGTTAGCTCCTTCTGTGAGAACAGAGAGCATAGACCATACTGATATAGGACTGATCACGATGTTTCCTTTTGGGACGTCCAGCGCTGTTCTCTGCGTAAGAAAAAAAGATAAATCAATAAAAGGAATATAGTAACTGATCGATTGATCTGATATACTAACCAGTAGTAGCTGTATAGAGAAAGTTTCTATTCCTTTATTAATAGTTTCTACAATTTCCTTTTCCCTTGAATTTAAGACTTGAGAGTTGACAAGGGTTAATCCTATGGCGAAGGACACAAACAGAAACGTAACTGAAACAAATAAACAACACAAAATTAATCACTAAAATTTAATTTATATTATTTGCAAAAAAACTGTTAGTGTTATATTATATTTACACAAAATTTCTTGGGTAAATAGAAAAACGAATATTAATGTCCCTCAAGGTATGGCAAAAGAACATGAAGTGCTGTGGAACATCAAAATATGAAAGCTTCAATATCTCGGCCATATAATTAAGGACCAAAATACAAACTGAACCAACTTATCATTCAAGAGAAAAAACGGATGAAGAAGTATATGTACATCACATCACACGGCTACGCAATTTAAGAGAATGGTTTGAATGCAATTCCACTGAAATATTCTGTACAATATATTAATACTAATAGTGTTTTATAGATTGTTTACAATACGAAACATCTGTAGTAATCATTTAACTTAACAATTCAATTCACAGATTGTAAGTGAGTGCGAATATAAATAATTACTTGCATTGGACTTTTGTGTGCGGTTGAATTTTTACAACTATATTTATTTATACATGTATATTATTCAAAGTCAATAGAGCACAGTCCTCATTCTAATTTAATATTCCGGGGTTTACCCAGCCAATTAATAATGCAAATTATAATAACAAATATAAATTGAATCCAATGGTGACGACTTATAATGGGAAATCCCACCACAAATGGCGTACCTAATACAAAACCTGCATTTCTTAACATAAATGTGTAATGTTATCGATTTGTGTGAAGTTATGTTAGTGTTACTTTGACGTAGTGACAATGATGAAACAAATCGCAAAATTTGACAGTGTAAGCCAAAACAACCTGAGTTATATATTCTGCAGGAATGTACAGATAAAAATAAATATAACCTAATTAAATATACACAATTTCTTCCGCGGATTATGTTGGACATAAACTCGAAATACAGGTTGATCCACTTAAAACTTTACATTTAAATAAATAAATATGTTGGTATTTCAATATTTGCAGAACATTTGGTAAATTTAAGTGAAAAAAACATCAACTGTTCAAGAGCTACGACTCTAAATATCGCGTGAAGTTCTCTCTACAGTTTTTGTTTAGACGGATGTTTATGAATATCATGTTTTGAGATATCCCAGAAAAAAATTCTACTACTGTTGCAATGGATTTTTTTATTAATTTAAAACTATATTTAACACATTGCATACTTAAATTATTCCTTAAATATTATTTAATATTCCTAAAAATGCACCCGTGCGGTCGGGTTTAGCCTAAACTAATTTTTTTAAACCATCACAACTTTTTAATTAGTTAAAGTTTTAACATTAAATATAATATACAGTTTCGTAATGGTCGTTTTTTATATTCACAATAATAAAATAAAAAATTAATTTATGTTTAGAGTCACCAAATATACATGTTTTAAAAATAAAAATGATACAGATTATGATAAAATAATAATAGAATACCTTGACTTATTTTTAAAACAACAAATATCAAACTCTGTGACATCTACAATAATATATTTATTTTTAACACTTTACGGTCAATTTACGCGCCAATATTAGCACGACCGTTCAACTTTTTCTTGTCGAATATGACGTGACTTTTAGCGAACTCTTTTTTAGTTCTGTATGAAAAAAATCGAACAACACTTTAATGCCTTAAAATATTAACAATGTGTCTATTTTTTTAAAAACAATTTATTGTTAATAGTAAAATCAATTTTTTTTAAATCTGAGTAATAAAACAATTAACAATTGATAACCTGTGAATCCAAAATTGTCGGGAAAACTAAATAAAATTATTAGGACAGAAAAATCGTAAATAAGCGAACAAGTAAAACAAGCAAAAAATCTTAATTTATAGTAGAGGTCCTAAGAGCAATCGCTGTCGGTGCCACAAATTATATATGTAACTAAAATAAATTAAATAAAAAAACACTGGTCGTTTGTAATAGGTATTATGTTACACCAGATATAATAAAACGTGTTATTTAATCAAGTGACATTTTCTTGCGGCGCTTTCACAGAAGCTTTCCTCGTTTACTCTAAACCATTATTTTTTTTTCTCCTTTTGCGACAGTAAAAAATTAACGTCGTTACAGCACACACATAAAAAATTCAGAGCGTCGTCTTGTAATTATAAGTCGCTGTTGGTGATAAATTATCAGAGACACGTACACAAAAGGAGTTCGTCTTAATATATAATATAATATATTTTTTGTTGTCATTAAATGGAAAGACCTTGGACTGGCATTGAAAACAAATTAAAGAGACAAAGGCAAAGAAGAACGAAAAGAGCACAATAGATAAATAATTTATTTAAAACCTTTGGGTGAAAAAAAAATATTGATAAAAGGCTGCTAAATTATTTAATATTAATATATATTAAAATAAAAAGTACACAGTATAAGCTTCAAATACGTAAAAAATAGAAAACGCATATATAATATTAAAATTGTGTGTTTTTTAAAAGCTTAAGTTCTTATCATATGCGCATTTTATATCAAACGCTTTTTAAGAAATGATTTAGAATACATTCCATGTTTTTGGTAGTATAGCAACTACTTCCAATAGTTTTCGAGTATTCTAAAGTATCGTGTTTGTATTAAATATGACATCCTCAGCGCTTGCAGCTCTTCTCTGACTTGCGCCATCCAGCTCCTTAACGAGTTCACATGAGCTGGTCCGTTAAATGCGGAATTATGTTCATTTATGTTTTTATTTATTTATTATAAATAAAGAAGTAGTGTGCCTTCTTAATTTTACTTGTTGTATCAGTTTTATATATTAAAACAAACTCAAGTCATGCCCGCAAAAACCCTTGTTAAAGCGTGGTCCTATCTTTTTCGATCCAGTATTTTATCTCAATAATATGGACTTGCTTTTAGTTTAACGCATTTTGTTCTAGTCACTATTAGAAATTATATATGTTTTTTTGTTACTTCACTTATGAGCGTTTGCAACCCTTTTAGACTATTCGCTATAAGTACTGTGTCATCGGCATATCACATGTTATTAAGTGAGAGTTTTAATTTTTAACATCTAAATATTTTTTTGTATAGATTACATAAATCAAATTTTTTCTTGTATAACCATTTCTTTTTCAAATTCTTTAGAGACTTATCCAATATATATTTATATTTTTTTTTATCCTAATAAAAATTAAACTTGCTGTATGGTTCTTTCATTATTACTGATTTGTTGGCTTATTTCAGTATCTTTTACTTTGTTCATATCACTGTAAACTGTGATTTGATCATCATAATACAATACAGCATTTTTTATACTAATATGTATAAAGCGGTTATGCGTATCAAAGTGGGCGTTCATTAAACAATAGGCGCGAAGCAGGTACAAAAACCCCGGATTACACATTTCATAGAATGACGACATGTTACTAATTGTAACGATTTAGATTTTTTGCTACGCCATTATACACATTAAATAATCTGTTTCTGTCTAAAAATATATTTCCGTTGTAACTTTTCGTAGCACCGTGACTCACTGTGTGCGAACAAAAACCAGCTCCACCGACCTTACCGTATATAGAGCAACATTTGCAACAACACCAAATCTTTTTCTCTCTCTATAGTAAAATTTCGCAATTATAAATTATTAGAGGGTGTATTGTGAGGAGCTGATGCGATTAACTACAACAATCGCTGCGAATGCAACACTCTTTGGCGGACCTCGACGGGAGTACAACGGCTAGCGGGGCCTCATCCGCCAGCCATTAAATCCTAAAATGTATTATTACTATATAAACATAAAATGTGACTCACGTGATACTTACATATATAAATACAATATGAATTTACATTTACACTACAATTAAGAGCCACACAAAAAAATGTAATAAAATAAATATTTATATGGATTTTTGATAGAATAAAATACGTCGATATTTCTTGTATAAATACGATGTTAAATTCACGAGATCACAGATGCAGAAATATGAATTTATGAATTTTTCATGTATCGGGAATGTTTTGGATGTGAACTGCTCTGAACGTCTGAACCTAGTAAAGGTCAATTGGAATTCATAAATAAGATAACGTACGTATGAGTATATCGTTTACAAACGTAATTTTTATGTTCAAATGGATATTTATTAAATAATTCATGTATGTATTTTGTATGCTATTTAAGATTGATATATGATATTTACGATTTTTTTATTAAACCATTTTACTGAAAGCAAGTTTGTTCAGGACTTTTAAATGCGATATATATATTAACGGTAATTAGTAATAAAAAGTTAACTATTGTTTAAAACCTATAAAAATAATTAGATATACATTAAACAGCAAGGTTAAAAATATTATTTTAAAAACCACTTAAAACCAGTTGTAAATAGTTGTATATTAATCATCCTATTACATCAGTCGTTATTTTTAAAAATGCATTTTCACAATATACATATTTATCAAAAATATATATTTTTATAGAGATTTTAATTAGATCTTTAATAATATTATATATTGAATAACACAAATTAAATATTGTTTTTTTTCGTATTAATTTAAGATAGATTATTGATGAGTTAATTTAATCTAATTTAATAGATAAAATATCCTGCTGTTTCGTGAGATAAAATATGTTTTTTTTATTTTTGCTTATAAAAAAATGATACCCCATTTCGTAAGATGATTATTTAAACGCGTATATTTTATAACCTTTACAGTTCAGTTCAATTTCAAATGATATTTTTAACAAACATCGTTGATAACAACCAAAAAAAACACACACGGAACATGGCATTGTTATGTTCTGTTACAAGCGCAAAAAATCCAAACACATTGTTGCATTGAATTTTCGCGTCAAATTGTCAACGACTGGAAAGAGCGAAATCCGGTTTTTTGTGCAGCGAGCGATACTGTGCAAAAAATACGTGTATATTTTTTATATACATACAAATTGTATATATATATATATATATATATGTGCATATAACGCGTTGAGGCACTTTTCATCTACTCGGATAGATAACCTTCATAAATATTCATTCCGGCCCTGTTCAACCTCACATTGTTTTCAACACTGGATTGGTAAGAGGATTTAATGAATTTTGATGGAAGAAAAAATACAATTTATTTATAATCCATTTATAGAATAAATGCGAAACGTCTATTTACATATATATGTATTTATAATAAGACGAGAAAAACGACTTAATATTTGCACAATAAATAATTGTAGAGTTCATTATAAAATAAACAATTACATAGCTTTGCTGCATAAGATCATTGAAACATCGTAAAATAAAGTGATAGTGAAATAATAAAGTAAATATCTTACATAATCTTAACTTGATTCTAATTCATATTGGTTTTAGTTGCTCAACTTGTTGATAACTAAAATCAATAGATTTTTTTTGTTATCGTCTAAAACATAAGTCATGTTACTACCTTATCTTAAATCAAACATCTCTTAAAAAAAGGTATAAAAAATATGTATATGTATTTATACATATGCCAGCTTATATTACAATACAGTGCTAGCAAATGTATATGATTAAAATACAATATGAAATATTATAGTTATTTTATAGTAAAAATATTAGAACAATAAAACATATTCTTATAAAGTTGCAATGATTATTAAGTACTTATTAATCACTAAATATGCTTTACAGAAAACGCTTTTAAATAACACGGTTCAGTAGACCCCTAATAACACGGTTAATTAGGGGCGTGCTATTTATATCCCTTTTACTTTATGTAAGAATATAATATGATATGTACGCACATATTGAAAAAAAAAATTATTGTCCCCCAACTACACGCACCCAAATAGCACGTCCCCAATTTATTGTGTTATTAGGGGGTCTACTGTAATTTTTTTTACATTCAAAATATAACTTAACCATAATTGCACAAAAACATGTCATTTAAAATCTAAACAGGAATTCTATATATTTAAAAATATGTAAAAAAAAAAAATAATATTTATTAGTAAAACATTTAAGGTATTTCTCTCTGCTAAAAAATTAGGATTTTTTAACAGAGCTGCAATTATAATAGCTGATATTTTAAAACAAAAAAATAAATTAAGCTGGCTAACGAACATAAGCAAGATATTTATAAACTTAGTTTTTCGTGGTTGGTTATAAAATTTGTAATATCCCAGAAACATATATGTATATATCAGTGGTGTGCGGCGACTTTTGAAACAGGGCATACAATCAGGGGGGGGGGAACAATAACTATAATTTAAAATTTATTTTCTTCATTTGATAAACAAATGTATTTATTTTCTGAAAATTAATTTTATTCTACGCTCCTTCTTATTGTGAAATTATTACAAAAAAAGTGGATGCTTTTGAAGGCAATGTTCCGCTCCTTTTATTTGTGGTAAAATAAAAAAGACTTGAACTAGATCAGTACATATATCTGTAGCTTAGTTCAGATTCACCATTTGAAGTTCGTTTTTATTTTTTTATACATATATTCTTGATATGATTTTTTCCAGAGTCGCGCCTCAGGAATTTGTTTATTATAAATAAATTACTCATTAATTTACATTTAATTAAAGGAATATTTAACCGTACAGTACAATGTTTTGATTGATAAATTAGTATAAAACATCAGAACAGCTCATTATGAATTTGGCAGCGCAGAGTGAATTTTTTAAATTTAAATAAAATATCGGGCCTAATTAAGCCACGTAGAGAGATTTTTTTGTGCATATTTTTAATATAATAGAATAATACTAGATGTCGGTACTTCACTAACGCGAGGTACCGTAGCTAATATAATATTATAAGCGTACGCAAAATATGTTATTAATTGAATCATGACGTTTTATTTTATTTGCTTGTTACTATTTATATTAATATATACTTATATATTTATAACTAAAAACTTAGAATAAATATAACTTGTCCACAACAGTGTACATTTTGTATATTTCTTATTAAAATATACTTTAAAATATGATCATAAAAATATTTGATAGATAATAATATATAAATTATACATTTTCAAAAATATAATAAAATAGTACAACCATTTTAAAATTTTCATTAAAGCCAAAATAAAAAAGTTAAGAGTCAATACTAACCAAAATGTTTCTTTTATGATTTTACTAATAAAAAATACTGGTGCGTACTGTCAGAGACATCTATCGATCGAAGCAATATTTAAAAATATTTTTAAATTAAATTATATCATAGATATCTAAATTCCTAACTGTCTTAGTATCAATACATAATAATAATACTTGCTTATGATAATTCATGACTATGTATGTCAAAGTTCAACAAATAACAAAACTTTCTGCATTTCATTGTTGCGACATTCATTTTTATAACTCACTTCCTTCATTTTGATATTTTTAATTATATTACTTATGCTTCCTTTTAATGACCTCAAAGATAAACAAACCGCATTATTCCCGCTCGAGAATTGCGAACAGGAAACCTCAAGACATTTTAAGGTTTGCTTTGACTTCACAATACCCACTGTTTCATACTTGAAAATAATATTAAAAAAATTGGTACAAGGTCTTGTTTTAAAATATAAGGATTTTTATAAATAAATAATGTAAATAATCACTTGTTTATTTGTGTATGTGTGGGAGCAATTATTGTATATGTGTGTGTGTTGGATGACCTTTGCTTAATCACATCCAAAGTGTCTTGGTGTCATAACGCCAGAATGGAAAGTGTTCGTCAAAATCACCAAAAACAATTTAGTATGTCGTTAAAGACGCGCACTGTATTATCTACTAGTAAACTAACCTGCTCGTGACATTTTGTCTTGAATTTTCGTCCCAACTGGTCACACTGGATTTAATATATATGTACTGGTTCTCTATCAAGCACTTTTTAACACCAGATTAAGAATACAAAAGTAAAATCCAAAAACACAAGAAATCCAAGAGCAGAAGAGCCACTGACTGCTTCAGGTCAATCGCTATGCGTCATCGTGGCGACCAAGTTCAACAAGAACCATGAATAAACTGGCTTCAAAACGTGTTTACGAGTATTTAATGCCTCTCGATGATGGACTACAGGGCGGTCAGAAAGTAAGTTACAAAAAAACTTTTATTTTTTTATCTTCTTCCAAGAACTCGAAGAATATTTTATTACAGAATCGATGCTTGGAAAATGTGCTTTACTGCGTACTCTAGAGGAAAACCTTTTTGGGACTTGATTTAAGACCTGTTTAATACCGCTATCAAATAAACAGCGTCCGATATATCAAACTGACAATCTGCACGTTAAACCCAATGATGTACATTTGTTGCAAGGAATTGAATTTTGGGTTACTTAAATAAAATAAATCTACATGTATACAAATATTGATAATCGAACAGACTGATAAAAAAATATTAAGCGTTCGAATTAAAAAGGCATCTAGCCTAAGATAAATTAATGAATTTTAAAATTATAATAAATTAACATTGAATGGTTTTAAATAATGAGATAAAATAATCCCTAATAGCAACAAGTCTTATAAAACTATATATTTCATATTCTCTAGTAATAGATGTTTTAATCTACAGCTTTATATTTATAAATATTGATAAGTAACTGGAATTTTGAAATTAAGTATTTCTATTCACCATATCTATGGAAGTAAGTGAAAATTGGCTTACCACATTATTATAAAAATAGATATCGTTATCTTATTTGAGAAACTATTGTGAAACTTTGGGCGTCTTTAGAAATCATAAATATTGATCAGATAACAGTAAATATGCGGAAGAATCATTGAAAAATTAAATTATTAACATTTGTGTACGGAAGTACTAAGTTGATATAAAAAATATTTTTAAAAGCGGCCCTTCATTTTGTAAAATAATGAATAAATATATATTAAGTCGTATTGAAGTCTTGGGTTGACGGAGAGCGGCAGATTTCGGTCGCTTCAGCGTAGCTCCGCTTCCAAGTCATAAGCGAAGTGGTAGTTCTGTGTCTGAAGAAAGCTACCGAAAAAGTATATAAGTTAGTGATTTAGTAAGGCCATGCTTAAGATTTAATACTCTTTAGAGTTATGAGAGCCCAATATATTTTGATAAAATATGAAAATAATTCAAATTAACATTTTTTAATTTTTTTTTTAAATTGATTTAATAAAATAAAATAAAATTTGTGAATCAATATATTTAATATATTATAAGTATTTTTAATAAATATAAGTGAAAATATGAGCGACAAAATAAATAAATCTTATATTTTTAATTAAAAAATAAATAACAGCTTTTTAATTAAAAATAAAAAAAAATATAGTAAATTATAGGGTTTTTGTAAAAAAAATATAGACTGATTTTATAATATAGATATATAATAAATTTCAATATTAAATACAACTATTAATAAAATGTGAAAAAAATACAAATCTCATTTTTTTAAGTAACAAGAAACCAAAATTATATTTACAGTAAAATACAAAAAAAAAAAACGCTTTTTTAATGTAAGATAAAACTGAAACGTGAAAAAATATTACAAATAAATATATTTTAAATATGAGCGAAGAATAAATACTAAGCCATAAAGTTAACAAATTTTATCAAAAAATATGCTTTAAATTCTGCAGAAAATTTATGAATAAATTATTTTTTAATAAATGTGATTAATCACATAATTAAAATATAAAATATAACATGTAAATTAACATTTTTTAATAATTGATTGAATAAAATTTAATAAAAAATGTCAATCAATATTTTTTTAATTTTAGTAGAAAACATTAAAAATTGTTACATGTTAATTATGTTTAATTAATACGAGACTAAAGCAGTGAGCTACAAAATAAACGAATTTTATATTTTTAATTACAAAATAAATAACATTTTTTTTTAATTACAAATACAAAGTTAGAAAATTAAAGGAGATTTTATGAAAAAATAAATTATATTATAATATTAAATACAACTATTAATAAATAATTGTTTATAAAATGTGAAATAAATACATATCTAATTTTTTTAAGTGACAAAAAACCAAAATTACATTTGAAGTAATATACAAAAAAAAACGCTTTTTTAATGTAAGATAAACTAATACATAAAAAAATAATACAAATCAATCAATTTAATCAAACATATGAGAAAAATAATAAGTGACAAAATTAACATATTTTAATTAAAAAACGTGCTATAAATTCTACAGAAATTAATTGATGAATTAATTGATTTTTATTAAATATGATTAATAACTAAAATATAAAAATTATCTTATTTTTTCAAACAAAATTTTTTTAAACATTATTTAATTCTTTTTTAACGTAAATTTTATATTTTATAAAATAAAATAAATATTATGGAACAATATTTTTTTATTTAAGAATATGAAACTTAAAAATGAATAGTTGTTACACGTTAATTATTTTTAATAAATATGAATATTAAACAATGGGCGACAAAATAAACAAATGTTATATTTTTAATTAAAAAGTAAATAACATTTTTTAATTGAAAATAAAAAATATTTTTTTGTTCAGAAAATTAAAGGTTTTTTGGGAAAAAAAATAGTTTTATTATCAAAAAATATAACTTATTTAAATAATAAATACGACTATTAATAAATAATCTTTTATAAAATGTGACAAAAAACAAGTAAAATAAAACTGAAACATAAAAAATATTACAAATCATTTATGTTAAATAAATATGAGCGACAAAATAATTTTAAAATATGCAATAAATTAAACAGAAAAATCATGAATTTATTTTTATTAAATCTGATTAAAAACTATAATATAAAATGTAAATTTAAATGTAAAACTGATCTTATATTCCAGACAATAAATTTTAAAAATATATTATTTCATTATACTAATAATGAAAAAACGATAAAAAGTAGTTGAATCATATACTTATAATCCATAATTTTATTTTATTTTTTTTTAAATAGTATCAAAATTTAAAAATAAATATCGATTACATCTAATACTTTTTTTGACAAAGTAAAAATGCTAAAAATTACAATTCAAGCACAAATAATAAATAACTTAAGTTTATATATTTTATTAATTTTTAACTAATAAGACCTTGACATTTATTCTTTTCTATGGCAAAATATTGCATCAACGATCTTAATATTCACTACTAAAAATAACAAATAATAAAACTTATTATTTTCATAGCTTTTCTTTGAAAAATTACTAGTTTTAATATGCTATTGTCATATTTATCATGAATTCTTTATTATTATTATAATGCATCAATCCATTTACTACATTAATTAATGGAAAACTTTCCCAATTAAATAAAAACCATGATAAAATAAACACAAATGACCTTATTAAGCACAATAAATTACCAGTTATGAGAATTGATGATAAAAAATAAATTTAATTGCTTCCATACTAATTATTCGCATTTTATCACAATTGTTGTGATAAAAATGTTTATATCAGTACAGCTCAAATAAAATTCATATTGTTTTTAATAAATACTTTTTAGCAACACTGTATCTAACTATTGACCATTTTCAAACCCAAATGTGATTTTCCAGATGACTTCTAAAAAATCTAGCAGATTCTCTTCATTCAACCAAGACGATGCAAGGTCAGCTGCGTTTACTTTGCGTCACTTTTCATATCTAAAGTAACTAATAATAATTTTTAATATTATTAAAATTAAACAACTATGAATGATTAATAATAATTATAAATAAAAACCCAGTCAGTTTAGAGAAATAATTTCAATTCTGCATTTCCTCTACAGATGTGAATACAGTTATATATTATACTAGTGACGTAAATGCATATATTATTTCTAAATTAATGTATCGCTCATAATATTCGTATTTGCACTGTACTTTAAGCAGAAACAGGGATTATATTTATTGCTATTGGTCTTGTAAATTCCAATTGAGCAGGAAACTGATAAGAAACAGCGTCAAATGTGAATGAATCATAAATGTAAACATGTAACAATACACGTACGTATTTTATGTAATTTCAGACTATTTGCATAAATACTCACTGTAAACTCGAAAACATTGTATGACAGTAGTAAAATATATAGTCATAGTAAATGAAATGAAATTCGATAAGAGTCGTTATCAAATGACTAATAAATGGCTTGAAGATTTTAGGTTATCAAGCGTAGAAACTATCAATGACTTAAATGATAGTTATAAATATATTAATGGTAGAGTTAATCAAACTAATATTATTATAAATTAAATTTGTATTGGTTCACAATATTACTTTAACAAAAACTAAGAAATAAAATTGTTTAACCTACGAATTTAATTCTCGAATATTATTCTTTAGTTGTTTCATAGACATCGATTTTTTGTCCTTTAAAATAACCCCATATAAAAAATCTGAAGCGGTTTATTCTGGTTTTATCTCATGCAGAAACGACAGCGATCGTTTCATATGAACTGTAAAAATCAAACCAACTAAAACGAAAACGTAATCTACTTTATAAGTAGTAAAGATCCAGTACTTTACATCGCAAATAGAGCTTGTATATGTTTATCTTATTACTAAAATAATGTGGCAAAAATCATAATTTATATTATTTTTTAAATATATATATATTTTTATTAAATTAATGATTTAGATCTTAACTTAAATTCATTGCATTGTCTGATAAATATTTATTGCATCTGAAATTCCTAAATATGCATATGCATTTTTCCTTCTCCTTAATTTATTTTTTATTGTACTATATATGAGTATATTTTCAGCTTAAATTACAAATCATGTCATTTATTCCATATTTCTGCATCGTAAAAATTTTCAAATTGTCTCGAATATCAAATTAAGACTCTTGGCGATTCAATCTGACTGCTTGACTGGACCAAATCTTACGATCGAAGTGACTTTAATGGTGCCGTCTGTGTCAATTAGTAATGTGATAAATTCTCGTTTATTTTCAAGTCAATATAAATTGTGTTTTGCTGAGAGCTTTTAGCTCTTTAGATTGAATAAAAAGTTATACGTTTGATATAATTTTTTTAGAAGAGTATAAATTGAGTATAATTCTAAAAAACTTTCAGGCACTACTTGAGATTATCTAAGACGCAATATCATCTTCAATAAAACTATAAGTATTTTTTTAGCAACAGTAAACAACTATAGAACTTTGCATTATTTTTTCAGAGTGTTCAAATCAGCCATTTAAAAGTTGTCCTTCTAAACAACTACTAAGCTATGCTAAACCTGTTTAGACTGGAAGAGCGTCACTAGAGTGCCGATACAGTAGATTATGCGAAAACCGAATAGATAACATATAAAATATTTTAATATATAATATAAAATTATAAATAATCAAAAACTATAGATTAAATAATAAATACAAACAGATATACTATCAATCTTAATGATTCAAAATTTATTTTAATTATTCTTGCTGCCTAAAATACTCGGAAATAACTGTTCTTAAATATATTATCATAATAAATCACTTAAGACAGACTCGTATTGCTTTTAAAGGAATAAAACATTCAATACAGCTGCATAATATTAACTCGGAAATATGAGTCATTTCTGAGATTTCCGCAATCACAAAGTGTTTTGTTCTCTAATATTTTCTTTATCTGCTATTAGTTTGTATATGCACGGCTGTTTATTTTACAAATCTGACCATCATGACTTGACAGTTTTATCCCAAAGCGTCATATAATCAATAAATATATAATAAAACATTTAAAAAAACATACATTGCGCACACCGAAAATTTTTTTTCCAGCTCTTCATAGCTATCGCCGAAAATATCCTTGCGTTTGACAAGTTCATTGTATGGCAAGTGCAAGAGAAGCGTTCTTCAGTCCTATCGTCCTGACCGCAACAGGCAAGATTAAGGGTAGAAATAAATTTAGATATATTTATTTGCAAAACAAGAAAAACAAAAGCATGCTTTTAAAAAAAATATTTATAAAATATAAGTTAGTTAGAACAAATATTTATTTACATATAGGTATAAAACAAGCGAATATATTCGGTTTTTGAATTTTCGGATTGTAGTCTCTAGTGGTAGCAGTCGAGTAATATAGGTGTAGCTTGCGATTAGCTCTAGCTCTTCTCTAACAATATTTAGTACTATACTTTACAAGAGATTCTCGACTATCGTAACTAATTATTTTTCAAAATGTGTATGGAAGTAAATGTACAATAATAAAGCAATAAAAAAATGTTTTTAATATATTTATTTTACCAGATATTCTTAAACTTTTTTAATACAAATTTATTTTATTGATAAGGGGCTTTAAGGCAAGCATATTATTTTAATATTGGCTTATGTAATTGAGACACACTTTCTTTTAAGTTTTTCAATAAATTAATTATTAGCATATTATTTTCATTATATTTTATAAATCGAGCTTTCATTTCAAAAATTGTAAGTAAGATTTCATCAACGCAATATTAGCTGTATTATTGACTGGCAATAGCTCCTTGACTTTTTATAAAGTCAACAAAATCAGTGAACATTAAAGAAACATTGATCAGTGGTGAAAGTGATTAACATTTTCTGTCTTTTTGAAACAAAAAGACAGCATTTTCATTGAAGATAAATTCCCAAAAAGTGACTTATTTTTGTATGTGTCACTGAAGATATGGGTATTTTTATTGCATGTATCTCTTTTCATATTATAATTAATTATTTCTTAGTATCAGTAGTTCTAAAGACTCGTGAATTCATTGAAGATCAAATGCTAATTTAAATTATCGTGAATCAGTTAACCTGACATTGAATTTTCTAATTAATAAATTTATAATGTATAGTTGCGTATTCTTTGAATGATTCGCATAAAACTAGAAGGTTCATCTGAAATGCTTAGTATATGTTATATATTTAGTGAATTAAATTTAATGTGGTGCAAAGCTTAATTTATTATTTTTTGGAGAAAGCAATTTTTTTCTTATTGTAAGGAACAATAGATATTACAAAAAATATACAGATGTTCGCAAAATATCAGATTTAAAAACAACGAATAAATTTATGTAAATGTAAATAAGATTATCGAATCTTTATGGTATTTTTTCAATAATATCAATACAATATCAAAATCTTTTAAATTACCTTATTATAATTTTGTACTTAAATTTACTTTAAATAAATTTAATATGTGCTTTGCATCGTATATTTTTTTTAAAACCAAAACAAATTAAATATAGATATTTTTCCAGGAACATATTATTTTTATGTCATTGTTTTATACATGTATATACTATATTTTATTTTTGAAGCCATAAAAAGGTCAAGGGTATTTTTAAACAAACTCAAAGCCTTATCCAAATCGTGACTTTGCTTTGTCGTATTTTATTTTGATCGTATACAGGATCTACAGTATACGTTACCTGACTTTTTTTGGAAAGTCCCACTGGACACAAAAATATACAATGCTCTGGGTAAATCCATTTTAATGTATAATAATACATAAATACATATTTTTTCTTTGAATGCGTTGACGTATACATAATATTTGTACGATAACAGTTACTATTGAAATAATTAGGCTGTATTTGCATTAAAAAAATCAGTCATAATATGCTCTTTTTCCTGAAACAATTTTTTTATATAAAATATAGATAAAAGTGTCAATATTTAAAGGTGATGTGTTGTATGTATGTATGTAAATTTATCTCATATGTAAGCACGTCACGTATTTGGGACACACGATTTAAGAAATTTGCGAAAAGTCATTCACAAAATATATGTATATATTTCCATAGTAATGTATGTATCATATATATTTTTTTTTTGTTAAATAATATAAGTCTCAAAACATTGTCAAAATAATATACTTGTTAGAAATTATCTGAATGTAATTAATCACTAAACTTGCAACAAAATAAATTAAAAATTGTCTACTCAGGGTAACATGAACATCCTTGACCCTTTATTTGTTTTATCACTTTATTTTATGGTTTACTAGTTTCCGTTGTGATTTAATTGTAGCTCAATTGTGGTCAGATTATTGTCGTTAATTTATGATACACAAATTGGGTTATTTTCAATAAAAGTTAGTTAAGCAAGGTCTGTTAAAAATGTCATAAGTCTTTGTGTTACCTAAATTCACTTAAAATCGAAGCAATGTCGGCTTATAAATATAATATAATAAAACAGTATAGTTATCACACATTTTTGCACCAAGATTCATTACATACATTTTTTATTAATATTAAAGCGACTTTTAAGCAATTTTTACTTTAATAGTTGATGAATATATTCCAAAGCTTTAAGTGAAATTATTTATTATATACATAAATATTTTTTTTAATCTAAGAAATTAATAGATCTTATACAAAAACTAATGTTACAGTTACAAATAATACATATTTTTTACATGTGGATTTTACCTTTATTTTCTTATTATTATATTAAAATCCTGTTATAAGTAAGTCACGTATACCATAAAAAGGGCCAGCGGTCAGTTTCGTCTTCCGGGTCAAAAATCGCATTCGCCTCATACATGATAACGAGGAAAACGACGATCAAAAATACGAATAATGTGTCCTTAATCCCTTTATGAACGGATTCGTATAAAAAAGTATGTACCTACAAGATGCCTCGAAAATTTTTTAAATTGTGAGGCTTTTTCTTATGAGAGCAATTTACATACGACGTTGAAAATCTGGCACTTTTGTGTATAAATTTATAAAAATATTCACAAGTTCTATTGTATGTATGAATATATTCAAGTGAAATGAATTGTGAATAGGAAATCTTGGGAAAAACTTATTTCTACGAACGCTAAACGCTAGAAATAATAATATAGCTATCTTAAAAATATAAAAAAAACACATAGAAAAATATTTTAAAGTTGTTTTAAGTATATTTAATGGATGTTAAAATTTCGTTATTTTTTAATTATTTTAAAAGAGTCATAAAAAAATTAATACTAATAATTATATGCATATATCCTGTGATATAGTAAAAAATGTTTATGCCAATGTATAAAATTTAATTTACAATTAAAGCCCAATAAAATAGTTTTAATAGCAAACAACTAAATATTACATTTTTTCTATATAAAAAATACAATTATTAAATAAAATGTTTTTAAAAAATGCAATATTTCAACTCCTTATTTTTTTTATTAACCACTTCAACGCCAGCGACTAAACGGTGTGTCATTTATTGATTATTATATTTTTTAAGACAAGTTAACGAATTATTTACAAATTATATTTTTTGAATTAATAAAGATTATTGCACTAACTTCATTTATCAGTAAATCAAGCATTTTATATTTATTTATAAAAAGAGATACTGACCCGTAAAGAAAAATAACAGATGACTCACTAAAAAGTCGCTGGCGTTTAAAGGCTTAAAACAGTATTATTTTATGTTCTAATTACGAAAATTATAGATTAATTTTACAGTTGATAAAATATAAATACGTTTTGGATAAAATATAAATAGTGCAGTGGTTAAGTTGTTTCGTAGTTTGTGTTAAATCTTGGCGATTTTAAGGTAACAGCTTGGCTGGACCAAATCTAACGAACAAAAGAGGCTCTTCTTCAAATTTAAAAAATGTCGCTGTCGGGTTCATTATTTGAACCATTTATTTATTTATAATTGTACGGTTTAAGCCATACTACTAATTATAAAAAGGTTAGTTCGATTTGTTATATAGTTTTTTACCCATTGAAAATATTAGTGGAACAACCATCAAATATCAATGAAGTAATTTATATATTAGTGTCGTGGTTTTTTACCAATCATTGTTTTAGTAATTTTTTGTTTGTTTGACAGAGTTTGTTTTTTACCGCGAGCGCCGCTTCTATATATTCTTTATTCTGTGGTCCCTATTCAAGAATGCTGCAAAATACCGTCATAACCGACGGATCATTAAAGTGAAATACGTTCCTCATAATATTATTTGTATATGTCGTTTACGTGTAGATTTTATGAATAGGGTCAACTTTTGCGCATTTTAGAAGATTAAGAAATGATGACGTATTATGAATCGAATTGAAAAAATGTTTTAGATGAGCAGCGGAACTGACTTTGCAACCCTTTAAAATAAAATTTGGAACCAAATCAAGTCCAGAAGAATTTTTCAAAGCCGTTTTTAAGATCAGAGTGCACAGATTTCTTGATGTTCAGTACTGAAAGCCAAGTACAAGAAAATGGAAGCGATTGAATAGAAAGTTTATGGTCATTATTGGGCATTAATTATAAAATTATTATAATGTAGCGCTTCTTCTGTTACTTTACGAAAAAAAGAATAAATAAAATATTTTAAATATATTTTTTTGTGTATTAATCAAATTATAATATTATTATTAACACGTCATCGAGCGAAGATGCATTAAATTTTATTAAAGTAAGTAATGCTTTTTATAGATTTTATTTGCATTTTTATTGTTGAAACACATAAACAGCAAAGCAAACTAACTTGACTTGAATAAATCATCCTAGGTGATCGATCGTAATATTATTTATAATAATTAATTTCTATCCTGCAACCAAGATAGAAATGTAAAAAAAAAAATTCAGGGGTGTTTATATTTGTTTTTAAAAATATTTGATTGATATTAATTTTTTGTGCACCAATTGAGATCTCGTCATGTACAGTTAGTATGTTATACGTGTACCTTTTTGTGGGTGGGTCAGTCTCTAAAACGGGAACTCTGGATTTCTGACGTCGAGCTGGACCGGGAGATGCGAAGAGAGAAGCGGCGGCTTTTGCGATCTTTGATGGTTTAGAGGCGGATCAACTTACTCTTGTGAGTCCAAGTTGGAGAGCTCGTAAAGTTCTGATGCCTTGCACTCTAAAGTGGATCTTCCAGTGAACTTAACTCCATGCTCCTCTCAACAGCAAGTTTTGTTTCACGCCTCTTTTGATAAGACAGACAATTACAAAAAAAATTTTCGTCGACCGCTAAAGCATAGTACAAATGGCGATTTCAATAGCAACGGAATGCATAGTATTCGCGATTAATATTTTTGATCTAAGACAGATACACAAAAATTCGCCTTTGTATGTCCCACGCCGACTAGTTTTGTCACTGGGATTTGTGCTTTAATAGAATAATTTGGCTAAGAGCTTTTCGACTGTTTAGGGACCTGTTTTTTAATTTACGATATTTTCTTTTTCATGCGACATACTTTATTATAAATAATGTATGTGTCAAATTAAGGAAAATGTTTAAAATAACTGCTATATAGTATGTACATATATTATATAATTTTTTATATCATGCGGTTGAGAACAATGACCACTTGTTTTTGGAAACACCCTAAAACGTTTAGCGCAATGAACATTCATTATATATTTATGTACGATAATAAAAGACAATTGTAGGTTGTTATCAAAGAACAAAACATTAAGACTCACCATCGAATTATAAGTGGCCCGCATACAAGCAAAACCTTTTTTGACAATTAAATATAAAATAAAATTATTGTATTTAAAAAAAATATACTTACCAAAAGCAAATTTTAAAGTAACGGTAAAGCATTGCAGATTAATATTTTTTCATGTCTATATTAGTTTTAAGTAGAAATTCTTCTTAAAAACTATTTCTCGAGAATTTCTCGAGAAAAATCTCAAATTGTCAATTTAATTTTCATAAAAAATTAAATTTGTACGAATATTTTTAATGTTTTACAAACGCTGCATAGACTGGGTGGGTACGTGCCAGATGTTTGAAAATATGCATGCTTTTTTGGAAGCTTTTGATAGATGTCAAAAGTATATAAATCGCTAAAATTGGTAACGATGTTTTCAACTACTATAATCTAATAAAAACGATAGTAATCAGATAATGAGAGGCCGATTCGCGTGAGAATTGGCAGATTACAAAAATGTATGAGAGGCTTTCTACAAAGTGGTTAATATATTTATAAAAATTATAATGCAGATTTTGAGTAAAAGATTGGATATTACTGTGTATTTAGCAAATAATTTAATGACAAGACAATCAGTTATAACCAATCATCAATTTAAAGACAAGTAAAAAAAAGAGTGTCATATGATCTAGGGGTGCTTCTTATATACCGGAATGGAAGGTATCCATTTCACTGACGGAACACTGAAAACGGTGAATTATAATTTCTTAATGTAAGTTGAACTAGTTTAAAAACATATTTTTGCGTTTTTATTTGTCAGAAAATAAACAAATAACATGCTGGCCTTGGATTTAGAGACACTTGATTATCACTTCCAAAAAAATTAGTACCTCAATTTGACATTGTTTGTGTATGTCTTTTTTAATTGGAACAATTGTGTGAGGTCACAATGAAGTCACACTTTGAGTTAGGTACAATAATAATTATAAGGTCATTGCGACTATGAGCTCAACTAATTTCCTAAGCATTTAATGTAAATATAAATGTAAATTCTCTCTCTCTCATTCCATTATCAACCAAAAACATCGAGTTGTGAAACATAACCTTAAAGGATAAGTTTCACAACTCGATGTTTTTGGTTTGTATTATAATGTATATAGAAGCAGTATAGGTAAATTTTAAATTACAGCTATTATATATAAAGTATTTAAATCAATATTTTTAATAACTTGGTTTTAAATTGTAGAATTTTTACTGTCAATTTTTTTAACCAATATGCGCAACGTTTAAACAGCGTAAGACAAGCATGAAATAAAGAAATACATTTGCTTTATCCCGTACAAGTCTTACGCTACTTTGCAGTGGTAATTCTGTTATAAAACAGAGAAATGACTTGCTGGCGCATTATTTGTGATAAGGACCACTGGCGAAGTGAAAACAAAAATATATATTGCCTATACAAAATTTGTAATATTTTTTACGGTGCAAGTGCAAATTGCATAAGAACTATTAGTGATGGAGTTTTGCTATGCATAACTGTTTTTTTTGTTTGATACGCCAACAAAAACTTTGATACTTAAAAAATTGAATTACTGAACAACAAGATTAGATTTTCTATTCAGTAAAATTATTTCTAAAAAATAATAATAATAAAAATTGAGTCAAATATTTATTACAAAATGTTGTTTTTGTTAAATAATAATAAATAACATAAAATATTTATTATTACAAATGATGAAAAATACAAACACATATTTAATTATTTTATTACACAATTTATACATTAAACTTCCGAAGGCACTTTATAAACTCCACTAAATAAAATTATGTTATTCAACTTCTCAATAATAAAATAAACGAAGGGTTTGTTTGCCATAAACATGGTCGTATTCTTATTAGACATTTTTTCCTCTAAAAATATAAATAAAAATTGTAACTCATCTTAAACAAAAAAATTAATTTGATTTATTTTTAATTTTACCCTTAACAGCAGGAGACACAGTTCCTTCCTCGTTCACTTCTATCTTTCCCTTGTGAATAAGACGCGATAAGAATAGATTGTTTGACATTAACGAAAGATCTGCATAAGTTGGATCAAACACGTCGTAAATTCCAATCTAAACGTATATTAAACAATGAATATAATAACAGATTCGCATAAAAAATGATATATTAAATACATACATTGTTCAAAATCTCATTCATGACAATATCTGAAGTGATGGAAAATCTTGGTAAATATACGTCTACTTCGTCGTCTTCGTACATACGAGCAGTCTTAACTTCTTCAAACACTTCCTTTATATGGAAGTTTTGGAATTTGGAGTAAAAGTCTTCTAGTTTAATTCCGTAATGAGGCAACATTATGATCATAGAAAGCCTGTTTTCCTACAAAGATAAAATATTATTATAGTGTATATTGTTTTGTTAATTAAAAAAAGCATTTAAAAGTAATCTTATTTTACAGCGTTCAATTACTAAAGAAATATAATGAAAAGATTTGATTGATAAGTATAAAAATGTATTTATAAATTACTAAATTTTTTCACAAAAAATAAAAGTTTTGCAAATAAATATTTTTAAACCCATCATTATGCCTAAAAATATTGATTTGCAGTGAAATATCAATAATTCAATTCAAAGAAATTGTGAAGTCAGGTCAGAAGATCCAGCTAAATTTTTTCTTGAATTAAGTAAATTCTCATCTTTACTGTTTACTATGAAGTCACAGTAATAATTTGGATTATTAAAAAATTAAAAAATATGATCATTACATACCCTTGATAGTTACTAAGAAGATATATAAATATGTACAAGCTGTCCCAAATATCCCATAAGAAATGATTTTAATTATTATTTTTCATTAACTTGTAAGGCATCTTATATTTTATTAAAAAAAAAATAACGAGATCTTAAAGTTATTCTCCAGAGAATGCTGAATAATTTTTCCGTAGAAACGTTGAGAGAAGAAAAAAAAACATTTTAATAATTATTATCTAAGCTTGCGTTGAAAAAGAATTAAAAGTTTTTTACAATAAATTTTGAATTGTCGCTATTAAATATTTTTTAGAGAGCTGCGGAACTGCAGCACCCGAAGATGAAATATTCACTGAACTACAGCTCCACAAGTCTTTTAAAATATATTTTAAAAAGCTTTTATATTACCTCTCCGTATGGCAATTCAACGACCTGTGATTGAAACTGTTTCATGTTGACATAAGTGAAAGCAGCCCTTTTATACATCATGTTAACGTAGCCTATTATTGTTTTGCTATCTTCGTCGTAAAAAGGTTCTCTTTTCGTCAAAGAAGCGTCGAATGGAAGAGTCCCTTTGAAGAAAACTGCGTTGGTGACAATCATCTCTGCGTTTTTCAAATCATCTAAACAGAACCATTAAATTAAATTACTTATAAACCTAACATTATGTTATGATGTTGCGAAATAGTATGTTAGTAACATACCACTTCGCATTGTTTAAATGTTTGTATATTTGTATGTTAAAAAGTATGGGAGCCAAAGAAGCAATATGCTGTAGTAAAAAATACTTTTAAAGATAGGAGTCACTCATTTGTAGTGCGCATATTAATTTTCAAACAATAAAAGAAATTGTGCAAATATTAAAAAAAAAATTGGTAAAGATTCTATTTCCAAAATGGCGATCAATGATATCAATGTGTTAATAAGGAGACAAATTTGTTTTAAAGTTAAGCAATCGTTAAATGCAATCGCTGAATTACAATCCCATAATTGTTTCAATGTATCGATACAAGTAATATATGTTTATGGCAGCATAACATAAGTTTATAGAAGTGCCTTAAAGACCTAAAAAAGCACGTCAAGTTCTCCAATTTTTTTTTATAAAAGTTGATTGAAATCATTATTAGTCATATAACGGTTAATAAATCATGAATGTATAGCTAAAACATCGGGAGAAAATAAAAAGTATTATTAGAACCAAAACTAAAAAAAAAGTACGTCAAATACAAGCAAATGTAAAAGTTCTCTCTACTTTATATAGTATACTGCGAATTCTAACTATAATACAATGCGCCAATTAGTAGTATCACCTTGCAATTTTACGCCAGAATTGAGGGCAAACATCTTAACTTGTGCATGTGCATAATTCTTTTGCAATTTTTTTTATATTCACAAATAAAATGGACAATGTTTTGCGATCATAAAGGATAAAATAGCAAAATCTCTGAGTGAGCTTAAAACTATACCACAAATATTTTACAGATTAAATGAAACATGTATTATAAATTTGATGATTAAATTAACTTTGAGGGGTACAAAGAAAAATCAAGATCTTAACAAGAGTTGGTGTATAATATGATGAGTAAATTTTCGACTAGTTATAATCATTTATAAAAACCTCGATTGACGATGTTGGTAATTTTCCCTCTCGTTGCCTTTTTGATACGATCGTTTATATAATTAACCATATTAGTGTCTTTAAAATTCACTTTGTGTAACTCAGTTAAATAATATCTCTTAATTAAGTCTTCATATTGCTGTCTTATCTTAAATTATATTGATATAATAATTATTAATACATTAAAAGAAATCAACGCACTTCGATCGAAACTTACAGATTTTTTATTGTTTATAAATATCGAATTGGTCAACTCCATTTGAACCGTTGAAGAGTTTATCAGAAAAGCCGTGCCGATGATTTTGAAGCCATCTCTGATTACATCCGACTTATTCTTGGGATGCCTCAATACAGTCTGTAATTCTCCTAAAGTGTTTCCCAGAGCTCCTTCTGTGAGAACAGAGAGCATAGACCATACTGATATAGGATTGATCACGATGTTTCTTTTTGCGACGTCCAGTGCTGTTCTCTACGTAAGAAAAAAAGATAAATCAATAAGAGAAATATAGTAATTGATCGATTGATCTGATATACTAACCAGTAGTAGCTGTATAGAGAAAGTTTCTATTCCTTTATTAATAGTTTCTACAATTTCCTTTTCCCTTGAATTTAAGACTTGAGAGTTGACAAGGGTTAATCCTATGGCGAAGGACACAAACAGAAACGTAACTGAAACAAATAAACAACACAAAATTAATCACTATAATGTTTCACTGAAATTTTATTCGTATTATCTGCAAAAAAACTGTTAGTATTATATTTACACAAAATTTATTGGGTAAATAGAAAAACGAATATTAATGTCCCTCAACGTACGGCAAAAGAACATGAAGTGCTGTGAAACATCAAAATATGAAAGCTTCAATATCTCGGCCATATAATTAAGGACCAAAATACAAACTGAACCATCATTCAAGAGAAAAAACGGATGAAGAAGTATAGGTAGACATCACATCACACGGCTACGCAATTTAAGAGAATGGTTTGAATGCAATTCCACTGAAATATTCTGTACAATATATTAATACTAATAGTGTTTTATAGATTGTTTACAATACGAAACATCTGTAGTAATTATTCAGCTTAACAATTCAATTCACAGATTGTAAGTGAGTGCGAATATAAATAATTACTTGCATTGGAATTTTGTGTGCGATTGAATTTTTACAAAACTATTTATATATATGTATATTATTCAAAGCTAATGGAGCACATTCCTTATTCCAATATAATATTCATGTAAATTATAATAACAAATATAAATTTAACCCAACGCGTACCTAATACAAAACCTGCATTTCTTAACATCGACCGCTCATAAATGTGTACTGTTATCGATTCGTATGAAGCTATGTTAGTAGTACCATGTCGTAGTGATGTTAATGAAACAAACCGCAAAGTTTGACAGGGTAAGCCAAAATCACCTTATTTATTTATTATGCAAGAATATGCGCATAAAAATAAATATAACCTTATACAATATATCTATACAACTCGCTGTCGGCTCTTCACTATCGTGAGGTACCAAAGCTAGCAAGTGTGCGAATACCGGATTTTTGATTCGTTCTGATTTTTTCACAATATATCGAGAAAACTTGACTTAATGTATTTCTTAAGACAGAAAATTATGAGTATCATGATTTGAAATATCTCCGAAAAAATATTTACTACTATTATGTATTGAATTTTTTTATTTTAAATTTTTTTTTTTATTCTTTAAATTTCCATAAATATTTGCAGGTGATTCGTTTAAATGACATTAATTGATTAGTTTTGACACTACTATATTTTTATATTGATATTGCGGTAACAAAGTGTATCGTAATTAAATAACCAAAATTAATAATCTTGAGGACGAAATCGAAATAATTAAACTAGAGTTTTGAAAATAACCGAATATTCTGTTATTTTTAACGAATACCTGGTTATTTTAATTTCAATAAAATATTTGATTTCTCCATAGTGGCGTAGCTATGGGGGCCGCCCCGGGCGGCACTTGCTTGGGGGCGGCATATTCGCGATGGAATTAAATCTACGAATAACAAGAGCTTAACAATAATAAATTTATTATTTTAAGAAATGCTAATTTTATGACACTGCAAAAAAATGTATGGGAGGGCAATTTCAAGGATTGCCCCGGATGGCACATACTCTAGCTACGTCACTGTTTCTCCATATGAAATAAATATCTCAAGATGCAAATTTTTTTGCGAAACACATTTAAGTGGGTAGTTGGAGCGGTGTATTGAAAAAGGACAGGAAATTCCTAACTCCGAAAGTAAGTTTTGCAATATAAGTTTTATGACACATTTCATTTCGGCATCCTCAAAGATTTGCCGCTTAACAAAAAATAAAAATATTAGTTCATATTTAGAAAAAGTACATACGGCATACTCGGAAGACGGTTGTATACAAAAAACGCATACAACTCATAATATATTGTTGGTTTATTACTATTTATATTAATTTATTATTATATTTTTATAACTAAAAGCTTATAAATAATGAACATGAAAATAAATACAAATAAAATACGTAAATAAAAATAGAAAAGAAGAATGTAAATAAAATAAATATGACTAGTCCACAACAAGCTGCATTTTGTATATTTCTTATTTAAATAGACATGAACATTACAAAAAAAATATTTGACAGCTTTTTTTATAACCTTTTAAGAAATTACTTTGAATGCTTTTAATAAGAAAAAAATCCAGACTGTCTTAGTATCTATATACTTATAATTCTGTTATGTTTCATGATAATATGTATAATGGATTTTCCACCCTTTTCCCACTAATACTTGTCTGTAGGGATTCCAATCCCGGGATCCCGGATCCCGGGATCCCGGGATCCCGAACGATTTTCAATACCCGATGAGTCCCGGGATTATAAAACATAATCCCGAATTTTTTGGATTGATTGATTTATCAAGCACAATCGAATTATTATTGACAAAATCGTTATATTTCGTATACAAACTTGCGCGAGTTGCACGTGTCATCTGTGAATCTTTGAGGCTGTGAGTCTGAACGTGCTTTTTCAGCTGCAGGCTGCTTAGGAACCAAAATCAGATCAAGGCTAAATGATGAAACGCTTGATGCTTTGATGTTACTTCGTGAGTTTTTTCCAAAATAATGTTTTCCATTAATTATGTCTATGAATATACATATGTACATACATTGTCAAAAGTTAATTTTTTATCTTCTCAAATAAATAAATAAGACCTTCCCTTTTTTATTTTTATTATATTATTTTCTATTTTAAGTCCAAGACTAAAATTATACGTACTTTATACATTGTACGTTATAAAAAACGGATGTAAAAAAATATTGTATTATTCATTTTAAATTATTTTAATCGATAAAATAACATGAAAATTATCCCGGGACTGGTCCCGGGATCCCGGGATCGACTAATTGCAATACCGAAATCCCGGGATCAAAATTTTGGCCCGGGATTGGAATCCCTACTTGTCTGTAATGAAAATCCATGATTTTGTATGTCAAAGTGCAACCAATAACTTTTTGGGTTTCTTTGTTGCGACATATGATTTTTCAACACTCGTTTCCTTAGTTTTCATATATTTAAATATATTTCTTATGCTTCCCTCTTATGCATTAAACTGCAATATTTTCGCTCCAGAATTGCCAACAGGAAACCACAATACATTTTTAAATTTACTTATTTCATACTTGAAAAAATTGAAAAAAACATAAGTAATCGCTTTTATGTTTATTTGTGTGAGAGCAGTTATTGTAGGTTATGTTGTTAGTGAAAATCACTGAAAACAATTTAGTATGTCTTAAAGACGCGCACTGTATTATCTACTAGTAAACTAACCTGCTCGAGACATTTTTGTCTTGAATTTTCGTCCTAATTAACGATGCTGGATATATTATTTATATATTCGCTTGGCACTTTTTAAGACTAGATTAATAATACAAATGTTAAATCGAAAAAATACAAGAAATCCGAGAGCAGAAGAGCGACTGACTGTTGCTTAGGGTCACGCGCCATGCGTCATCGTGGCGAGCAAGTGCAACAAGAACTATAAACGAACTGGTTTTGAAAAGTGTTTATAAATATTTAATACCTCTACAGGATGGTCAGAAAGTCAGTGACAGAAATAATCATTTTTTAATATGTTGTTGCAGAATCGATGCTTAGAAGAATCGGGTTAAACTCTTTTGATCAAAAACTGCTTAGATATTCAATATATATATATATGTATCAAATAAAAAATCAAATGTCCAGCTCACGGGTGTGGACTATGGTTGACTTGGAGAGGGAAGCGGCTGTTTTCTCGATATTTTAGTAAGCGTCTTATCTTCTTTTAAGCTCGTACAAACTCAGTGAGTTTTCGGATAAACCTAATAATAATATTATCAGGAGCGAGTCTCTGGTAATTTGAGGAAAGCTTAGTGCTCGCCCACTTGTAGCTACTATGACCAATTATTGTGTAAATGATCGGATCCTTGTCCGTCTATTACTAGATTTTTTAAGTGTAAACAGGTTGCACTTATTATCAACAGATGGATTGACCTCGCTAAAGGTAATCTTAACAGTATGTATAATATCGTACAAATGCGTTAAAACTGTGCGTAAGATCTTTGTGTTTTTCTATGTAAAAAGTATAGAAAAGAACATTGTAAGAATATAATTTATACGCCAAAATACTATTTATACGCCAGCGTAAAAGTGTAACGATTCAGTGTAAGATGAATCAATATTCAAACCTCTGGGTTTCTATAGTTATTTTATTATGTTTAATATCTATATGATAAGATGAAGTAATTATTTATTAATTTATGTGCGAATTAATCGCACTCAATTATATCGCATTCATAACACGTGTATAAAAACCTGCTCTCGATAAGGAAAAAGTATCAAAATAATATATTGCGCTGTCATTAAAATACCTGATATAAATAAAAATAATACTTCATTATTCCTTCTGCTCAGTCGCTTCCTTCTTCATGTTCTTGGTCTTCAGTACTGACCATCAGCGAAACTGAGCACTCAGATCTTAAATACGGATTTAATAAATTAAAGACAGGGCGTTCTTCTAAACCTGATTTAATTCCCGATTTTATTTTGAAGGGTTGCGAAGTAAGTCTCGCTGCTCCTCTAAAATGTATTTATGATCTGATTCTCAAAACATCATCATTTCCTGATCTATGGAAATGCACAAAAGTCACCCCTATTCATAAAAAAGGTGACAAATTATATATAAAGAATTATAGACCAGTAGCAGTGTTGTCAGCTCCTGCTAAATTATTTGAAATAATTATTCATAAATATCTTTACAATCACTTTCAGCAAGTTTTATTAGACCAACAGCACGGGTTTCGTCCTGCCCGTTCCACTGTTACTAATCTTCTGTCGTTCACCAAAACGGTGACAACTTCTCTCGATGCCGGAATTCAAGTAGACGTCGTGTATACAGATTTTGAGAAAGCCTTTGACAAAGTTTGTCATACGTTATTATTAAAAAAATTGTCGAACCTCGGTTGCTCAGATAATTTAACTCGGTTATTTTCGAGTTATTTAAGCAATCGTAGACAGTTTGTAACCTATGGTGGCCGATTGTCAAAGGAATATTTTACCCCTTCGGGGGTTCCTCAAGGATCCAATCTGGGACCTCTGCTTTTTGTGTTATTTATTAATGACATAAATACAGCAATTAAAAATTCAAGTTTTTTTCTGTACGCAGATGATTTAAAATTATATAAATGCATTCGATCTGTTGCGGACTCCTTCTCTCTACAAAGTGATTTAGACTCTCTGTGGAGATAGGCTTCCGTTAACCGTCTGCCCTTTAGTGTCGGAAAGTGCCATACTGTGTCATTTTCTCGATCCCGTTCGCCATCAGCTTATTTCTACCATCTCGGTGGTAACATTTTGACTAGAGAAACTTCCATTAAAGATCTCGGAATCACTTTCGAGAGCAAATGGAGGTTCTCTCTACACATACACGACGTCTGTGATAAATCTTCCAAGATGCTCGGCTTTGTTATGAGGAATGCCTTTCACTTTGACGATCCGTCAGTTATTCGCATCCTCTATGACACCTTAGTTCGTAGCATTCTTGAATCGGGATCTATAATTTGGAATCCCCGAATAGCCAAATATTCCCTTTTAGTGGAAAAAATTCAAAAAATGTATTTAAGATACCTTTACAAAAGGACATTTGGTTATTATCCGTACTTATATCCCAGCGCCTTTCTTTTAGGGGCGTTGGGATATGATTCGCTGAATTCTCGCAGAAAGCTGTATGTCGCTAAGCATTTTTTCAAACTACTAAAAGGTGCTGTCGACAATCCAGCTATTCTCGAGGAATTCCAGTTTTGGGTTCCGGAACATTTTCGAGAATCACGATCGAGACCTCTTTTGATGGCAGTTAGGGCTAGGACATCCGCACTTGCCGACTCGCCTATAGCTGTGGCCATACGGCTCCTTAATACGCTTGCATTACATATTGACCTGTTTAATGTTAGCTACAAGGAGCTGATCCAGTTTGTCTCATTTAATTTTGATATTTTATAATTTTTTGTTATGTTTATTATTTTTAAGTATTGTTCTATTTATGTATATATAGCCAGGGGCGTATATTCAGGGTGTGCTAGGTGTGCGGCGCACACCCGCAAAACCATCTAAAATATAAATTTAGAAATTTAGAAAATTTAGGGCATAAAGCGACATCATTTTGCATACAGTAGTATGCAAAATTATAAAATTTTAATATGCAGTGTATAGTATGCATTGGTATTTGTCAGTCGCTCTAAAAGTTTCCGCGCGACCGACACGCTATGTATTACTCATGTGGCGCGCCGACCTTGAGTGCGGCGGCCGACTAAAGTAAATTGTTCCGAGATTTAACGGCTGAAGTCGATCTGTCGGCTGGCAGCGCTCAGTAGTAAAATTGGTCTCGAATTTGGTGCGCGTACTTCAAAAACTCTTGCGTCCGTCGCTGCTTTTTTATTACATTATATCACAATAACAGGTCACTCATTTTTTATATTTTGGCGTAAAATAGTTTATTATCTTATTTACATATGATCAATATTTAATTTTCTATTCTAGATTATATTTTTTTATTTACCCCAATAATGATGAAGAATACTGTATTTTAAATAATCCATTTTCAAAAAGAAGTTATGAAATTAAATTGAAGATAATCAAAATTGCCAAACCACGTCCACCTCTTCCCAATTTATTTATGAAGCATAAAGACAATAAATGTGAATATACAAGACATTTTTCATTTTCATCATATGAACGAACTGAGTGGTTAACAGGCTGCGAACTTCGATCTAGATTGTTCTGTTGGCCATGTTTATTGTTTTCCAAAGAAAGAAGCGTGTGGAATAAAAGTGGATTTGCTGACCTTAGTCATCTGATAAAGGCACTGAAAAAACACAAAAGAGCGCAGTCACACGTTCAATCATTTTTTTCTCTCAAAATGTTTGGAAAACAACGAATTGAAGTCATGATTGACACTCAACGTAAAGCTAATATAAGTCAACATAATGAACAAGTTAATAAAAATAGAGAAATATTAAAACGAATGATTGACGCAGTAGTATATCTAGGAAAACAAGAACAACCTTTTCGAGGCCACGATGAGTCCTGTAATTCACTAAACAAAGGAAATTACCTTGAATTTTTAAATGCACTTCGAGAATACGATTCTGTTTTGGATACTCATTTAAATACTGCAACGGTGTTTCGTGGTACTTCCTCATCCATACAGAATGACATAATTGAAGCAATTGGTGATGTTCTCACAGCACAGCTCTCGACAGTTTTGCGTTTTGTTTATGAAGGTAAAGTTTACGAGCGGTTTATTGGCTTTACAGACGTTAGCTCTGATAAAACAGCCGATGGCTTATTTTGCAATTTCAAATTCAAGAAAAATTAGTTGGACAGACTTATGATGGGGCGAGTGTAATGAGTGGGCATATTAATGGTTTGCAAGCCAAAGTACTCGAAGTTTATCCATTGGCCATTTTTACACACTGCTATGCTCATATGTTGAATTTAACATTACAACAAGGTCTTTCCAATATAAAAGTGTGCAAATCATTCTTTCAAACTTTAAATGGATTGTCTGCATTCTTTTCGAAATCTTCCAAACGAATAAATGCTTTACAAGAGTTTGTAGGTAGAAGACTTCCTTCTGTTACACCTACAAGATGGAATTACACATCACGGTTAAGTAACACAGTGCAAAAATACAGAAATGAATTTACGGACTTTTTTCGAGACGTCGTGAAAAATTGTGAACTATGGGACCCCGACACTATAATAAAAGCACGAGGTTTTCTTAGCTTTTTGGAAGATTTTGAAACAAGAAAACTTCTCCACATATTTTCAAACCTTTTTGGAAAAACTGATGTGTTATACAACATTTTACAATCGAAATCTTTTGACATATTATATTGCTGTAAGAAAGTTACCGAAATTTTGCAACAACTCAGACATGAACAGGAAAATAATTATGAAACATTATGGGATTCTTATGTAACGGAAGAAAATTATCCAAGACTGAGTAATGATTTGCTTGTTGAAGAAAAGCACGCGTTTAGCCAACTATTTAATACAATAGTTGATAATATATGTAAGCAAATTGAATACCGTTTTTCTTCAATGTCCAAATTGGAATATTTTCACCTTCTGGAGAAAGAAAAATATGAGCAATATAAAGGAAAATTTCCAAATGAATTACTTACCAAACTGCAACAATTCTATGGAACATTATTTGATTATATAAGTTTAAAAAATGAGCTTGCTGTTCTTTATCATTTGCCTGAATTTGCAGAGAAATCTGTTCATTAGCTTGTAAAATTTATGAACACAAATAATCTTGAGTCAGGTTTTCAGGAAATAGATAAATTAGGCAAACTAATATTAACTCTTCCAAGCAGTACTGCTTCAGCAGAACGTTCATTTTCTGCTCTGAAACGAATTAATAATTGTTATCGAAGTACCCAAGGTCAAGAAAGGCTATGTGGCCTTACCTTGATTTCAATAGAAAAAGGGATCCTTATGGACATTAAAAAGAAGAGCACTTTTTATGACAGCGTGATAGAAAAATTTATGATTAAAGAAAGAAGATTAGATTTTATATATAAATAATTATAATTTTATGTTTATTGGAAATTTGATATTTTTATATAATAATATTTTAGATTAGGTTTGATGTTTATTTATTTATTTATATATGGGAAAAAGCTGTAAGGCAGTTTAGGCATGCCAAAACCTCGGCTAATAAAAATGAAAAAATGTACTTTTTTTTTTATTTTTTATAGCATACTCAATATTAACACCCACCGTACGCCACTGATATATACGTTTTTTTTTTGTTTTATAAATTTAAAATTTGTTTTCGACCATCGTGGCGCATTGGGGTAACCTGTTAGGCCACGATGGTCTTAATTTAATCTAAAAAATAAAAAAATAAATAAAATAAAAATTTTATTAACATATTAATATAAAAATATTTCATTTATATCATTTATTTAAAATTTAATATTATCAATTAAAAAGAATATAAAAAAGACTAATAATATAATTTATTTATTTATGCACAAATATTTTTCTTTATTCCATTGAGGAAACCCGTAATTTTTAAATCAATATCAATTTAATCTCCTTACTCCCCTTCCATTAATTTTCAATTAGTCGCTTAAAACTTCGTTTTCTGATTTATGGAGATGTATAAAAATCACCCCGATCCACAAAATAGTAATAGAATATACCTATCCTATACCGATTTTTAAAAAGCATTTGACAAAGTTTTTGTTATGAGTGCTGGAAAAAATTAGGTGCACAACATAACTCTTTTTTTTTTTAATTATTTTTATATGCTTATTATTGTTTTTATAATAGCCTTTCAAGTCATTATGGTAAAATTTGCAATAAAAATAAAATAAAAATTTGTCAATCTTAGCGGCGTATTTTTAAAACAAAATATCAATAAATGGTAACAGAAGATGAAGTTCTTGAAAAAAATAAAGGTAAAAGTATAAATTTATCTAGTAGAAAGAAAAACTTAATTTTTAAATATTTTAACTGGCAAACTTTTAATTCTAAAGTAGTGAAGTCACTATTATGAATGCATTTGAAATATGACAAGCTTTCTTGGATAGGTAATGAATCTAGAAAAAGGTAGTAGAAGTCACATTTTTGTAAACTTTTCAATGTTAAAAGAACTACTTGATAAACATGAAGTATAAATACAAAATTTCCTGTACTTTAAAAATTAAACAAGACATATGTGACCACTTGAAAAAGTGCTTATTTAAATTTTAATTTAATCCTGATTAACTAAACCATAGATCAGCAGTCATTTTAATAATATACTGACTCAACCAAAAAAAAAATCATTGATCCTAAGACAGCTAATACCTTACTAATAAATCAAAAGCTCTCTGAAAATAGCGTAATATGAAAATTTAAATATTGTTTGCAACAACTCGGGATTTTCAACAATTGTCAAATGCTAAACCACAGTTTAATGTTCTTATTATTTAATAAACAAAAAATATTTTGAGAAGGGTTCCGTTGCTTTTATTTCACTGGCAAAAGGATTCACATGTCCACAAAATCCTGAACAGCAATTTATAATATAACAACATATTTCAAAGGTCACGAGTGTAGTTATATAAGAGATACAATACCGTTGGCTATACAAACTAAAATTCAAAACGATACCTAAGAAATAAAAATTAAGCATTTTAAAAACTACAAAGTCCTATCTGTAAAAAAATTAATCAATATATTATTATATATACATAGAAAGCACAATGAAAATAAGATATGATTGGCCTTAACAATCGTCTAAAGCACATAAAAATGAATGCAGAACAGTACACAGTAGGCCACTATTAACACGGTAAATTGGGGGCGTGCTATTTCGGTGCGTGTAGTTGGGGAAATAAAAAATACTTACAATTTTTGAAATACATACGTACGAATCAGGCACGTGTAGTGAGATATCCGACCTTTAGCTCGCTCACACATAAAGTAACGGTAAATTTACCGTGCTATTGGGGGGTCTACTGTATATACTATTATTTATTATAATTACTTCTCTATTTTTTTTTCCTATATAATCACTTTTTATTTTACAAATAAATACTGTATTTAACAAAACCATTTCATTGATCCGATTTTGTTAAATAATCCTGCCTTTATTTTACCAATATGTACTATACTGAGACGTATTTTACAAAAAGTTGTATATTTAAAAAAATTGGCTTTTTATTTTCTGGTTGTATTATTATTTATGTATCCTGCTTTTGAACAAAAATGCAATAAACGTTATTTATTACACTTCCATTGTATTGTATTTTGCATGAAGGTGGTATGAGTATAGATTTTTTTAACCAATGAGAGCTGAATATATTATCTATATAGAGAGTTTTAAAAAGGTGCATATTTAAGAATGGTTGTAGTTTTTAGATTATATAGAATAATACTGTTTTTCTACCATACTTTATTATGTGATTTATATTTAACATATTTCGATTCAGCTTTGATAATAAAATATTTTACTTATCTCGACACTTTCACAATAATAAGGATAAGATATTTTCTAAGAAAGTGTTTTTAATATACGAATATTTTTCCTTAAAGATGTTTTTATTTTTCTAAAAAATTTTACCACAGTAAAAATCCGTCCGCAAGAATTAAGTAGTTTTTTTATATATAAAAGTATGTTAAGAAAGTTTTTTATTTCATAACATTTTTTTTATATTTTTAATAATCTTTTTTTTTGTAAAGAAGCTACGATTTTAATATATATTTTTTATCAGATGCCGTTTTAAAACAATATGGCGGATTAGACTGGATAACGAGCTCGAGAGCTGAGATATTTACAAGGCTTATTTTTAGAATTAGTAGAAAAGTTTCATGTCGATATAATTAAAACTACGACAGTTATATACTCAGTCGTGTTATTGATTTTTTTAATACTTGTAGTCAACTAGAGATTCTGTGTCGAGACAACCCGGGAATTTATTCCCGAGAATTCAAAGATTTTTGCTGTCTCGAGTCCCGGGAATTTAAAAATTAATAACCCGGGACTCGAGTCTTTCCGAAGTGCAATTTCACAAAAATATGTAAAGAGCGAATTTGATGTCGAGCTTAATTTATGTCTCGATATGAAGACAAGGTGGAATTCCTTATTACCCATGATCTCGAGATTTTGAAAGTTACGAAATTGAATTAGAAAATCATTAATTGATCTTGGCATCGGCCAAATTTGGAATGAATCGAACATTCACGTATTGGATAATATTTGTGAAGTACTCACTCCTATAAAACTGGCAGTTTAAGCTCTAAGTCGTCGAGATGCCACTTTATTAACTTCCGAAATTATTGTTAATTTCCTTTTAAAAAAATATTTGAAATCAACACAACTGATTGGAATATTTGCCACAAAAACCAGGAACAAGCTATGTGATTCATCATTAAACGCCTTGGTGTTTTTAAAAACATATTTTTCCTTACAAAAGTACAGGTTTTAACTTAATATTGATATAAATATTTCGATTAAAAAAATTGTAATAAATTAAATTTAAATAAATATCGAATAAAGTGTTTTTAAATTGCTTCAATAAATTTTCACCTATCGTACCTATAACACAAATAATATAAGTTAATAATAATAAATTAATTAAAGTTAATAATAATAAGTTAATTAAAGTTAATATTAATAAGTTAATTTTTTACCATAATTTTTTTTCATGATTATACGAAAAATAATCAAATTCCCGGGAATCGAAAAAACCCGAGACTTCAGAATCCCTATAGTCAACACAATCAGCGTATGAAATATTTTTAGAAGTACCTGAATGCAAAGAAGATTGCTTTAAGTTATTATTGTTTGAAACACGAATTATGCATAAATAAACAGACGGATAATTGTTTATAAATAACGACAACTAGAGTCGAAATGTAACTTCCTTTTTTATTATATTTTCCAAAAAAATATATGAAGATGACAATAGTTAAAAATATATGAAGATGACAAATGTTTAGCAAAAAAGCTATATATCCATACGTAATAAACTATGCCAATTTTCTTAAATGATTAACTAGCTTTTGCCCAAAAATAAATAAAACAATGTTACTTTTCATTGATAGATCCTATATAAATTTATTAGAGATGGGGGTGAATTTATACCTCACTTTCACATCACCCCTTTACTCCTCGGTCTTATCTTATTTTTGTCTCATGAATTATAGTCAACCTACTCACTGTTTATAGTCAGTCTACCCACGCACTTTTTATTTAGATCGAATACATTTTATAGGAGCACTCTATTCTTTCAGGCAAGTTTAGTTGACTGTGCACTTTTAACTTTATTATCTTGCGGCCAAATTTAATTTACGCACACTGCGTGTCAAATGGCGCAGAAGCATTAATCACGTTCTAGTCTTATTTCCCGCCCACGGGAGACAAAGTTCGAAGTTCAACTGAGAAATATAGTCGTAGAAAAAATACGCAAGACAAGGAAAACTTGGACTTACTTAATAATACCAATCTCTCGCAAAGTGGGAAATTAATTAAGAACTTATCCGAGTTTCTCGCATTTAATCTGTTAAAACGCACGAAGATGTATAATATATAGATTGAATAACATAACAATACAAGTTCAGTTTAATTTATGTTCAATTCGAAGTTTAAATCTTGCATAAGCTATTATTAATTTGATTGTTATATATGTACATATATAAGTTCCAATTAACCTTATAAGTTCGGTTTAATAATCTTAAGTAATGTCAAATTCCCTTTGAAGCTTATTGAATTTTCAATCAGTGAATGTAAATTCATTTAAAAATCAGCGTAATTGAAAACTAATATATTCATGGCTACTGAGATTTGATTAAATTAGTTATATATTTATACAGTAAAACTAATATAGATATCGTCATCTCAACGTAACATAACTGCAAAATGTACATACTTTAATCTATAAAATTTACTAATTATCTACAAGAGTATTCTTTGAAAAAACCAATATATTTTTTTTTTGTAAAAACAAATATTTTATTTATTTTTATAACCACTTCAAAAAATGCAATTTCAATTATATATACTAAAATTAGCAAAATTTTCGGAAAGACCGAGATGTGTTATATTTATATGAGCGTGTTTTAAGTTGATGTATTGTATTTATGTCATTATGACGCGTTGGGTAAACCTGTCAAATAATGGTGATCAAATTTGTAATTAAAAATATAATTAAAATATCAAAATTATATGTGACTGAGACTTAACAATGATATTTATATTAGGTGCACTAAAGCAGCACTAAAATTCATAGCAAAATCAGTTTATTGTTGATATTAATAATATTTACTCTCATTACAAAGCACATATACTGTGCTGTAATTAAGCAGCAATATAATTAGTGAAACAGCAAAATTGAATTAGTGATTCGGTGTTTAGGTTAAATTTGTGCGACGTCATCCATGTGAATTTAACAACGTTCTAATTGTTCACGCCACACTTGACATACGTATCAATCCAAAGCTACAAAATCAATATCCAAACGATGCATACATTTCAAGCGTATGGAGAGTTGAACCGATTTACATTTAAATTGAAACATTATTGTCAAACTTTCGATTCGTTACGTTTTTATTTGCTTGTATAATAGATGTTACAGTTAATGCGTATTTTTCATTGAAATTATATTTTCACTAGTAGATATATAAATAATTTTTCTAACAAAGTCGATAAAAATGTATGAAACAATTGAGAGACAGTTGCGAAATATCCATTTAAAATATAGGTACTTTTAGAACATTTTGATTAATTAGGTTAGGTTTGAGTTTGAACATGTTGGCCTTAACGGCTGATCTGTCGCCCTAAAACTATTTTTTTTTAATAAATTCATCAGGACGGTGATCAATAGTGAGTTTTAAAGCGCATTAGTAAATTTTTAATGTCCATGTATTTGTTCGGAAAATATAAAAAAACATTTTTATCGAAAAATAAATAATAAATAAATTAAATACTTTTTTAATATTTTAATCGACTTTTTTTTAAAAAAAAAAGCACCTCAAATGAGTTTAAAAAAGCTTATAATTTCACTAGCACCTGACAGTAAAATTATATTTTCCTTATTAAAAACAATTAAGATATAATATAGCGATATGCCGCTAAAAATTCCTTTTCAGTACAATAAACCCTATCAAATCTCATATTTTAAATGCGTTCTTTAAAAAGACTACCATTAAAAAAATGTTTGACAGAATATTCAAACATTCCTGAAGTAATACCACGAGCGCAAAAATGATTATTATTATAAGATAAGAACGAAAATTATAATTTTCTGTGATCAGTCAAACGAAGCAGGGAAGAGGACAAGCGAGAGAATTTTTGTTTTTTACCTATTTCTTTACATTTACAGTCAATTAAACTTACATGTATATTTACCATCCGTATTGCTGCTAATTAATACATATCTAAAAAGTATACTATATTTAGTAATTGATTTAAAGAATAATTAATAATCTTTCGCTATTCTAATATAACTATTTAATTCGTATAACGATGATGATTGTGATGCATATGACCTATTAAACTGTAGTAACGAAACAAATTATTGAACCTATAAAACGATTATTCAATAAAGATGATGAGATAGCTATTAACTAAATTGCCAATTGCTAAGTTCATGTTTATTCAATCATGTATAATATATAATGTCAAACTAGTAACAACATAAAGATACACTTCAATGAAATCTAATTATCTCAAAATATTCAGACAATTAGTATAGAATCAGATTATTATTTTTTAATGTACCAGTAATGCACACTTTAGAAATTTGGAGAAAAAAAACACATTATAAAATAAAGTGTGTACCATAAATATACATAAAAAATGCATACAAAGATACCGAAGATGATTTTTTTTTGTACAAGAATAGAATAAAAATGTTCACGTTTATTACATAATACGCTTTAAATAAAAAAATTCGAAGCGCAGCTGCAACACACGAAAACATCAAAGATAATCGCGTCATAAAAAAATACTGCTATTTTTTTTTTAAAATCACCGCACGTCATTATGCAATTCGAAACCTATTCCGAAGCGCTGCTGCAACATAGAAAATCCGTTATTTTACAAGGAAATTCACACTATCATCAAACTTATTTTTCAATATAGTGCATTGCGAGTAAAAACGTTATATGTAGAAGACAATACGTTTTTATAAATAAAATTTTGTACTAAATCCATCCCTATCCCCGATAATTTATACTGCTCTAAGAAACGCAGAAATGTGAAAAAACGTACTCACCTACTCTCAAAGGCGGAAATATTTTATATTCTACCTCAAAAGAAAATATTTAAGTATTTCAAACAAACAATTTTGGAGTCGAACCATGGCAGGCTAACCACAAATTACGCCAGGCCACCGCTAGGGCTTCGCCCGTCCGTTGGTCCTGCAGAATTAATGAGAGCAGCCAACAGAGGACAACAATGAGAACTTGGTGAGTTCACCCTCACCGTTCTGGACCCCTCATATTTGGAGATACCAAGACGAGAATGTTTTAACATATTTTTTGCTGAGCAAAAGTTATGCTTTCCGTTAAACTAAGATTAGTGTCATATTTCAGGCGAACATTCGCATTGCTCGAAAACGGATAGAATACGCAAGCAAAGAACTGTAATTTTCTATGAGAGCCAAATAAAACATTCATGCCAAATGTTTTCAGCATTTGCCTCTGAAAGTTAGCATGTGTGTTTTTTGGGAGGGAGAGAGAAAATACTTTTAGGGGAGAAAAAAATTGTTCTGTCTTAAGAAATTTGTAACGCGTGGATTTATTATCATTTTTTAAAAATATATTAAATGCAATATTTAAAAATATTTTTAGCTATTTCTAATGAAATATAGTTTAATTTTATTGATTTTCGAAATGAACCGCAGTTTTTTTTTAAATACACAAATCGATGCTAAAAAGTAGAAATATATAAAATAATATATCTCCATGAATTATAATTGTAATTTGATCCAAATAATCAGTCAAAGTTTCACCTAAAAATTTTTAACTCTTGGTTAACAGTCAGATACACAGCACCGACCAAAAAAAGTATCCCTCTCTTTTTTCTCAATTTAAGACCACAAAAAAATCAATTAGATTGGATTAAAATTAATCACTAAAATTGAAGTGTGGGGAATTGACTTGTTCGTTTCATACAATATACATATTACTTAAATTTCTACGCCTGCAATGTAAATTTCATGTCGCGCTGAACGTTTATGCGGTTATGGTTAGCTTCGTGTCGTGGGTGTAATTAACTGATGAATAATTCTGTGGCGCTACGCCCCCACAGTTGCGAATGTCGATAGACGGGGGCAGAATTAAACTTTTGAGTTAAAAACTTTTTTTATAAAAAGTGAAATATATTTATTTACTTGGTCGTAGTAGTTGAGCTCGAATTATTCTGCAAGATCAATATCTAACGCAATTCTTTTCTCAATGTATACTAACTTCAACTTTAAATTTATTGAACGAAAGATACAGAACAGGGTTCTTAATGCCCAAAATGGTTTTATCATTGCAGTTCAGTCATCTATGTGATGCCCAATATATTTTCTATTTTCTGAAGCATTTTAAATGACTTGATGATACAATTTCCAGTATTTTTTTTTCATTAGTTACTCAGAGGTACTTCTATTACATATTATGGTAAAAATATTTAGTAATTCCTAACCATTTTACCTGGAATTGTCAATTACTGAAATTTGTAGTAAAATCTGTTAATCCATTGATGGATTTTGAAAACAATTTTTTGACCAGCCAGCCGCTCAAAACCAAGACGTACATTACATTTAGGTACATATTTTTTTCAAATAAATTAAATTACTGTTTTTAATTAAAATCAATATTTAAACAATATATTTTCAGAGCATTAAATTCAGAATCGTGAAGCTATAAAATTATCATATTGTAGGGGGCCTATTTATATATGTATTTATTATGGCCAAAACTTGGCTGTACTCTGGTAACACTGGCGTGACGGACACACCTTCTCTCGGCGACTCTGGCAGGCCCGCACGCCGGTGCGTGCCACGCGCACCGTCCACACATGTAACTTATACATAACTATATTCAATAAAATACTACTGAAGCGGCTCAATCTGTGTCTAATTGCCACCAGTCACCAAAATATATTTATTATTTTGTGCCATATTATATGCCTATAACGTCGCGATGAGTAATTAGCTGAATATTTTAATCAAGAATAGTCCTTCAGTTTTACAATAGATTTTTTGCGATAAATTGTTCATACTGAAGAATATCATATATAAAAGTTGATAAAAAAACAAATTATAAGATTGTGGCGAACACACAAATAGATCCACATACAAAAAAGAGCAATTGTCTCATTTTTAATGAATGTAACCAGAAACGTTCATTCATTAACAATGAGACAAATATCATGGCACAAGAGGGATTTCTTTTGACCACACAACACGAGTCCTTTTGTGACAAAACGGTACGGACGCAATCAATCACCCCATTGTGAACCCTTTCCGAAGAATTCGAAAGTCTGGACAAGCAGCGATTGGTTAGGAGATCGATGCACAATCGTGATTGGCCAGTAAGCGTGCAACCCCTAAAGGATATAAGCCCGGACTCCGATGAGCAGAGGGCAGAAGGGCTGAGGCACCAGACAAGAGATGGCCGGAGACAGCAGAAAGCCAGCGACGCATCGGTCGAAGACAGCAGAGAGACGCAAACGAAAGATCTACCAGCAGCCATCCGGGGGAACCATCCACGCGCCCTCGCCAACAAACCAGAAGATCACTTCTGGAACTCCTGAACCACTCGCCGCACGCAGCCACAAGAGCCCTGAGACATCACCACTTGCGCCACCTTCATCGCGAGAAACGTCACGCCGTAATCGTCCATAGTCGAATGTAAATATAACTTAATAAAAAGTCTATCTAGATTCACACAAGTCTCATTGGCCGTGAGGTCAACCACTCCCTAAAAGATATCTTCGGATTTTTTTAATAATTGAATCTGATATATTTCATTAATTATCAAAAAATAATATCAATTAAATGGCAGATGTTGGTTTTTAAGTGCTTCAACAGCGTTAAATCATATGATTTTGGCGGCCAGTTGCACCCTTGAATTTGACCATAAAAATGCATTTGGTCATTTAATAAAATACTATAAATCTTAATGAAATCGAAACATTAAAAAAACGACCACTTACTGACCAACTTTGCCACCCCTCCTCCCTCCATAAAAAAGCTGAAATGACGTCCTTGCTTCTAAGCCAGAAATACTCGGTATACCCATTAAAAAAAATCTCGAATCTATTCCAAAAATATTTTTTGAAACACATAATATTATCAGAATACATTTTCACCGGTAAATATATATATATTCTTACCAGTGAAAATATAATTTATTATATATAGCAAAGCACGAGGGTCCAAATTTGTCAATATAAAAAATAACAAAACTCAATATAAAAATATTGATTATAAATATAAGTTAAAACAGAACATATATAGTATAAATAAATTTTGGAGATCAAGCTACGATAAGAGCAACAGCAACTATATACAGTAGATCCCCCCAATAGCACGGTAAATTGGGGACGTGCTATTTGGGTGCCCGTTATTTTGTGTGAGCGAACCAAAGGGAAGATATCTAACCACATGCACCTGATTCGTACGTACGTATTACAAAAATATGTATGAGTATTTTCACCCAGATAGCACGTTCCAAATTTACCGTGTTATTGGGGGGTCTACTATAAGTACTGTGATTCTGACTTTTTTCTCTGAGTAAGTAATCTCTGAGGTTTTTTATATTTTCAGTAATAATAGATAAGTGCTCATTGATAATAAATATTATTTATGGAACATCAAAAGATGTTCGTAGATTTAATACTAGAAATAGACAATTTAAGGATTGTTAAGTATAAGAAAAGGAATATGACCGGGGGAATATTGTACGGAGGTGTGAATCTGAATAATATTCCTAGGACAAGCAGGAAAAATAAAAATATAGCAGGTTTCATCAATGGAATAAAGAAACACATTTGTACATTAATAAATAAATATTTTAATATTCTGTTTGTTTATATTATGTTTTTTATTTGTTTAATGTATAAACAATTAGCTAAATAAATTAATAAAATATAATAAATAAACATACTGCTGGTCATTTGTTGCAGATGCTTAGATAGTAAGACAAGTACCTACATTCTACTGTAAATATATTAATAAACTCGTATTCCCAACCCAATTTCCACTGCAAATCGCTTAAAAAACAAAGAGTATTAAGTACTGCTTCGGATCATCCAATTTTTGTCGATAATCTGCATCAGTATCAGGCACACCTGATTCTTTTTAGTGATTTTAAACAGAGCATGTCATTGTCGCGCTTCTTTTAAAATTAAAAAATTCTAATAATTTCAAAAATACAGTGAAACCTTAACCTTTAATTTTTCAATTGTGTCATTTTAAATATTAAAGGAATAGGAAGAGTAAGACCATCTCAATGATGAGTTAAAGAAGACTTTCAAGGAATTCAGCCACGGGGTGGCAATTACTTGAAACATGTTTCAGAGAAAAATCGTGACAGTGATCAAGCGGCTCCTTAGAATAATGCACGTATTAATCTGATTATTGAACGATTCGATAAATCAACTTTCTTAGAAGTAATGATAAAAGAAAATGTGCATACGGTAAATTCCCCAAGGAATTCAAACTAATTGATCCATAATTACATCACGAAACATAAAACACGTTTTTAACCATCGCCTTCGTTTAAGATAAACCACAACTAAAAAGGAATGAAGTAAAGGTAATTTTTATTTCCTTGTATTATATTCCTAAATAAAACAATCATTTAGATAATTCAAATTTATTGCATAAACACAGATATTAATATGTATTATAATTTTTTATATAATAAAATGCTATTTCAGCTTTATTAGGCTAGGCTTAGGTAAGTCCTAAACACTCGTTCAACCTTACATCGCTAGTGATACATTGAATGATTGGAAAAAATGAAACACGAAGGAGTATACCATTTTATCAACAGCGAGCAACTTCTAAATAGTATCAATCGTGTTTTAGAAAGAAGCGACGGCGTCTACTCTATATAATGGAATGATGATATTGTTATTTATTGACTTTTCAAAATGTAATTCGTATTGAATATCATATTAACAAATCAAACAAATTACGGGAACACTAGTTACATAATATATATATATATATATGCAAACGGTTCATTTACAACACATGATTCATCATGAACAATAATGGTTAATCACCACTTCCTTATGTGTTTGTATATAAAACACGTAAAAACCCAAATGTATCAATGTGTGTACATGTGTGTTTATATTGACACATTATATAGTTTAAAAATAGTTAAATAAATTATTACAGGATAAACTTTCAATACAACAATGAAAAGTAATAAGATCGAAGCGTTGTATAACATAAAATAAATTTTGTTTTTAAACTATACATCAATATATATAAATATATATACAAAAGTATAAAATTAAATTTAAAACAACGATGGAAAAAAAATTTACATCTGATATGTAATACATATAAAAAAATTCCCTATTTTTAATCTTCAGCCATCATGTAGTAAAAAAAGTAATGTATCTAGTGCTGCGAAAATGTGTGACTATAATATATTTATAACGCTATTTAAAACATGTCACATAAATCTAAATGACTATTTTAAAAAAAATTGTAAACCTTCCCGTTCCGAATCATCAACGTTCCACATACAAAAATGTCGGATAAATACATTTTATCGCTTAAACGTTAATTAAGACATACCATTGGATATAATTACTATGGTATTTTATCACTTACTTAATGTCACAATCTATAATGAATGTACACATCAAGAGTTTATGAAAAAATCACAAAAGTTCACTTATAACAACGCCTATTCTAAAACTAAACATAGGGAATATATATATGTATATTATATAAAGTTACACGTTAATATATAATTTATCAAATGTTATTAAGTAACTATTAACAGTGTAGATTACATTTGAATCGATCCATACAAAAGAAGCTTCAATGAAAGAGATAATGTTAGTCTGCCTAGTCTAATCTATTTGAATGTTACATTTATATGAGATTATACTTTTAAAATTTCAATCTCGTCAACAATGAGCTAATTTCGGAAGGACCGATTCATTTGAAGACAAAAATCAATAATAATAAATTATGCATGTACAAAAAAATATATTTTTTAACAGAGAAAAATGCTCCACCACAATTCGTATTCTATCCTATCGACTCCCGTAATAAAAAAAAATGACCCAAAAATCAATGCTCGTACTTAATAAAATAGCCCCTGTTGGAAGGCCTCATGAAACGGTTGTAACAGTAATTTAAGAACACAATAAAAAGCAATAAGTAAACGAAAGTGTTCAACACAGCTACTGAGTTGAAGTCGTATAACAACGCTACAAAGTTGTCCAGTCCTACATCGACGCTCTTATCGAAGGCGGACCGGCCCAAGTAAAATGATACACAGTAGTAGAAAGCTATCAACCATACGACGAAACGAAAGAACGGGTCATTATGGACTTTGAAGTGCGGAGCCATAAACAAGATGCGCGTCGTGGGCGATCAGCGCAGGTCGGGGTTGTCGTTGACTTGCTTCTTGATGCGGAGCAGAATGCTCGTGTACCACTGGTCCAGCCGAGAGATACTGTCGTATTCCTTCACCGCCTCTGTAAAGCCCTCAACGTTTTGCTCCTCTAGGTGCTCTATCAATGTCTATAAACGAAATTATTGAACAAAGATGATGAAATACAACACAAACGAAAAAATAACAATGACAATCATATCCTATGAATATCAATATGTTGACGCATTCAACAAATGATTATACGTTAATGGGAAAAACCGAGATCTATTTGTAGAAATGTTACATAGAAAATTAATATATCATTGCTACATATTAAATATAATCCATATGACAATTGTGACAGAACTGATTTAAAAATAAATACACAAGTATAAGGTGTATCGTCAAGAAACAGGTACATCTAGATATAAGAACAAATGACATATTTTTCTGTTTACGTAGATCGAGTTAAACGATACCCTAATCAAGATAGAATCATATAAAAGATAATAAAAGTGGAAATAAAATAAAAGTGTAATGAAATAGTTTTATCAAGTGACTTCTAAAGATTCAATACAAAAAGCGATACTTGCAGTTTTTAATACACAATGTACTAAAAATTTTAATAAAAGAAATGTCTTCAGTGATGTTTTAAAGGCTGAAAAAGTTCCCTTTGATAAAACCACACAAAGATCACTGTGACATGTTTCAAATGCGGTACTATATCAAACCAGCAAGTTAAAATTTACACATACAGTTATAGGCAATATTTCACGAATTCTATTATTAAAAAGTATTATTTCCTTAAAACTTGTTCTATTGTATTTTTTTATGATCAAGTGCATCTGTGGCAATAATTTACAAGATATTTTAACTTGTAAAGCCTCCTTAGTTGCAGGTTAGCCTCGGTTATGTAAAGACAAACCCAAAATGTCTAAACAAATGTCGATCACGGTAAAATCTAAAATAATAGTATATCTCGAAGAAAATGTTTCATATCTTGAGATAGCGCAAAGATTGGGGTTTAATGGTTCTGTTATTCGAAAAATTATTAAAAAATATCGCGAAACAGGTATTCTAAAGTGGGTGCAAGGGAAGAAATTTGAATAAAAAAAAAACAAAAAATGTTTTGGGAAGGTTGGAAGCGTATGACGTCTGCTCAAGAAGACCGCAGAATAAAGGATATTATAAAAAATATTGATTCAAAACAGTGAATAGACGTTTGGTTGAAGCTGAACTTAAAGCGCGAAACTCAGCAAAAAAAAACACTATTTACTGAGAAGATGAAAAAGAATCGCTTTGAATGGGCAAAGCTCATCGCCATTGGACTGTCGAAGATTGGAGAAGAGTGGCTTTCTCCGACGAGTCCAAATTTAATCTGTTTGGAGCAGATTTAATTTAATCATATAAAAGATAATAAAATAAAAGTGTAATGAAATAGTTTTATCAAGTGACTTTTAGAGATCCAATACAAAAAGCGATACTTTCAGTTTTCAATACGCAATGTACCAAAAACAACTTTAATAAAAGAAATTTTTTCAGTGATGTTTTAAAGGCTTTGATAAAACCACACAAAGATCACTGTGACATCTGTCTATATTTCAAATGTGGTACTACATCAAACTAGCAAGTTAAATTTTACACATATTATACAGATATATAAAAAAATAAACAATATACAAAAAAATAAATGGCTAATGATGCAACATTAGTGTTAACAATGGAAATTATGTTTCCAGTGTTACAGCTAAAAAAATAGTTTCAAGTGCTCTAATTTAAAATCTCCGGCACCTGATTACTAAAATTATTTTTAAACACATGTTATGGAAAAAAACATAACATTATGTAATAAACCCAGTAAGAGTAATATATTGTCAAGCTTCTCAAGCTCCTTAAGATATTAAAGAAATGAAAAATCAAGAATATATTTCAATTTAGAGAAGAACTAAATATAACAATAGAAAATTAGATAATCACCTTAACAAGCTTGCACTCTCGAGAATCTTGAAAAGCGCTATATTGGTTTTGGTAACGTTCTAAAGCGTGCTGGGCATTCAATGTGTCTACGCATAAATGGCACAGAGCCGCTCGGAACATGTATTCCTTTGCGCTGTACTTCAATAAGGAACTATCCAACGATGACGTAGCAACCTAAAAATACACAATCGTTATGTAACATAAATTTATTAATAATATTATTACATTCAAACATTACCTGCTCGTAAATATGTATAGCTTTTTCGTAATCTTCTAATTGAGCGGCGTATTGGGCTACTTTTAACATACACTTATTGGCAGAGTTGTTGCTCTCCTCGCCCTTAAAATAATCGGCGGCTTGTTCATAGTGCTGAACGGCCCGAGCCAAATCAATGGAGTCGGTTTCATACATTTCGGCTATACTCTAAAAATTAAAGAAATAAATATATTAAAATTTATTCAAAGAAATATTTCATCATCAATTTAATCTCTGTAAAAAGCAAATTTATTGTTTATAGTTGGTGATTCATAAATCTTACATTCACATTTACTGCACTTTTATCAACCAATTAATTTAAATACGTAGTAAATCAGTAATTTCATTGTGATATTATATTTCAAGTTTTATGTTCCTAGCATTTCGAGAAAAATATAACTCATATAAAAAATAATAAAATTCCAGCGTTCCGACTGTCGACTATTTTAATTAAAATTAGGTTTTAAAATCCTAATTTTATTTTAAAATTAAGGCTTTAATCTTTTGCAAAAGCTAATTAAAATGCAATAAAAAAAGATTTATAATGCAACGATAAGAAATTAAATTTGTTACATTATAAATATAAACTGCAAATAAAGATAAGCATTCTAGGTAAAAAGCACTGACGAATATATTCTAGTGACATTAGAATTTTATTGTTCTTAGTTATAAAACATATTTAGACAAATTCACAACATAATAGATTATTCTAAGAATATTGTGGAACCTTCCAAATATAAATTTCTCTTAATTCAAGTGCCAGAAAAATTCGAGAATTGTTAAGTAGTTAGTAAGGTTTTACTTTATGTTACTTTTCATAAAGCTATTGTGAAAGTTAATAAAACAAATACAGTAGAGAGCCAAAGGGAGAATGTCTCATCGCAAGCGCAAAAAATTGTAAGAGTATTTTTTAGTCCTCCAACTACACGCACCCAAATAGCACGTCCCCAATTTACCGTGTTATTGGTGGGTCTACTGTATTACTAGCATATTTCAACACACGTCAAAAGGAATACAGCAAATTTAATGGGAAGGAAAATTAAAGTATTTTTCTCACAATCTAAAAATGTTAACTAGAGATTGAATAGTCCAGAAGAGTTTATAAAAAGAAAATAAATGGACCACACCCAGCTGTAATAGGATAATTAAATCTGACAGCAAAAAGTTATAATTTCTCTTCTCCGTTGATCTCTTACCTGATGATGTTTAGCAGCCATTGTAAACCTTCCCATGTCCGTATAAATTTCGATGGCCTTTAACAAACAAGACACGGCCTCTGAAATAAAAAATTATACATTTTTATAACCGTACTTATAGTTAATTAAACTATTATATATAATAATATATATATACCGTTCACGTCGCTCTTTTTATAGCAATTGGAAGCGTCGACAAAGTTCGTAGCTGCGTCATGTCGACTTCCAGCCTTTCCGTGAAGATTGGCGGCTTCACAGAACGCCCCTCCGGCTTGACTCCACTTCTTAGCCATCTTGAATAAATTGGCCGCTCTCTGATAGCAGTCGACTGCATCTTCAACCTTAGACGAGCCTCTGAAATGTAATCAAGAAAGATTAAATATTGCAGTCATTAAAATATTACAAAAAAATATTTTAATTCAGTATATATCGACCGGTACATTTAACGTGCGACCATTTTGCAAAAACAGATAAATTTAAGTTGTTTATGCAAATATATGTATCTTTTAACACGGTGAACATATTCGAATATATCTTAAATTATGTTTAAAAACAGGTTTAGACCATTTCAGGGCCAAGTATTAGCGGCAAAACTCCGGAAGACCTCTGATATAAATTAGGTATTGAAACGGTGATGGGATGTAATTAATAATAGAAAAGGAACTCGAAATGTTTTATTGCATAGACACAAAGGATATCGATTTTTTCAATGCCTAGAGAGATAACTATTATATGTTACAGTTAATAAACAGTTTAATGTGTATTTTTTCTATGAAGTTAAAATGACAAAATACACAAATTTATGCACACAGTATTCAATGCATTAATCGGTTCATAAGATGAAAATACAGATACCAGAAATTTTGACAAACTTGACTAGTTTTCTGCGCCACCTTGCAATTTCACTTCAATGCGTAACATATTTCGTTAGTGGGATCAAAAAGTAATGCAATTGGCACACCAACATCCTCATCTGTGATTCGCCAGAGCCGTCTCAAATCAAAAATATAAAAGATACGACACTCACGATTCGAGAAGATAGGGCAGATGAGCGGAAATGGCACACGAGCTTAGGCAGATCACATTCGAACCAAACCGAGAGACCCACATTGACACGAGAGAAGTCCGCGAATCGTCATGAGGATAGTATACAAGGGCATTCATATATGTTAGGGTTGAAAATTGCTTAAACAGAATATTAAAAATTTAAACTAACGACATCCCTTGATGTTTGCTTACAAACATTTGTAGATGTATTAAAATTAAATATTTTTCAAAGAATTATTGATGTTTCCAATTTTGCCATCGATTTATCATAGAACTGTATAGAGCGCGCGAGCATATCCCTGTATTTTGTATGGCAGAAAGTTTTTTTATAATTTACACTGTATATTAGACACTTATTCTAACTTTTATGAATTGAAAAAACTTTAAATACAAAATCAACATGTCCATTATATTTTATGATGTAACAGGATAAGTTTATGTATAAAAAATTCATTTCTGAATTCATTAAAAATGGCGCTGTGTACGGATGTTGTATGGAAATTTTTGGAATGCAGCAAAGGGTTAATGAGACAAATATCAAATATAAATAACTAAAATCGTTTTGATCTTCTCTTATCATTGTAAGCATATTGAAGTCCAAATGGTCCCACTATCAGTGAATTTGATAGCATATTTTTACTTGTATTATAAAAAATATATTTTTAGGATCAAAATATTTTAATGTAAAACTGAACATTCCGTAACTTCATCTGCTGTTTTAACACTTTGCAGGGCAATGACTTAATTATATGTCATTTGTAAGAACTATTGTTAACAGCCGGTGGCGCAAATATGTGTCACTTGTATAAAGATTGTTAAAAGGCGTTGTTGTGATGGATGCATCATTCAATACTAGGAAAACTGATATAGAGAATTTCACATATTATTCTGATATCAACTTATTTATAAATATATTGTAACTAGCCTTAAATAATCATAAGCTTGTGAAAGACTTTTTTTTTCCAAATATGTGGGGGTTTGGATCTGTGCCCATGTATTGCTTTAAAAAAGTGGTAAATGTCTACAAATATGTTTCTACACTATCGGTCCCAAATCCGCGATCAAAAAACAAATTCAACCATTTTCAACCGCAGCAAGAGAAACTGCCTCCAGACACTTGCTGCAAGTACCTACAAGAATCTGAGAATCTTCCACAGACATCAACCCTGCGCCAGCTTCTCTACCACTGTTCGGAGAATACATCTCGCCATTTATCATATGTCACAATTATAATATAATCTAATAAAACTCTAACTAGATTCACCTGCGCCTCACTGGCTATGAAGTCACACTCTTTAGGCTTACAAAACATTAAACTGTTTTATAAAGGTTATATTTTACTGTATTATAAATGTTATTTTTTTACTATATTATAAATGTTGTTTTTTTACTATATTATAAATGTTTTGTTTAAAAAAATATGTTCTAGTGTATTTTTTGTTTAGTTTTGACCCAGTAAACCATTTTGGTTGGGCACCACTGGTAAGACATTCAATTACCTTTAATTTGATGTAAAATACATTGCAATCGACCCACTAGAACTGGAGATATTTTCAATTAGCACATTGAATACCATTTGCACAAACTTGTGCGTTTCAGAAACCTTGTGTTGTATTTTTAATTTGTGCTTTTATACATTTCAACAGCATATAACAAAATCACACATTAAACTGCATATTTACCGTAATGTATTCATTTAGTGATATGGCCAAAGATATTTCTAATATATATTATTATATTAACTATAATAATTGAAAAAAATCGATACCCGAAATATAGGAGACTCAAAACCAGGGTAAAAAAAATCGTTTTAATTTTTTCTATGAATATATCCCACAACATACTATCATGGGCGCTCACAACAGCAAGAGATCTGCCGCTATACTGTCACTGCCACGCCACCTACAAGACCTCTGAGGATCTTCCATCGACATCATCCCTGCGCCAGCTTCTCCACCACTGTTCAGAGAAAATATCTCGCCATTCATAGTCTGTCGCAATATGTAGTATAATCTAATAAAATTCTCACTAGTTTCCACTAGAGTTCAACGCCCGAAAGCTGTGCTAATTGTGGAGTTGTCTAATACTCTTGTTAATATCCGTCTTCGACTAAGATCGTTCTAATCAAGACCAGTAAGCCAGCTGTAGTAATGGTTGAGAACGTAGGTGGAGCAATTCATTGGCGCACAGCTAACTATGCCTACAGGATGTTGTAGCTATGAGTCGCTAAATACCCAGCATATATTTTGGAGATTTGATCGGAAATAAAAAAAAGATAAAATGTATTTGTTACATTTGGCAAGCAGGCAAGTAAAACAAATCCCAACATTTTTGCATATGCATTTTATATGTACTCATTTACGTGGAATACAAGATGTATCGTATTCGACTCAACTATGGATAGTTATCCTCGCACTTCATTAGAGAGGCGGAGTTTGACATAGTGGTATAAAAATGTTTAAAAGTATATATATTATAGTATATTGTGCAACAAAAATGTATAATTGTGAACTGGTGCGTGACATTAAAATGGCAATCCCGTCTTGGCCACTCAACAGTTATTTTATCGCCGGTTTAACATGTGTCCTGTACTGAAAATCAAAGGTCACCTTACTATTTACAAAACAGGTGTAAATAGTGAGATGACCTCTGATTTTTAACGTTATTTATTTTTGTATGGTAATAAATATGACTTAATACTGTGGTTCATTTATTTTAGGTTTGCTTATTTATATATCGAGTGTTTTGCTTTTAATAAAAAAAACTAATCTAATTTAAGCAGCATATATATAAAACATAATTTTTTTCAACTTGAAAAATCTTTGTAAACAAAGATGGTTTATATTTTTCAACTATATAGATGTTAAATAAAAAAATACTTTCATCATGAAATGATATCTATGACTTTTTTATGATGAAAAATGTTTTTAAGCCAAGTGGAATTTATACGTACCACGTATGGTCAATAACATATTACAAAAAGAAAAACTATATAGCATTCGATTTTCTTTTTAATAATCTTCCATCGTATAAGGTTAAAAGGAAACAATAAATAAGGGGAAGAAATGAGTCATTATTATATATGTTATAGTATGGAAAAAAATAATTTTTTTTACGCGATCCTCATATTGAACATAACGATGAATTATCGTTATGTTCATTATATATAATTATGACGTCATTGTTAAACGAGCCGAATGAATAGAAAATTAAAAAATGGCGGCACACAAAATTGACATAACGCGTAATAAATCGTCCATGAACAGTCGATATTGATCGTTTTTTATTTATTCCAGATTCGGTCCGGCGGCTCTCAACGCGGCAACAGCATGTCGGCGTGTCGGCGTGTCGGCGTGTCGGCGTATCGGAATCGACGGATCGATGATAGACGACGGACTTCGTTCCGGGGCGCGGAGGCGGGGGGCGGAGTGCACTTACCCGAAGAGGGAACCGAAGAAGCTCTTGGAAGAATTGAGCTTGCGCTCGGCGTCAGCGATGAGCTGCAAGGCCTTCTGCTCGTTGTCTGACATCTTCGAACGTCGGTCTCGACGAGAGTCGACACCCAGCTCCTATTGACAAAATGTAATGCAGGCAGCCAACCTTACGCGAACGCTCTCTACTTCGAAACAGTCGTTGTTCACAAATTGACCTGCATAACGAGCAAACTACAATCACTAATGTCGATTCGATACTTTTACTTTTTCAAAAATATACTTGCATAATAAAAATTACATATTTTCAAATAAATTATTGAAAAACCTACGTTTTTATATACACTAATAATTAAAGTTTGGAAGTCAAATTGCCGTTTCTCTATATTGTTAAAATATATTTCGAAGAAACGCATAGCTAGGCTTTTGCTGTCCCTACCAATTCCAATTTTTTGACATATTTTTACCTAAATAAATATAAAGTTGAACGTTTAAGTAATAATCGTAAATTATAAAATTAATTTTTGACCTTTCGGTTATTTGAGCCGAAGGTTGAGTTTGAATGAATTATGTAAAAATATATCATTGAATTTTAATAATTCGATTTAACAAATAGTAAGAGATGTATAAAATCATTTTCGTATATTGAAATTTAAGTATTATTGGAAATATTACTGCTATGTTTATAAATGTGTATTTTTATGTATATTGTTTAAAATTTCGATACGCGCTGATAACTTTTTCATTAATTTTTAGTTGAGACTTTCTAAGCCTAAGTTGAGAGTCCAAATATCTTCTTTTGAGGATGATTATTCTTCTTTGTTCCCCTCGAACTAAAATATTCAAGGTGACCCCTTTTTTGTTCCGCAACATCTCTAAGTAAACAAATATTTTTAGATGACCTTTTTTTAGTGTTCTCTGATATTTATAAAATCTGGTCATCTTATTTAACAAATGGAAGGTGTAAAAAACAATTTAAAGTTTTTACTTTGTCCAACGTTTCAGCAAAAATGAGTGACTCTCTATTTCAAAACTTTACGATCTACTTTAACTTAAAACCTAAGATAAAAATTTAATTTTAATTTTTTTTTATTTCATGAATAATATTAAGCATAGCGTTTATTATTATTAAAATGAATAAATTTTTATAGAAATGTTTAATAAAAATAAATAAAACGTTAATATTTGGTTATATTGCTATATTTGGTTCAAACATAATTTTAAATGGCCATTGACTCGTCTGACGTTTGTGATGTGTCAATTTAGGGTGTCAAATGGATTTGTTTGGTTAAAAGATATGAATTACGCCATCTAGATCGACATGGACTCTCAAAACGAAACGTTCACTTTGCCGCTGGGACCCAAAGGCCTTTGTTTTGATAGAAATCAATTTTTAGGGGTACGTTTTTGCCTAACCTATAACATAAAACCGATTACATCGAAAACTAATCATAAGAGTACACATACCCAATAAATACTCAACTGCATGCATGTATTTATATTGTTTATGATTATAATTGAAACATAGAATGATTCTTTCCTGTTATCGGGGGTCAAATTTATTCTAAAAAATATTTATTCATTTGTATATACATTTTATTTATTAATATACAATTACATTTTCATTCGTAGCGAAATCGAAACCGTACAATTCTTGCAAAAACCTGTTTTGTGTGTTTATGGGGTGTTCACTATTCTAACCAACGCTTGTTCGTATTTAACTTGCATACATTTTAAAACGTATTTATGGTCAGAATAATGAATCTTTAAAAATGTATTTTATAATTGTGTATAAATAAATACTTTTTTAGAATAAATTTCTCGCAAAATATACTGATAATTTTATATTTGTCTTTCTAGGAAAATTTTTCTGTTGATGTATTTTTGCACAATCACAGAAATGCAGCTTCTTTGGAAACGCTCCGTGATGATCTGGGGATTTATCTTAAAGTTCTACGATCGGCCATGATCGAATTGATCAATAAAGACTATGCGGATTTCGTTAATTTATCCACAAATTTAATAGGCTTAGATAAAGAAATAAATAACATTCAATCTCCTTTGGGCCAATTAAAAGAAGAAGTATTAGTGAGTATTATATTTTAATATTTAAAAAAATTGTATCGATTGTGTGAAATTTTATATTTTTAGCATGTGAGAGAATGTCTATCCGAGGCTATGAAAGAACTATCCGGAAGACTAGAACAACGCAGACATCTACGCGAAAAGAAACGAAGCCTTCAATATCTAAGTCAAACGAGAGCGTCGCTACAAAAATTGAGTCATATATTGTTCTTGGATAACGATTCAAATCCTGTTATAACTCAAGATTTAATAGAAAGAGCGGCGTCCGAATATATTCAATTGCAATTTACTTATTCAAAGTGTGATTCTTTCGTGATTGACGAGGAAAGAAAACTATTCGAACGCATCGGTGCTATTTTATCGTCAACGTTAGAGTCCATGTTTTTAGAAAATCTGAATTCGAGAAAAATAGACAAGCTTCAGAGAAGCTTGCAGATTTTCTCTATGCTGGATAAAGTATCCGACGTCGAGAATATGCTGCGCAAGAAGGTCATCGGACCAGCGTTGCACGATATCATTAGCGAATCGGCTCTTCAAAAAAGTCCATCCGGATTGAGAGGCATTTTTGTTAATATTTTAACATTCTTTGATCAAAAGTTGAAAGATTTGATCGTCGTCACAAAGTCGAATAAATCTATAAAGCGGTACAACTTTTTGCTGAACAGTTTCTGGCCTGAAGTCGAATACAGAATTGAAGTTCACATGTCGTCCATATTCGCACCGGGCAATCCTGAATTGTACTATTCCAGATACAGCGACAGTTTAGAGTTCACGAGAACGCTGCTGAAGCATTTCAGTGATAAGAAAGCGATGGAAAAGTTTTACAATCATCCACAGTACAAAAGCTTTCAGCTCAAATGGAACTTGCCTATTTATTTTCGTATTAGATTCCAAGAGATTGCCGGTTCTTTCGAGTCGTTATTGGCGGAGCCGTTGAACAATCAGATTTTCACCAACGAGGCTTTAAATAGTAGCGATTATTCTTTAAGAGTAACAAAGTGCTGTTGGACTTCTTTGACGTCTTGTTGGGCTCAAGGCGTCTTCATCGTGGCCCTCACTCATAGGTTCTGGAAACTTAGTCTTCAAATTATATCGAGATATTGTACGTGGGCAGAAGTCACCATAAAACAGGTTTGATATTTTTATAATAATTTATACTATTTAATTATTTCTTTTAAAGTTTTAGTTCTTTTATAAAATGTTATTTTATAAGTAACCTATATTTTTTTATATCTTCCATTGTAACATGATATGCATTAGCTCAATGTATTGCAATTGAGTAGACTTAATTTTTGGATTTGAATGTATTTTTTTGTGGAATCGACAAATAATAAACTGTTTTAATATTTTTAGTACAAAATGTATTACGTTATAATACAATATAAAATATACACGACCTAGGACAATTTAGCAGAAAGATTATAATTCCGTTTCTTCCGCCAAAATAAAAAAATTAGGGGAATAAGTATATAATTTCAAAACACGAATTCAAATATTCACAACATATCGTTAAAAATATATTTGCAAAAGTATTTATCCAACGACTTGACTTTCAAAGAAATATCACATTACAGTAGACCCCCCAATAACACGGTATATTGGGGACATGCTATTTAAATGCCCGTTGCTTTATGTGTGAGCGAGCCAAAGGGAGGATATCTCACCATACATGCTTGATTCGTACGTACATATTGAAAAAAAATATATGAGTATGTTCTAGCCCCCTTAACTACATGCACCCAAATAGCACGTTCCCAATTAACCGTGTTATTGGGGGGTCTACTGTATATATAAGATGATTTTATTTTCATGCGCTATATCATAAAAAAAAACCTCTCCAAACTTATTTGCAATTGTTTGAATATCCACGCAATTTATTTTACATTTTTTTTATATTATTAATTATTTTAACAATTATCTATAGTTGTAATTGAATTGTATTGTAAAAAAAAGCAGTGGCGTAGCTAGGGTATGTGCCGCCCAGGGCGATCCTTAAAATTGCCGCCCCCCCCCCTATAAATTTTTTGCTGGGTCATAAAATAAGCATTTCTTAAAATAATAAATTGGTTATTATTAAGATCTTGTATTCGTAGATTTATATATGTTTTAGTGCATTCAGGGTTAAGAACCACACTAGAAGATCCCATCGCTAATATTCCGCCCCCAAGCAAGTGCCGCCCGGGGCGGCCCGCCCCCTCCGCCCCACCATAGCTACGCCACTGTAAAAAAGCAATTCAAAATCAAACAACATAATCTACAAATCACAAATTTTTACAAAACATAATTATTCGTGCTTGATGTAAAAATTGTAAACATTAAAAGGGATAATGATATAATGAAAATATTTAATATATCGAAACAATAATTGCAATATAACATACATATGTCGACAGAAGCTTATTCTTTCACGCATGGTATTAGTTTGTTATAGGATTGATTAGATATACAATTCAATATAATCCTTTTATATTTCAGCTATGGACATCTTCGCCTCAATCGAATCAGAACAACGCAATAACAGATAATCCGAATGCGCAAATTGATAGATTAAAATTTTTAATATCTCTTCACGTGGATGTCAATATATTAATAAACTACTTGCCAACGTTCTTAGAAATTGTAAATACTAGACTCGAGCCGTTCAAGTATGCGGATAAATTTGAAAAGTGTCTGCTATATTCCAAGACTTCGTTGGAGTCCATAATGCCGCAGATACAACGATACGTGGTGCATCAGCTTAGTTCGGAGAGTGTAGTTCATTTGAAGCAGATAAACGATATCCCTCGTCTGTTTCGCAAGACGAATAGAGACATTCCATCGAAAGCGTGCGGATATTTAATAACGTTGATGAAATCGCCTTTGGATTTTTACAATATGTACATTAATTTCATCGGCGAGAGTAATATGATAAGATGGTTAGAAGCGACATTTTCGATAATAACATCACAGTAAGTATAACAGTGTCTTTCTTAGAGTGTATAATAAATTACATAATATTTATTGTTATTATTTTAGATACTACATAGCAATCGAAGATGTTCTCACTTCCATACAAAAAACGGAAGATTCGTTGAGACGGTTGAAGCAAATCCGCGATCGGCCTTCTCAGACTAATTTAGAGAAGCTCGGCATATCCGACGATGATAAAATCAGGATGCAGCTGAAAGTCGACGTAGATTCCTATGTTCAGACTTTGATGGGGATCAAATTAAACTTAGACAATATCGAAAGATTGAACGATTTAATAAATTTGGTCGAGAAAGCAACTAGTGCTAAAAGTAACGCAGCGATCCAATAAGTGCTTTAGAATTTCCAGTGCCTCTAAATTACAAAGTTGTTCAAATCGCATTCACGTATATGACGAAACCAGTGTAGTATTTGTTTGCCGGTATTGTTTTCTTGCATTTTATGTAAATTCAATATAATTTTAATGATTATTTATGTATTATTTTATAATTACTACAATGCAAAATTTATTTAATCTATATTGTTTGTTTATTGATTGACTGTAGTATGGCGTTTAATGCAGTAAGCAGTAAGATATAAAAATAACGTTAATATCTTATATACACACATTTCTTGAGATATAAAAAATGCACCAATTAAATGTGATTCCAAAATTTAAGACGGTATCATACTGCAGTCAAATTGACTATATATTCATTTTTAATATATATGAATGTTTTGCTCTTATAAGTGCTATTTTATTTATAAGATCAATTTAATGTTGAATATTGTTATTTTCGAGTCATAATATTGTTCTTTTCCACTTTAATTTTATTAATGAAATTTAATGTGTACTGTTGAAATGTTTAATGTAAATAAAAATAATCTATTAATTTGTAAAATATATATCTGATAAAAGTAACCGTTGTGATTATGCTTCCATATCAAAAACGTCTTTAAATTAAAAGACATTAAACAAAATTGAATGTATGCTACTCTTTCGAACAATACAATATATTGAATGTTTCGTGATATGTCTGATATTGTAAGGTATTTGAAGAATATCTTGTGCTATCAAACTTCATAACTTGAAATTTATCAAAATTCTTATTTTTACTAACTTGATCTATATCCAATAAATGGTTCACTGTATATTTGAACAAGTACTGAAATAAACTGGATAAGGCTCCAGATTTAAGATAATACCTGTTTAAGAATGCAATTTATTTGTCTTACATTTGCGACTTTAATGCTATTTTATCATAACTCGATAAGACTATTTTGTCTTCTATGAAACATCATACGTAGGCTTACCAGCGCGTCAGCGTAGTACGGAAGCCAACGGTTTAATTACAATTGAGCGAGCGTTTCCCGCTCGGCTTGGCGTCTCTTAGCCATAACTCCATTTATAACGAGCATAACCCAAATAAATCAAAACAGCTTTATCAGCTAAGCCTGATTTCAAAAAAGTATGCTTCAAAACAAACAACGTAATGATTGTTATTTATTATACCTTTTATCAGACCCGTATAAATTAAATCTCCTACCCTCTTTCACAATTTTTTTAGCACAAATATTTTTGATGACCCTCACCAAATTCAGTAAAAATTACAGAAGGAGGAAGGGTGGCGGGGAAGTTTTAAATGACAATAATTAAATAAAGTGGTGTAGTTAGGGGAATGGACCGCCCGAGCGGCATTTGTTTGTGGCGGCATTTTCGCGATGGAAGGACCGTTCGTGTAGAGTGGTTTTTTAGCTAAAAATATATATCCACGAAGAGCTAAGAGTCAAGTTGAATATGTAAAAACAATAGTTTAACAAATGCTGATTTTATGATAATAGATAATAATATTTTTGCCCGACTCAAAAATTAGACTAGTTTTTTAGAATCCTTTGTTCTAATTGAGCGCGTGCTAAAATAATAAAACGCCTGATAACCATTAATATATTTCATCATATTTGAAGATTTTTTATAATAATATTACGACTAACAATAAGTGAGATTCGAATGAAGTATTTCTAAACCAAATATTGTCAAATGGGAGAGCGCAAAAAACAATTATGCCTTCTCAGAAGTCAAAAATCTACGTCAAAAGCAATAAAATCGTGTCGGCGCCGTCGCAGTCACACGATTTTATTGCTTTTGCCGTTCATTTTTGACTTCTAAGAAGTGGTAATTGTTTTTGCGATCTCCTATTTACCAAAATTCGGTTTGAATACATTTGACCAATACTCTCATATCAGAAGTCCGTAGTAATCTCTGTGAGGATAGCTATCATATTTTTAAAACATAGTGTAATATCGAAGTTCAGACAAACTATGGAGCAATATGCGAGATGTGACGTCTGTACTTCTTCCACCGCGTATTTCTCCCTGAGAGACGAGTTGACATGGTTTATATTTTGGACTTAATTAGTTTTAGAACTTGCATTATGTTAAGTTGGGTTTAATTCGTGTAGATTAATTCACCTTCGTTCGGGGAAGTACCGGTTCTGTCATCGACGAAACGACAGCAAATAGAGAAAGTTACTATGTGTTATCCTTTTCGTCACTCACTATCTGGGTCCATGCAAGTACAGAAACAAGCCTCAACTAACGCAATCAGATGCCAGACTACTGCTAGGTATCAGCTTAAGTTCCAGTACTATACGATAGCTGAGGCGAGTGCTTACACTCGCACAAGCCCAATGGTATCGGGGCCCTACGAGACCAACCCTTGGGGTGGGCTCCAGAATTTTACACCCAGAAGAGCGGTCCGCACTTCCCGTAGTACTATTTATTTTTAAGAGTTTATTTAGTATATTCTCCGAGTATCAATGATCGAGCTCACGTTAGCTTGAAATATCGTCATCGTTATAGCTCCATCTCCCAGGAACGCCCGTGCGTCCTGGAGGACTTAGGCAACGTCGTAACGGATTTTAAATGCTAACTTTGCTGCCTATCTCCGAGAGTCCCTACTCTTCGAGAGGAGTACACTTTGCTCTCCCACAATGATTACGACGGGCCTCCAGCGTGTGGTGCAAAGAAACTGGAAAGGCAAAGATCTCTACTCACACATCGATCACTGGTACATCAGCTTTCAACTCGCTAACATAACCCCCATACGCTAGATGGAGTGCGCGCAAACTCGACCGCCCTCCTTTGAATGAAGCCATCGAAGCTAGACGCGAGTCAGTGCTGACACTTCGATACCAAGTGTCGCAATCGTCTCTTATGAGGTCATTAAAAGAGTGTACTACTGCTTCTGCTCCCGCCCCACTGCTTATGACTGTCAGCACTGACTCGCGTCTAGCTTCGATGGCTTCATTCAAAGGACGATTGCGACACTTCGATACCAAGTGTCGCAATCGTCTCTGATGGATCGACGCCATAGTGGACGTGCGTGCCTAGCCTCTCGAAGACGAGCGCAAAGACACCAGAGTGACGAAGCTAGACGCGAAACGTACCAGGGGCAAGGCGCGCTGTTGGGAAGAACTGCAAATCTGTCGATGCAGACCCGTGGGGTATGTCCTATAGAATAGTGCGAAAGGCACTTAAAATAAACGCTCAGGACCACTACCTGAACAACCCAGACAATATGAAGGCTGTGGTCGACGGGCTATTTCCACACCACTCCACAACCGCCAGGCACAGCGGCCCGGCAGCAGCCGAAGAAGAATTTTTCCCGTTTTTCAAAGAAGAGGTGCAGGAAGCCGCCAAGCGCATCAAGAGCGCGAGGGCTTCAGGATTAGACTGCGTCCCCAACGAGGTGATCAGACACGTTTCTGGAAAAGATCCGACGTTGTTTCAGCCTACAGACCATTATGTATGCTGTACGGACTGGGCAAGCTGCTAGATAGAATGCTTCTACAGCAGCTACAGTACAGTCTTGAGGCCGAGGAGAAGGGACTGTCATCGCAGCAGTTTAACTTCCACCCCGGACGCTCCACCATCGACGCTACAAAAAAAGACGCTCGACTCTCAACGCAGTTACGAAAATCGACACCCCAGCATACCTCATTCGTACGATTGAAAGTTACTTTTCCGACAGGGTGCTGGAATATCAATGCATGGGCGTGAGTTCGCAGCGCAGCGTGCCTCAGCAGGCCACGATAGGCGTGCTTCGTGGGTTTGTATTAGGACCGGCCTTGTAAAACATCGTGTACAAAGGGCTGCTGAGAAGCAACCTTATTAGTCTTCACTGGCAACGTCGCCATTGTCGTGACGGGCAAGACCATCACGCTTCTGCACTTAGCCAGGGAAGAGTAGAGATGGATGGATGGCGCGGGACTCCAAGTAGCTGTCCATAAAACAGAGGCCGTCTTCTTTACAAGGCTCAGAAAGCTGGCGCCGCCGAAGTTTACCGTCTACGGCTTCGAAATACCGTTCATCAGATCGAATCAGATACCGTTCATCAGCTCTGTGGCACGAATTGCTAGGGAACTCGCCAGACTGATGCTGAACGTCATTGGACCCAAGTTGTTAGGACCCCTTAGTCATACTCTTAAGACAGGTCTCGGCAACCTTTTTTGGCTGCGGGTCAAAATAATTAAAATGTGACTATTCGGGTCAGTGAATATTTTTGGTCCTAACAACCAAAAATGTGGCCTAGTCGTGACATCGTAACACGTTAAAAAAATTATATTTGCAGAACTGAAATGGGTCACTTCTCACTTCAAATCATCAAACGGGTCACTTGGTGACCCGCGGGTCATAGGTTGCCGAGCCCTGCTCTAAGACATGCACAAGGTTTTGATTTTAGTCTATGGAAAGCTAAAACACCACTCTCAAAGAACCATGCTACATAATACAAAGATATTTTCTAAAATTGGAACAAATGAATTTTTTGTTTTTATTTCTGTTATTTCTCATAGATACTTTACCATGGTGTAACGTAACATTTCTGAAGAATCGCCTTCCAATCTATGTAAGTACATATTTATAATAAATACTCTCTCAAATAAATTAGTTGATTTTGTTGAATCTTATTCACAAACAATGAAATCAAGCTTCTCTTCTTTATGTATTATCCGATTTATGCAGTTTTCTGAGATGGTACAAATATATCTTATCACTACAATCATTTCTCGTGTATGGTGCAATACAGAAATGATTCGAAAAGCTTTAGTGTGTGTGGGAAGTGGATAAAAGCTTTTTAATAAAATAAACAATATAATATCATATCTTTATTACAAATGATTAGAATCTTTTTCCAATAGTAATAAATTATATTATTTCAGGTACAAAAATTATTATTAATAATAATAATAAATAACAACTCAAGGCCACAAAAAACCTCACTACCAAAGGTATTTTTATTTTTTGGAATTGATATCCTTGTTAATTAGATGCCAGAATGGGAGTTGGATCTGTTGATTTCACTAATTCTGGGGTCGCCAACGCGCGGCCATTTTTCCGGCCCGCGAGATTCATCACACATTTACAAAATATATTTATTTTATAATCGCCAATACAGACAATTTTTTACTACAAAAAAATGTCTTTAGTGTATCTAAATCTAATATGGAGATATATAATTTTATATATGGCCCGCGGAGTTATGATGCATTACTAAAGTGGCCCACAAGAACATTTGGGTTGGTCACCCCTGCTGTAACTGAAGTGTAGGAGCGTTAGAGGGATTTTGGTGAACTTTAGGGAGGATGTCTGTTTTGTTTGGAATTTGGGGAATGTAGGAATTTCGGCCCTTAAATTTTGGTCTATCTGGCCGAGTACTATTTCATTATCTTATCTTAAAATATATAGCTTCAACGATCTCTAACGTCGCTATTAATGGCGATGGATTGGAAATATATAGGTTGCTGGCTAAAGAATGTCGATCGGTATTTTGGCATCTTAGAGCTGTGTCCCCATATGTTAGGTTTATAATACTAATATGTTATATAAACTTATTGGCATCTCACTGGCCAAGAGTTTACTATTTTATATATTATCCCCAAATCCGTGGTGTGATATCTTTATATCCACGAAATTTCATTTGTCTCCATAAATTGATCTAAAGGCACATTATTAATCCGAGCCTCGGTTATGGCCCAGAAGAGGTATTTCAATATATATCTTGTAGAGCTTGACGATTTTCTTCATCATTTTACTAAAATTAAATTATTCTTCATCTTCTTTCATCATTTGTTCAATCAACTTTTGACGTTCTGATGCCTGTCTTAGTTTGGATAGAACTAAACTTTCATAATCTCTTTCCGAAACTAATGTGGGGTTGGAGCGAGGCTTTGAAACGTTGGATGGAATTCCTGAGCCTTTCAACCATTTAAGAGTCAATGGAATTTCAGGGAGCCCTGTAAAGAGAAACAACAATAATTAAATATATTTTTAAAAGTTCTATATAACTAAAAATAAAATGCAACTAATCAAGATTAATGAACTATTGCTTGATTTTCAAATCAAATACATACCTTTTTCAAAATCTACGGCCATTTCTGCGGCTTCTTTTGAATAAAACTCAACTAGAGCGCTCCCTTTTTTACTAGCAGAAACCATAAGCTCTTTAATATCGCCATACTTTTTCAAAACTTGCCTCAGCGTCTCTTCATCATAACAGCTGTTTGATTCGTTCGACTTTGTAACGTCCCATTTTATTTTTATTCTATATTGAGTCGTATCCACTGGCACTTTTTGCAAATCCAACAAAACCTGCTGTGCCATCCTCTCCTGCTCTTCATGCAATAGCTTAGAACCTTCCTTTTCTAATCGAGAAATTTCAGCCAGTAGCTTTTCTTCATCGGTGCGCTCGTCATACGTTTTATTCTTTTTATATTTCAGTTCAGCCTCGCGTTCGCGCCTCTCCAAGTCGTCTATCAACTTCTGCCGCTTCTGATCGACCTCTTTATATCTGAGTTTAGCTGCTTGTCTAGCTCTCAACACTTTGTCATATGCGGCTCTAGCCGACGAATCCACGAGGATCTCTAGCGCTTTGGAAAGCTCGTGAAAGAGCTCCGCAGCTTTCGGATTGTCCGGATTTTTGTCTGGATGGCATTCTAGAGCTTTTTTCCTATACGCTTTTTTAATCTGAAACCGAAGAATAATTTAATTACATATAATCTTTCATACTGATTTTTAATTATATACTTACTTCTGCAACTTCTGCATTAATATCTATACCCAATAGATCATATAAATCCAAATCTCCGATTTTATTATTCGTCATGATTCGATTTTGAAATTATCTGCAACAAAAAGTAAACCAAGCTAACCTAAAACCACTGACGTTTTGCATCATACAGACTTCGTGCCAAGTGTTGCCAATACAAAAAAGTCTCATTGGTCCTAACAACACTTTCTACGAAATAAAACATATCATTTAAATTAAACAAGATTTTATTTAATTATAATTAATAGATTAAAACTAATAAATAATTTTAAATTTAAATCTTAATCGAATTCATAATTTATTGTCTTAATATATTTTTAATCACTATGAATATTTGAAATGATATTATTCTATACTTAAATGTATTTAAAAATATAAAAAATGCTTAAATTTAATTTAGAATATAAACTATAAAGTTTACTGTATATTTTTTATTTATTTGTGCATATGTAATATGTTTAATTATATAAAAATTAACCTAATGGTATTTAAACATTTAAAAACTAATAAATTTGAGCATGAGGGGGGAAATTCAGGAAAATTTAATTTAAAAACATGAATATTTAGAATTTACATGCATACAGTTTTAATCATGGGCAAAAAGCATAAATAATCACTTTGAAAAATACTAACTTATTACTTTAAAAAAAATCATTAAAAAATTTAAAGCAAAGAAATAATTTATACATTAATGAAGATATATTTAAATTTCAAAAAACGATTAGGGCTGTAACTAGCGCATACATAGAAACAAATTAATATGAAGCAACGCTTAAAATGTGCACCGGTACACGATTTTTTGTGCGATTCAGGTGATAAGCTAATAATAATAATGACACTTCTCTCCCTGACACTGTATGTTTATACATCCCCATTTAAAAAACACTGTTTTAATATAGAGCAATCTAAATATCACGTGATTTCATTAATTTTCCCGTTTTTCCAACGTTACGTTTACGTTAATATTTGTATTATACATACACACAAAGGAGGTTATAATTATAAATAACACTTCACAGTTCGGTATGCCTCGAAGGGAACCTTTTGAGCACGGCATGATACAGATTATAAAACGCATAAATGGAAACGGTCACTATGACCAACAGGGCCGAGCCGAACACGAAACTGAGGAAATTTCCGGTTATGAGACCAGCGCCTCTCAGGGACGTGGGGCGGCCTCTATACAGCTCCTGGTTTTCCAAGCCGGCTTGCCTTCTCTCGTTCATGATTCTCTTCATGTTATCGAGCTTGGCTTTGAGCTCGTCCACCGATTCGTTGACATCGAATGGCTCGCCATCGTACCCTTAAATCGCAATATTTAATATATTTGAGTAAATTTAACGTTCACAGAAAAATGGAAACTCACCGCGGTTATCCTGGTAATCGTTCATCTCGACGAACAGTTTTCCTGACGCTTTGCCGACGTTTTCCGAAGTTGTGTCTAGTGCGCAGAATCACAGCTGATGTGCGGATTCTGCGTAGAGAGCCATGGACCTGAATGCAACATTATTGATCAATTGCAGGTGCAATGTACGTATTACTAATACATACATGACTTATCATAATGGTTATATAATATTATATTTAAAACAATTATTTATTTTTTGATATACATATGTATTTATTATTAAAAAATATTATTAATTATTTTTCCATTTTAATCGTTTCACGGCTTTGCATCTTAGCATAGTTTTTGGGATTAAGAAAATATATTGTTACCATAATCATATTTCAATCTTGTAATATATTAATTATGGTCGCAATATGTTAAAAAAAAGATATTATGGCCATAATCGATATTAATATGTGAATAATATATAATATATCAGACTATAATATGCTCATAAAAACTCTTCTTTATCACGAAAAAAATTCTAAACTAAAATGGGATATTCAAAATAAAACAATTAAAATCCAATTTTACAATAAACTTTTCTAAAATTTAGCATAAACAAATTAAAATAAAACTTGATATATTATTGCCCCCCAAATAATATTTAATTATACAGCTTGCTTTTTAATTACTTGTATCCAAATCGAGTGTACCATATGAACTATTTCAAAATTAATGTTGATCAGGTTGAATTTATATTAAAATAAAATGTTAGCACTGTGAATTTTTAGCTACAACTTAAATGAGCAATATATAAAATAATTGTTTCATAAAACGATTTGCTTATGCAACACATCCATTTTTTAAATTACCTTAAATAAATGCACAAACAATTCGTTTTATGGTACAAAAAAATATTTTAATGCACATATTTCTTTAAAAAAATCCCTGTTAAATCGCACCTACCTCTAATAAAATAAATTTGATGAGCAAAAATAATGAGCAATTCATAACAGAATTCATATAAAAAGTGAAAGCGTCCGATTACAAATATTTTAAGGTTACAAAATTCAGGCGAAAATGGTCCGTTCCATTCTAGACGTTCGCAGCATTACATATTTTTTATATCCGGTAAAAATACCGCTATTTAAATTGTAAAACACAATATTTTTTAACCGAAAGGGCGTTTTATTATAAAATACTTTAACGAGAGGGCGTTTCGAAGATTCACGGTTTATTTCACACCTGAGTTTTGTTTTAAAAATGAAGGCAAAATTATTATTATTTTAATAATATTACTGCATTTTTAAAACTAATTATGGTATATACCCACCGTAGTTTTTTTGCTTTAAGTTATAATCATGTATATTATTAATGTAAAAGTTGTTATTAATTTAGTATATCTTTTAAATTAGTTTTTGCTAAAATTAGGATTAATTTTAATAAGTTAATTTGATCCTTTTTATATACAATTTTTGAAAGATATAGTGGGTAAAAATAACTGCCAACATACTTTTTTATGATACATTATGATTATAATACAAATTATTTATTATTTACTTCAGTTAAAACTGAGATCCAGGCTTTAAAATATCATAATAAATTTCAATTTATTTAAAAATGAATTTAAAATAATATTTTTAATGAATTAAAATAATATATTATTGTAACTGTCAGTTTATTAATTTTTAAGGTAAAGTGTGACGCGTAGCCATTTAATTATTTCGTTGAAATTGAACGATATTTTTTATAAAATACTTAATTTTTTGTTGCAATCGAATTTTTAATTTTGTGCTGCGATTTTAAGAATTTTGTTTGAAAATGCGTTCAAAATTACATAAAAATTACTGCATAATTTGTAAGTTATATATAAAATTTACAGATTTAATATTTTTGACGATATAATATATATTTGTTGTTATTTTCAGTTTAATATTTTTTTTCGGCTGAGTGTGACGCGTAGCTATTATAATTACTTCACAGTGATTGAATGATTTTTTTATCAAATTATTGTTTTTTGTTGTAGTTGATTATTAATTTAAATATTTGTCGATTAAACGCTTTTGTATTGTCTTATAGTTTTAAGTAACTGTATGGCGGTTTTTTTTTCTTTATTTAGTTTAATCAAAAATACTTATATTTTAAATATTTATAAATTACAATAGATGTATATATTTTTTTGTAATTGTCAGATTAATATTTTTTTACGGACGCGTTGACGCGTTGCTGTTTGATTCGTTTCCCTGAAATTAAACAATTATTTTTACAAGAACGTATACATTTTTGTAGTCGATTTTTATTTAAATATTAGTGTTGCGTTTTTATCAATTTAGATTACGAAGCGTTAATAACAATAAAAATCAGTGCATAATTTACACTTAAAAATGCTAGCAACTGTAACCTTTATTGTGTAAATTAGAAATATACTATTTAAAGAAGAGCCATAAATTTTTTGTTGCGCGGCTTTATTTATAATTTAATATGCAAAAAATCGGTCGTAAGTAAACTATTAACTTCATCTAGTCATTAGTCAACAAAATGATTGAATACAACGATTATAATAATGCACTATTCCATTTTCTTTATCAAAGGATAAAATGGGCAAATCTAGAGAGGGGTGCAATCTATTTATTTATTTTTCAACGATGATGCATCTAATATGTTGCCAATTCCCAATTACGGTCTCGTTCCCACGTTTAGGGGGATCGCTTTAGCGACACGTGACCATCGTTAGATGACGTCATGTTTAATAATTTGGATTCATTGGAAAATCCACTGCAAATTAAATGAAATTTAAACTATTAGATAGATTTAAAACATGGCACCAGGTGATGAAAAAGTGGAGTTTTATGAGGTCTCCTCCCATAGACCGCCCCCAGGCAGCTGCGTCACTCTTTGGTAGCATCTCATTTCAATTAGTGATGTCATCCATCCGAACAATGGTGTCCACCCCTGCGGAGGAGTTAATACAAAAAATAAAAAAAGATCCCTCTCTACGAAAACGATGACTAATATCCATCAAGTGCGTATGTCTGCGAGTAATTGTCTTTTGAGAACAATGTGTAGAGGTTTTCCAAAAATGAGCAATTACTTTCACTCTTTTGCTGAAAATTGCTAGATTTTTTCAGTGGTGTCTATGCAATTGTTAATATACTTATCGTAAATTTATTGTTCATAATCTGATTTGTCATTGAATGATCAATTATTTATATACATAGGTATTAACTGTTTATCTCCCATTCAAATTAAGATATTGAAACAATAACTTGGTTTACTGATTTCATCATACTGCTATGCTTATTCACATATTAAAAATATTGTGAATTGGCATTATTTTAGTAAGTCTATATGAATATTTATAGAAATTGCTTAATCTAATTTCTATAAACATGTTGGGAAGAAACGTAAGATATACTACTGAAACATTAAAAATTATTTAGAGATACTCTTCACATAAACTAATATGTTTAACTGGCACGATGGTTCAGTGGTATAAGTCGGCGACTAATACCTGAAAGACCTGGGCTTAAATCTCATATGAGCCAAAGTGTTTTTTCATTTCTATCGTCTTGGAGATCTGAATTAGTGATTATTATATATTTATATTTCCGATCGATCATCACAGATTATGTTTTCTTAGATTTTCCTAATCTTATAGATGAATATTTAATAAATACGAGCTAGATCGTGCATATTGATTGTAAACTATAATAAAAGTTTATAATTAATAAAAATATATCACTGATTTACAGTCTGTTGTCTCACTACTTACTTAGTAGTTGTTAGTTGTGTTTACCCAGTTGTAACGCACTTAGAAATATGTACAATAAATAAATATTCTTTCAAAAATGTCCTCAAAAAATGCCGCTCGTGGACAATCTGTCTGACGTAGCGATTTATAAGATATTGCTCTAAATTATTGGAGTCAAAGAATTTAGAATATGAAGGTCCGAAATTCCGTGAAGAACCATACATTGACTCGGACTCTTTTAAGGCTGAGTCAATGTATGGTTCTGCATTGTCGTGTAGGATAATGTGACCTTTTGGATAACCAGTGCGATGACAGAATGTCAGTTTGTGGTGCATTGTATCCATTTCTTGACGATAACCAAACGACTGCTTTGGAGCTTTATTTTTGTACAACTGTTTTTGTTGTAAATAATGATCCAGTCCGATTAAATAAATATTTTGTTGTTCAGAACTCATGAATTACTAAGCCCTAAAAAATTGATATTTTTCCATAAATATAAACCAAAAAATGCAACATTAACGTGAATATCTTAGTGAGATTTTTACGAAGGTTAAAGTGTTTACACAATTAAATAACCAGCTATGATTCATTGAATCTGCGAAAACGAGAGCATCTCTCAGTTTGGTACATGGGGTGAAAAAGCCCCCGTTTTCATCTCCCTGTCGGTTGTTTGCATTTTTTTACCACGCCAAAGAGCAAACACAGTCTGGCAAATCTATTGAATAATGATGATTCATCTAAAACCCAACAGGGCTGGGTGTTGTCGTGCAAAGCCGCTTAGCGAAGGGTCCCCCAGGTTTTTGGTGCGCCTGAGATTAATGCTGCGATTATGACGTGCGTTGGTGTAACGGATGCCATTTGCTCTCTAGGATATAATGTGCCCTCCTTCTACTCTTTGAATACAATGTGAGTGTATGTGACGTAAGAGATTTGTTCTATGTGAGGGGTTAGTTATGCCATTGACGTCACGTTCAATGAACGTTGCGGTTTAATTTACCAAAACGTAAATTTGACGCCATCTCATAATCGAGGTGTACTGTGACGATCATTTAGTGTGTTGTGGTTAATTCTAGTTATCTATAAAAAAATCCCGAAAATTGTCCATTTGTTTGTGTATCATTAACAACAAAAAACATTAAAAAACAAATATTTTCAGGTACTTTGTAATAAAAAAAATAGTTTTTTGCTTTAAAACAAGCGATGTACAAGTTCGATCGGACCCCCATTTGAGCCATTTTGAGACTTTCAGAAGAGTTAACGCTCCTGACTGCTTGGTTTTAAAGATTAAAAATTAAATTTTTAGTATCGTATAGAAATACCGAGCATGTTCGTTTTGTATGAAAAAAATATATAATTTTTTTTACAAAATGGCGGCCAATGTAAAAATACAAAGTGTCATAACTTAGCAAAATGAAATCCTACTGAAAAATGTCGTATGCAAAAAGTTAAGTGAAGAAGCTTAATTTGCATTTAAAAACAATTTTTAATTATTTAATTTTTGTGTTACAGTCCGGTGACACAACCCCTGTGCCATGTTTTCATCAAACATTATTCTGTTACTCTATCAACTGTATTGAGCCCGTGCGCAAAAAATGCTCTTATTTCTAGTATTCAATTCACTGGTCCATGTTGAACCAAGTACAGATAAATTATCTAAAACATAAAATATTTAACAGAAGGATCCCACAACATACTAACTCTTGCATCATTCTGGGCAAGATTCAAGTAAGACGAAGAAGTTGATCAGTCCATTTTCCTTGAATGCATGGCATGGCATTTCAAGAAGAATAAGAAAGAGTCAATAAATTTATTTGTAAAAAGTATGCGCTGATTTCATTATAATCCACTTTATTGAATTATATATCCAGAACTTCCTTATGTAACATATACATATCCTTATCAAAACATTATACGACCATCGGTTTCCAGGAAGTTAAATCATTGTTGCATCACGTTCAAGTAATTAATCACCAAACACCGTTTACAAAATAATGCTATATTTACATGATGAAACAATGACTAACCGATGATTAACGCCACTACCAAGGATAGCTAATGTGTGAGGTCCTTATCGCTCCATTTACAAGTTCACCGACCACCGATGATGAATGAAGAGGCCACGTGGCATTCCACCCCCTTTGATGATTAATGCACTTGCCAGAGGGGTTGGTTAGTTATGTTTTTTTCAACAAACATTACGTCACCAGACCTTCACGGTCACTATGTAAAAAAGGACTAATCGCTCAATCGCATTGATGATGATTCATAATAATTAGTGATACGGGCTTGTAGGTGCGTAGATAAGCAGAATGGTACACCTGTCATGTTTGGTATGCAAGTGGCATCAATCCCATCGGAGCTGTCAATATCAGGATGCCCTCCCCCATTCATGTGTAGTATTTCACCATAAGTTTTTATTAGTCATAGCATTTCAACTCACCCTTGCAGTGTATAACAGATTTGAGCACTTTTGAAACCGCAGAAGGGTATGACTAAGTACAGGAAAAGACCTATGTAACTCATCTTAGCTAGGAAAAGGGGGTGCGTGGAGCAAAGTATTTTTTTTTGTTAAATAATTTAATTTTACAGTGACTAAAATATGAGTTAAAAAATAGTGATATAGAATTAACTGTAATATTTTAAATATTGTGTTGAAGTAAAAATAAACGTTTTTTTAAATATTTTATGAATCTAATAAATTACACTGTACATTAAGATGTTTGCCACAAAGATACGATAATTCTATTTAAATTTATTATAAATTAAATCAGTAAGATCTCTTTTATATTTTTTAGTCAATATTATTTCTGAAAACTTATTGCACAAATAAATCGTTCTTTATAATTTTTGCTTTGGCAAAATATTAAAAAAATATTTTTAAATATAATTATAATGATTTTGAAAAATGTCACTAAAAATATTTGCTTAATATTATTTTTACAAAATACTCATATTGATTAAATATTGACTAGAATACGCATATTATTAGTTTTTATCATTTTTTATGACTAAGTGTGACATAAAGCTGTATTTATTATTTTGCCGAGATTAAATCTTATAATATTTTGTCGCCTAAAAATTAAATAACTTCATTTATTTTTAAGTAAATTTCTTCACAGAAGATCTGTTTTTATTCCATATAATCTAGTCTAAAACTTGGCTTAAATTAACTTGTATATACATATAGTCCAACATAAAGATGCTCTTAATTTCTAGTAGCAGCTTGTCAAAAAAAAGTGCTGTAAAAGAAGTATTTACATAGAAAAAAACTGTATTGAATCCTATATATTTTTACATTTATTTATATACAATAGTTTTATACAAAAACCGGCGATACACGCGTTAGTTTTTGTATTTTTTAAGTATTACAAAGTTTTTTATATAAATTTGTTAATTGGGCACACAATTTATGTAGTGTAGTCTTCAAGTCGAATTGAAGATTGAGTTGAGCTCTTGGAGATTCTGAATGACTACTCAGTTGGGCCAAATCAGACGCTCAGAAAAATCGTATGTTTCGGTTAATTCGGCGTGGCTGAGTTTGATTCGATTTCAACTAATCTCTCAGTAAAAAATAAAGTTCAGTCTTGACTGAAACCAATATTCCGGTATTCATAAACCAATCTGCTCTCAGTAGCAGAGAAATGCTTTAATATATATAAAAAGAACTGTTTTTTTTATATATTTTTTATCGGCTTCTTTGCAAGAACCCCAATATTTTAATTTCAAGTTATCTGCGAATCTTTTTTTTTTCTTTTTAACAAATGAATATACCCGCGTCCTCTTTTATTGACCGTTGAGGCTAAGACGTCCGCACTTGCCGACTCGCCTATGACTGTTGCCATCCGGCTTATTAATACGCTGGCATTGCACATTGACATGTTTAAGGTCAGCTACGAGGAGCTGGTTTGGTTATGATATTTGTACTTTTTTATTTTGCTTCTTTCTATATATTATTTTAGTGTATTGAAATAATACAAATATTGTTTTCAACAATCGTGATGCATTGGGGTAACCTTAGTTAGGTTACAATAGTCTTATTTTAATTTAAATAAATAAATATAACTGCTTTAATAGACAAAAACGTAACTGATCTTTTAAAGCATTTTTGTCGGTTTCTTTGCGAAAACCCTGATATTTATATTATTTAATTAAAAGCTTGTTAATATATTTATAAAAAAAGGCCAAAAACCATCAATATTCCAGTTTTTTGTAATAATCTGCTCTACGTAGCATATAAAAACGTAACTGTTTTTTGCGGGAAATTGTTCTAGCTTATATATCATTGTGGATTGGAGAGAGCTTCAGTGCCCCTTCCGCTCCTTGATAATTTGTGTAATGCAGATAATTTGGGGCAGAACCAGACTCTTGGTGTATACAACGGCGTAACGGTAGATTAAAATTGCATTGTATGCATTTAATAATGGTGATTAGTATCTGCTCGACACTGAGACATTTATTTGTTAAAGTAAGGTCAAACGGTTTTTGAAAATATATTAAGAAATGAATCGTTAATTTTGCATAGTTCTTTGGCCATGTTTTTACTCCATTTCCAGACGGAATTGATTTAGATTTGTAGTATTCTGGATTATATATTTACATATATATAGATAAGCACGATAGACGAATGGTACAAATCGATAATATTGACTAAAATACAATTTTTTTTTTATTTCTATCGTATCTGTGAGATAGGAATTTAGTGATTAACGTACGGAAGTTCTGGCTAATATCATTGTGAAGTGGGGAAAAGTTCAACGCCCCTTTCATTCCTTGATTATTTATCCAATGAAGATGATTTGAGACAGAACCAGAAAATTTGGTGTAACGGTAGATTAAAATTGTGTTGTGTACATTTGGTAACGGTGGTTATTCTCTGAAATGTGCAATTCAGATATGCTATGCTTGGATGCTATTATTTATTAAATTAAGATAGAAGAATATACTACATCTAGGCCTTTTACACATATAGATATGACTATTTTAATCGAGAAAATTACAGAATTGATTTTTACTGAAAAGATTTTTTTTTTAATTTTTCAATGTATATTTTTTCATTTAGGAATAAATAAATTAAATTCAGCGAAGCATTTATTAAAAATATTGTTGATAACTATTTAAATTATTATACCCCTCTTTCTTATTTACTGATTTACTTATAATAATGTAATGAGCTAGTTTTCAATCGCAGTATTTTTAAATAAATAAATATATAATTTACATTGAGTGGAAAATTGTTAGTAAAATTTTCAATTAAATGTGCAATATTTAATTAATCGATTATCAGAAAATCACTTTGACTCACTCATGTTATTATGAGTTTCGTTGTTGTTATTGCTCATGTCCTAATTTAAATGCCATTTGTATTTATGCAGAAAATAATATAATTGAGGATTAAGATATTGATATATCCTACTTCTACACATTACTCTAATTATATTGAACATTCATCTAAATATTATATAATATATGTATATTCTAATCGTTTCCATTTTTATGGCGATATTATGATCATTCAGAATTACAAATTCATACTTAGATAATGACTTTCATAAATTTATGATTCTGTGTTTTACTTTTCTATAGTAAAATCAGCAAACTTTCACCATATTATTGTTGATTATAATAATATGTCCATTCATATTTTATATCTTATTTATTATGTTTCTTTAAAATTGTAGATGATTCATTGCAATAAAGTCTGTGGGAGCAAGGTTTGAAGAAAATGAGAGGTGCTTATCTAAATTAAATAATTCTAATTTATATGAAAATTATATAAATCATGTTTGTCCTTTTAAAGAGCGGTATTTAATCTTATTTTTGTTCATAACAACTTGATTTGTATTTCGACTTTGAATGTGGTTAATTAGATCTGACAAAGGGATTTTTTCTCAGTCGAAATCTGACCCACTAAAATTGTAAAATATGTACGTCATACTATAAAAAAAAATGTAAAGAATATTTGATTCAATCTGTGTTTTAAAGTCCGTTATTTATTATATAATGAAAGTTCCATAGATTATTATTAAGTCTGTCAAATTTCATAACATCACAAATGTTTTCCACTCTAGTGTCATTGCTATATCAGTTGTACTTCATTTTTTTTTGTTATTCCAATCATTTATTAAATATAAATAATATCTAAAAAATTGATATGGTTTTACTATTACTTCATTAGCACTTACTTTGTACTTGTATTTTTCGGTACTAAAAGTTAATGACAAGAAACACAATAATACACTTTTGCTTATAAATATACATTAAAATATATACATCTACAAAATGGTAACTATCATAGATTGTGGTTAAATAAATGGAATAAAATTACCATACTAGTTAAGGGAGAGATTATATTGTTTCAAAAACCGCTACTTAAACTTGAGCTTCCCAGTTCACCAAACTTTGCCCCTTCTATTTAAAGAGAAGACATACCAAGGGGTTTTATCTTTTAATCATACGCATATTTTGTTTAACGTGACAGCAAGAAATAATTTGATTTATATACGTGGTGTGATTATAATAACACCATCTTGGTACTATTGTCTTTGATCTTGATGTGAAAAATATTAAGGATCTTGCGGTTAAAAATCGCTGGATCACAATTTTTTTAAGAATTTATTTTACGGTTTATGCAGCAGCCAAATTTGTTCCAAAACTGTTACATTGCATCATAATACGCGTTGAATGATTATGAAATTGAAATAAAGGTCTAATTGTCTGAGCAGAAATGCTTTGAAAAGCCAAGATCAAAAAAAGTACGCCAAGTTCAATCAAATGGCAAGATTCTCCTCAATGTTTTCTTTGGTTTTAACGGTATATTCCACTATCATTATCATTACCAATAGGTCGTACGGTACATTTTCTTCTCCATCATACTTATATACGGAATGCAAAAATATTTAATCATTTTGTTTAAGTATCCCCAATTTGGCCTAAGTAAGTACGCCCCTCTTTTCAAAATCACCCCCTTCCGTTCGATTGTTTGCATCAATTATCCGACAAGGGAGAAGTGTTGATATCAGTGAGTCAGCTACGACAATACAAGTTAAATCGGGGTAGTAAATTGAATACACCGACCCCAACAAATACATGTAGTAAGCGATCGAATTGACATAACGCAATTCCATGTCGGGATATATAATAGTAGATATTGTATATGATGAGCGTTCGTCATCTCATTAACGTGATGATATCATCCGACGAGACTTTCTCACATGGGGGGACTCGCAGGGTATACAAATTTATCTATTCGTTCTTAATTCAATTGGAAGTGCGGTCCATCTATTTATATTGAACCAATATATCATGTGATTACTGTCGTTAAAACTGTCATATTTAAATTACTAGTAGAACATTGTAGTGAAGATTTGAGTGCGGTGGTTGAAAAGCAGTTAATTGTAATTTGGCGTTAATGATTAGCATTGTAGTAAATTCGTGATCGCACCGTCACTGAAGAACTTAACTTGATACGTATGTTTTATAAATAGCAAAAACAAATAATAGCTCTTTTTTATGGAATATAAAGTTATTGAAGAAGATCGAAATAAGTTCTTAGATTTCAGACTTTGTAGCTGGACCAGGTTTGACGTGAAATAAAAAGCGGCTGCTTCCTCGGCCTTCTTAAAGTCGTCTTGGTTGGTATCTGGCGTAGCTCCTCTTAGTGCGAGATCGGCTAAAGTTTCGTTCTTCCCAAATAGGTAAGTTAAATGCTGACTTGCTCTAGATTAAAGTGTATTATAAAAGTATCGTGAGAATGCTATGTTCGTGCTTATATACTCTTTTTGCGGAAGAGCATGTGCTTGGCTCTTTCCTTCTTTCGCAAGTTTGGCCAATGCGACGATTTGAACCAGAAACAGACTATTTTGTTACATATTACTTTTCTTATAATAGCTTCTGCACAACGGTCATAATTTAAGCACTTGAGTGTTGATATATATTTTTTTTTAAATAGCTTAAGTTTGCTGATAAAAAATAGATTGTTATAAAAATATTTTTAAAAAACTACGGGTTTTTGTGTATTATTTTAACTTATTTGATCAAAATTACAGTTGGAGATTGGGCAATGCTGTTGTAGTGACCACACACAAATGGGTCCTCATTCAAAAGGGTCATTGTCTCAAACCCTAAACTCGCGTTAATGCCTGTGCCCAAAAACGATCATTTATTAACAATCGAGACAAACATAATAGCGTAATGCTTGCACTACACTCTCTAGAAGTTGTCCGAACCGAAGTTCAACTGAAGTCGGCCGAGGCTGCCAACTTCCGAGTAGCGGTCACACTGCCACAAATTTCATATGCCATCCAGACGGCGGCCGTGAATGACGTCCACACGGCGGCTGCTGTCACGTACAGCTGGCATAATTGCGCGCGATCGAAAAATGTGCCAAATAATCGCAATTTTTAAATTGTCATATTATTAAAATTACGCTACTGATAATTATAAAACCACCAATACAATATCAATGAAAACTTTTCGGTCTTAAATATTCAATTTACGCAAAATCTTTGTCGGCTTTTGAAAAATGCCATAAGGCATAAAAATGATACTTCAGAATACGAACACCACATCTGTGACTGTCCTAGAATTTGTCGCCATCAATTCTAAATAAGAATTCGTTATGGTGTGACATTTATATAAACCGATCTAGGAAAATACATAAGGATATTCGAAACGATTTTCTTTAACAAAATCAAGTACCACTAATTATTAAATTTTATATGAAAAATATATAAAAACGATATCTGTTAGAAGAATATACTATCAAAAATATAATTAATCCCTTTTGGTGCCCTAAAATATTCAAAGATGTCAGTAAGAGTCTGTTGAGGTCCCCGATAAGCATGTGGTATTATAACTTGACCACGTGACTACAATGCAGCGCTCGACGTGCGCGTTGACCATAGGACGCCTACGCGCATACTGAAATTGAACCGAGTTACTCGTTCCTTCTCAATTTGCGAAACACCATATCATTATCTCTCTCCCTGTCGTCACTTAACACGCGAGAGAGCGAAAGGGGAAGTATATCACCGCTCGCGCTCGAAAGAGCAGCTCCGACTTCGGTCCGTTTGCCGACAATGTTCGGAAGCGCTCGAAGCTTTGCCTAGTCGACTGAATTACCCACACTTTACCTCCAGTTCTCGGTAGCCTTGGACAACTTCCGAGAGATTTTAGAGCGGGCAGAACTGAACTCGACCGAAGTAACCCACTACATTCTCCGTCCTTAGCCAACCTTGGCCAACTTCCAGAGAGTGTACTGCAGGCATAAAGGATTTGGGGACCACACGGAACACGAGTTTACAGTAAATATTCTCCATCGTTAAGAGAATATCTTTGTGGTGAAACAGTCACGGATATCATAAATCGCCACATCCATGACTTTTCCAAAAATGCAATACGACCTTGGACGAGCGAACGTCGCCTTCTAAAGGCGTAGACGTATTTCGACGTTCTATGAAGCAGCGATTGGTAGGAAGATCGCTGCACATATGCGATTGGCCAGCAAGCCCTTAACTTAAGTATGAGCCTGGACTCCAATGAGGAGAGACAGACAGTCGGAGAGTGAGACAGTCACTCAGTCAGGGTCACCAGCAGCCTGAGACCTTTTTATTAGCGGTAATTCTGAGAAACAATTTCATAAGGTAATATATGTATATATTTTTATATATGGTTCTAAAGTTTATCTTGTTTGGAGTCAATACACAAAAGAAACTCAATTGAAAGGGTGATAAGTGAATCAGCCATCGAGTCCCTTTACACGTGTCCGTTCTATCTAATCTTTGTCATAGTGAGCAAACACTCCCACATTTCCTTTTAATCAACCATACGTGGGGGGATTGATCCCCTTCTATATACACTCAAACGCTTTGAAAATTATTAGCCGCCACTTACCGAAACACCAAAACGTATCCAAAGAACGCACAAAATGAAACACCAGAGTATTCATATAAATATTTTTTTATTTTTTGATAATATTATAAATTAGGAGGCACGTGTGAATAGTGTGGTTTAAAAATAATTCAATCACAATGTAACGGTATTAAAAAATGATATTTCTTTCGAAAAAGGCAAACCACGATATTATTGTACATACATATGTACAGTCACGGTCGCTTATGTACATATAATTTATATACATTTACATCATAAACAATATACACGTTTACTCATTAGCAGCCAAACTAAAAACCAACCACTACGATCTAATCTAGGCAATAATTCATATCTACAGAATATTATGTTACACAATTAACAATATACACGTGAAAATAAATACGAATTCATTATAAGGCAATTTGAGGCGTTCGTGTTTGATATAAATAGTGTATGCCTCATATTGAGTGTTTGTGGTAAATTAATAAATCGAAAAATCTACAGAGACAATATAACCGTATCGTCTAAAATTATAATAATTATACATAATAATATACATGAAATATTAACACAGCCTCTTATCCCAATAAGACTAGATTTTGCTTTACCCATTCCGTCGCAATGACGGACAACAGCTCGATAAGTGTTTACTAAACTAAAACATTGAGATATATATATATTGTATCGATCTATATAAATATAACCTAAACGGACAACGTAACTCGTTTGTTGCAATAATTGAATGAATTCACTTTTGGCACAAATAAATATCTTTTAAAAATTAAAGTAAAGAGTAAGCAAACTATTCGGAACAATAAAAATTTACAAGCGAGTTATTCGCAACGCATTAATGATAACTATAACTAAGGATTAGAATCACTATCTAAAGCGCACTTGTGTCGTCTATTTTAATATTATATATTTTTTAAGTATCGATTTCGTACATTTATTGTTTTTAATACTGATATGGCGATTTTAATATACAACAAAAGTCTATTTACCTAGGCAGTAAAAACGCTACTTTGTACTCGACTAACGTAAAACTCCTAGATGTTTATAAAACATAGTTTGGTATTGGAGAAAATGTCGTACCTTGGGACAGTTTATCTATAATATTCAATATGTAAATTAATAATTTTATATTTATTTATTTTTATCTATAGTAAAATTTAAACTAGAATATCTTTCATGCTATTCGAGGGCAGGAAATTGGCATTATTTTACATTACCATAAGCTAGCTTTAATTTATATACATTTTTTAATGCAATCTCTATTCTAATAAATCATATTATATGTAGATCCCAGTGGCGTCATGTGAATTATGATAAAATATTGTAGCGTTATCTCCCGCCAATTGGCAATTCTCAGAAAATATTATTCGTCATATAGTTGTACATTATAAAAGATTTTTATCAATGGCACTAAATAATTCCCAAGCACGACATCTTTCCCTAAGTAGATTTTCTCAAAAACTAGCCTTAAGGCACATGGATCATATGTATCGAGTGCAGGCCGGTGCTTTAACTAAACTATACAAAATATAACCAAACGTTTAATACAATCATAAACACAAACTATAACAATCGATATAATATTATACAATTTTAATGATGTGCGTCAACGTATTTAGATACGATCAACCCGTAAGATGTATCCTTACAACTACGCTAAGAATCAGTTCGTTTATTATTAACATTAATTAGGTCCACTATAATCAAACGCATATATAATAACCATCCGAGTTTTCACCGCCGAATAAAACTTAAATCAAAGGGCAAGTACGTAAACGTGGCGTGAAAACTGGTAGCAAACATATACGCTTTTACATAGGCTCTCTTCTCTTCCCGCGTCGGTCATCCTAGGCGATGCGTCGGCGACGCCCTCTCTCGGGAAGCGGCTTCATTCGCTCTGTCTATTAGGAGGCTTCTCGGCCTGTGAGGAACACCGCGGGCCGGACGACCCCGGCGACGGCGCCGAGACCCTCAGGAGGGTCCCGCTCCACCGGCTTTCAGAGTTTGCTCCAATTCGACTAGTTGCCCCATGAAGTTGAGGTTCGGCGAGATGATAGGCCGCGCTAGCTTCACCAGTTTGTACGCGTCGACCATCGACAACCGCTGGTACCGCATCAAATAGGCGATCGCTATCGTCGCACTCCGTGACACGCCAGCCTGGCAATGGACTAGGACTCTCGTACCAGATTTACGGGCATTTTCTGAAAAAATGAAAAAGTAAAAGTTAATATACGGTGATATAAAAGAAATCAGATTTTTAATAATAATAAACGATTGACTTAAGTCCCGTAACTTGGGTATATAATATAAATATAAAAATTTCTACTGCGCCTAATGTAAAAATGTATGTTTTTTAATATAGATGTCTAATAAAGTAATCAAAAACCACATATTACTGGAGAGCATCACTTTTAACCGGTGGCATATAAAATAATCAATATTAATAGTATAGCGATTGTTTAAATTATGTGATCAGTTTTATTTTAACAGTTGGTTTAGTATTCATTTATATAAATTGACATATTTGCATTGACTATTCGATTGAGTAATATAAAATCGATCATTTGAACATCCAAAATATGTAGTACGTTCATTCATTTAAAAAAAAAACAGTAGGAACAAAGATTTACGATTTTTATTTTCTTTAAATAGCCGCCATATTGAACCAATATGGTGGTTCAAAATGACCGAAATATTTATATTTTTATCATATAGCTATATTTATATGTATAGATGTATAAACATTTTGACATATCATTGTTAAATACACTGGTGATAAGAAACCACGTTGATTTTTTTGAAAATTATGATATGAAACCTAAAAAGGGTCTATTTTTTCTTTGAAATCAATCCAATTGTGGTGAACAATATTGTAATTAGATAATAAAAAATAGCTTACATTTTTTTAAAATAAATACTTAGAGCAAAGATTTGGCCACGTTAGTTATTTTTCTATGATTTTTATTTAGTTAATTGGAATAATATAAGCACGAAGCGCGGGCGTTTATTATATATACTTTGACCATATGATTAGTTATAGAACTTTCAATTTTTGGTTAATTAGTGTGGCTTAAGTTTGGGTTTGAACAGCAAATGTACGTTTCGCAACTGTCAAATTGAGTTTCATAGACATTTTAGAGCAGTATATAATTTTAGTTAAATTATATTTTCGCTAGTAGTGAAAATGTATTTGGGCTTCTATAGTGAAAATATAACTTCACCAAAAAATACACATTCACTGTAACATTTATACATCGCATGTAATAAAATAATGATAAGTATGTAATTGTATAAATATATATCTACCGGTGAAATTGTATTCCAATATGATTTCACTGAAATGATATATTTAAAAAATATTTTCTGGATAGATTTGAGGACAAAATTGACAAATTAGTTGACGTGTTTTTCAATATTTCAATTTCAATTTCATTAAATTAATAGTATATCATTAAATTACAAGCATTTTTCTGGGCAAGTTTAAGAGAAAAGAAACCCCTTCCCTTAAATGACATCCCTGTTTGAATTAGCCAAGTCTAAATTAATTTTCATTGTATTATTTGTTAACGTATAATAAATCTCAGATGGCCGCTTTTGAAACTTATCGCCGCTATTTGTTTATTAATCTCATTTGAAGCGACGTGAAAACGCATATTAATTAATTTAAATTTTCCCATTGACAATTGTCTAAAAATCCGCCGGCGGAAGTGGCGCCACCGTCGCTCGTCGATCGTTTGGCCGTAACACAATCGAATGCGGTCATCGCGTTTATAGCGTTATACAATGAGAATGAATTTTAAAAAATCGATCGAACGCACACTATTTTTTTTATCCTTCGCTGTGTTTATGTACTTAATGAGCAATCGGCGTAATTGCGACACATAACCTGTCCGTGAGTCATCCGACATTTGAATTCGGTAAATGACACAACTAACAACACAGACGACACGCGTTTGCATTCCAGGTGCGCTATCAATTTGTGAATACGCCGACATGTTTCAAGTCGTTATCATTATCGCCCGCGAACGACAAACGTTTTATATAAAGGGCTGCTAGCCGCAGGTCATGGCCGAAGCGAGATCGGTTAAGACCGAAAATTTCACTTCGACTTTGTGCTGCCATTAGAACCTGAATATGAATGAAACTATAGTGAAAAATCAATGGTTACAAACAACGTGAATTATCATAGTACGAAGCTTGTGTGTTGTGTATACAGTTATAGCCACTATAGCTATAGCGCTAGGTACACGGATGGTGAGTCATCACGTCAATGGAATGACATGCGAAAGAAAAGCGAGGGCCGCGGCGTTATGCGCGAAAAATCGACAGGAGACGCAATTGGCCCGAAACACTTGAACCAATCGACGAAAGAAACACATGTCGTGACGTCACGCGTGTTGACAAAAATGTGCGTGTGCAAAAAGTCGCAATGGAAATACGATTTATTTTCGTCTTTCGACCAATTTAGAAGCAAATATGTACAATACATATTCTACACCGAATCGGTGAAATCACTTATTGCGTGAAATGGGCCAAATTTGCCTAATTCATGAAAAGTGCATGAATTGGGCAGGAATTGTTTTGCTTATATCGTGCTTTAAACTGTAGCGCTCCGGTGATGTTTTTCGTAACTAGATCAAATTTCATTTTATTATATAAAAAAATCAATCATTAACTACAGTGATCTTCATTTAGAATGCCAAAAAGTCTAGAACCATAAATATGACGATGTACAAATTTTATTAACATGTATTTTGGACAGGTGAATACCCCATGAATACCCCATGATTCGTGAGAGAGTGAAAAATGAGAACATATAATTATTTTCGGGCGGTACTCTAATGCGTTACAATGGGGGTAACACAATCTTTAAGACTAGTAAGTATCGAGAAACAAATTATATTAATTAATAGATTTTTCTAATTGTTTATCACGATAATCAATGGACATTATGACGGATTGAAGAAACCTAGAAAATCAGATTTATAATAAAAAATGTCAAATAAAATATTTAAAATAAAGAAAATCTAGGAAAATGTATCTGTTATGATCAAATAAAATAATAATTACATAATATTCACTAATTTCGATCTCTCAGACACGATACAAAAATTAAAACCCAGGACTTTCAAGTAATAGTAACGACAGAACTTGTTAGTTAGCACGGCGCCACACTCAAAAACCGCCAGTTCTTCTAACCTAAGCAAATTAACAGGTTTGGGTTTAAACAGAAAATGTACGTTTCGCAACTGTCAAAACTAAGCGTGGCGCTTAAAATGTTTTAAGAAATATAATAATTGTCTTAAGAATTCCGCAAAAATTTCGCAACAAATCGCTAAAAGTTAATGTCATATTTGACTAGATAAACGAATTGCTTTAACCATTTAAACGCCAGCGGCTAATTAGTGAGTCACTTGTTGTTTCTCTTCACGCGTCAGTATCGCTTTTTAATAATAAATATAAAATACTTGTTTTATAAAATAAAAAAATTGTAAATAATTAATTAATTTAAAATAAAAAATGAAATTGTTTAAAAAAAATTATCACAAAGTGACTAACTGGCGAGTCGCTGGCGTTTAAGTGGTTTAAATTCCATTGCAGATGGTAATAAACGAGATGAGGGATATATTAACAAAGGCGGTCCTGTAATTTTAGGCAATAGGTAGCAAAACAATCTTTAAATTTGGTTTTTGTAGAGACACGTAGTCCATACGTGTTGTACACTGTGATTTAATTGCAAAAAACGTTTTAAACCTAAACATGTCGATGACACAACATGTGTGTAAAAGTTACTGTCCGGTGACACAAATCTTTTTGACAAGCATTATTACTATAGTCTATTGCACAACCCATTAATCATTATATTTATTAAAGTGCAGGGATCCATAATATTTTCAACAAAAAAATATTTTTTTAAATATTTTAAAAAAAAATATTTTTTTTAAATATATATAAAAATAAAAACATTTTTAAACATATTTTCATACATAGAAATATATAGAGATTTCATTAGTAACAGTCAAAATGCATTGATTGCTAGAACATGTTAATCATATTCTCAAGTGTCATATAAAAATATTAAATTATGATTCCGGCACGTCTAAATAATAACCTTAAAATAATAAATTTTATTAATATTTAATATTTTTTAAAAAGTTGAGCAGCCCTGGCGACCTCACCTATCGAACCCCGGGACACCCGATAGTAACCGACAACCAAGCGATGAATCATACTACAAAGATACGCAGTCAGTAGTGCGACTTGTTTTACCATTTAAAGCGAAGCCGACACGCATGCTTTTTTCAATGCGCCAGAGCGAGACGGCGATACATAAAAATCGACATTCCCGCATTGGAAACTTCGCCCGATTCGACGTGGACAAATCGACGAATTCTTCGATCTTCACAGTAATAATAATATAATTGAAGATGTCGCTTGGCTCACAATGTCGACCTCGCGTTTGGCAGGAAGTAACGTTTTTTTTTCTCTAGCGATTTGTCCCAACCGAAACCTTGGCTATTTAGCATGCGGAAACGTTTAAGCGTTCAACTTTTAACAGCCCAGGACTTTCGTTATCAGTTTTCTTGGAAAACAAAACAGAACGAATCACGCAAACAATTGATAAAACTGACCCGGCGGGATATTCCTAACAATGACTAATTAACCGGCGTTACTCATCAAAACAAAGCGCACTTGTAGTAAGAAACGCTGAGATCAGCGGCAAGTACGCGTAAAAACAATAATTCCTTTTATATCCCTTTATATACAAACAAAGCTCGTATAACAAACAATACATGGAAGTCAAAATGAAGACATACATATATTAATAATAGCATTTTTAGAGAGAAAATATGAGTTAAACCCATAACAATCATAAGGAACATTTATTGTCATAAAGATTGACATGTAAAATTACACGCTGATTTGATTTTAAAATGCTGCGAACGTTAAGAACGGAACAGGAAGTTTCTGACTGAATTTTACATCAAAGTTTTGAGCAAATATCTTGGTAAACGGTAAAAAATATTAATCAAAAAAGTCTTTAAAATTTATAAAAAATAATAATCAAGAAATGATTTTTTACAAAAGTGTAAAACAGCCTTTTTTATATGCAGTATTATCAATGATGGTTATGAAAAACTATTTGTCACCCCCGTATAGTATTCAAAATATCTGTTTTCCTAGATTTTCATCAAAAATAACGGTATTATAACGGTTTTATTATAATCTATACTTCGATATTTTAAACTATAATTAGTTTTAGAACATTAGATTAGGTTTGGGTTTGAACAGTTTATTATTAATTATGTTTCGCAACTGTCAAATTGAGCTTCATTGTCATTTTAGAGCAGCATATAATTTCACTAGCGCCTATCAGTTAAATTATATTTTCGCTAGTAGAAATATTTATCTACTTGCTATATATTTATCTATTCATTTGGACTTAGTGAAAATATAACTTCACTGAAAAATACACATTCACTGTAACATTTATAAACAAATAATAAAAAATATGTAAATGTATATATTCCTACTGTTAAATTATATTTTCACTGGTAAAAATATATATCTAACGATGAAAATGTATTCCAATAAGATTCGAGATTTTTTGAGGAATAATCAGATAATTTCTGGTTTAGAATTAGGGACGTCATTGGGGGGGGGCAAAAGTTGGCCAGTCAGTGGTCGTTTTTTAGATTTTTAAATATTTCGATTTTATTTAAATTCAAGAATGAGAAAAATTCCCTATCCTAAATTACGTCACTGTAAATCAGTGGGTTTAGGAAAGGGTATATCCTAAACTTAAATTTAAGCCAACCAAATTCTGGGCTGCTTTATATAATATGGAAATATAGGCATAGTTTCTCCATTCAGAAATCACAGTTAGTAGGCAGTAAAGGCAAATAGCTGCGTTTTAAGATTATACTTATTAGTAATTAATTAAAAGAATAATAATTATCATTAACTATAACTACAGTTTTAAAGTCAGAGTATAGTTTTATATTTACAAAAATGTTGAATACAAGTTTAATTTTAGGTTTAAATATCTAGTTTTTACATTTAATATTCATAATAATGATTATTTTTAGTATAAAAATAGATATTATTGTAATTTAGATATATTTTTAAGTATTTGATGATTTTTTTTTATAATAAATAAGAAAACTCTAAGAGTTACAGAATTGAATATAGATATTTTTTTACATTGACGCGCGAAGCAAAAATGGTGGAAAGTGTATGAGATTATGTTTATTATAAAAAATGTCGTATCCATGCTTTTTTTTACTGTTTTATTACACTCACCTCCAAAACCAGTTATATCCGACGCTTTTAGGTGCAACCTCATAATAATTCAAATTTGTTTTGATGATAAAGAACAAAGATCAACTTTTTGTATTGAATATACATTTCTTAAACACAAATGTGTCTATAGTCAAAGCACTCAAGGATATTCCTAATTATCTCTTTTTTTGTGACATTTTTTTGTCGCTTTTTAACTTTTTTACTTCATAAACTAACTCTCAAGTCATACTATGGACATTTTTTAAATCACAATATCTCAAAAAATACAGTACAGATTTGATCTAAACTTTGCGTCAATATTTGAAATGCTTTGACTCAAGTGTCTATGAGTTTAAATTTCTCTGGTGGTTCTCAAAATTTAAAATTATTCTATTCCTAAGTTCGACTTTTTAGTTTTAGTGAGGAGAACAATGGAGGAGGTCCCGTGGGTCAAGTGCCATGCGTGTTGTGGCCCTTTGAACGGTGATTCATTGCGTTTTACGCCGCGGCCGAGTTTCCTAGCTATTTATATTTTGGCAGTTTGATAAGAAGGGAAGTCTTTTTCGTGTCTGTTGCCACAACGATCGTGTCTGCCTCAAAGGCCGTTCTGCAGCTTTCTCGAGCGCCGCTGGCAAGGCAGCTGAGCAGAACCGGTCTGCTGAGCTCTGCTCTCTTGGCGGTTGACTCATTCCTATGGCCAGAGGTGCCAAAGCCTATCCCCCTAATAACCGACAAGAAAGCCAAACATTCTGAATTTTCAATTCGGCTATATCAAACGCGCACGCGTATAAATCAACATGTTGACACAACATTTACAAAATAGATAAACATTTACGTTAGATGAATCATCCATGTTCATATCACACACATGCCTATAAATGAATCTGTTTTCTATTTAGAAATTGATTTTAGCGTGCCATAGGCGTAATAATTTTTGTGGCAAGTGATTTTAAATTATTGTAATATTATTCTAAGCGTGTTACGAAAAATCGTGGATGACCCCAAAATAAGCAAAAATGAGAATTTCTATTCAATAACTCCAAAAGAACAGCATCACTTAATTCTTGTTGTATATAAGATATAGTGTATTCAATTAAAGTATCACAGTAAAGATGTATCACAAACAACCTATTGCAGTCATCAGTTGTTATAGAAAGCGTAAATTTTTCATAAATATTCACAAATAAGAAAGAGATTTCAATATTAGAGATACATCCCTATAATTCGAAATCTTATATTTTAAGCAATTTTATAAAAAAAAATATACGCTACTTTGACCATATAAAGGTATTAGTTTTCAAAAATAATATCACTGTTATTTTTAATAAAAAAAACATTACGGTAAAAATATGTGTGTAGTGAAAAATATTTTTTATAAATTGTAGAGATGAGTAAAATTATTTACTATCACAGTTATACATTAAATATAAAAATGCATCATATGACACAGTAAATTTGTTACAGTTTTATATAAATAACAGTAAGTGTGTCGTTGATCATGATTTATAAAGCAGGACTGCAATAAAATACATACATTTACACAAAACATTTACTGGGCAAAAGAAACGGTATTCTCAAACATACACCTTTTTAGAAAGACGTTCGTACGAGTATCTGAACAATTATGTATTTGCTCAAAACTGTATGATGGCCTGAATAATAAACTAATTTAAAAAATGCTGCCTACAATACATTTCATTACCTGTTTTAATCGTATTACTACGTATCAATTTTGAAATCTGTACATATGCTTATTGATAAATTATGACAAAAACAGCCTTAGATGTGATTTGATGCACTTAATAAAAAAAAATTAAATGCAAAACTATTGTAAACCCATAACTAAAATTGAAAAAGTATACAGATAATAAAATTGACAAAAATACTAAGCATTTTTTGACTGACTGTGATTTCTGAACAATACATTTCATTACATGTTTTTATAGTATGGTTATGTATCAAGACTATACAAAATAAAACATATAATTATTTATGGCAAAAAATAGGCTATGTAGATAATTGTCTTATTAAAGTGCAAAATTTTATTTGCGATTTTAATACCATTTGTTTTATATTAATAAGATAACAGAAATTACTGTGACGCAAAAAATTTGGTTACAAAGGCATCCAACGCAATTAATAAACAAAAAATTGAGCTATAATCTATTAAAATCAAAGCATATGATAGCAGCTGAAGTCAACTTAAGGAAATGAAGAACTTTCTACGTACAAATTGCTAATTTTCGTTACATATCTATATATCAACATGTACGAGTGGTTATTAGATAATGGATAATGAGTGCAGTGACTTTAGATAGTTGATATTCTAGTAGAGAAGAAATATTTGAATACATTCCTAGCTTGAAAGCGCCTGACCGTCCGTGGAAAGGTGTTTCAAGTTTGCGCAACGTCCTTTGCGCAAAACGAACAGTATTCAGTGACAACATTTTTTAGAAATCGCACACTTTACATCTACGCGACTTTATCAATGCGGTGTCATCCGATCTGCTCGATTCCCAGAACCGGTCGTTTTTTAACCGTTCTGTTGAATGAACTCGTAGGGTTAGCTAGTTAAATAGTTATTTATTTTTTGTTTGAATCACCCATGAATCACCTCCGCGCGCAACAGATGTTTGCGCGCGAAGGGACTCCCTTTCCCTACACTCTGAACTGGAACATTTGTCCCTATCCGTTAGTCAGTCATTGTTATCCCGGAGCCGTTGAACCGTTGCGTCGCATGCGTCATGCACCATCCGTTGATCAAAATTCATAATGCACTTCATTTCGGAGCCCCCGTCACATTCGAGTTACGCTACCCGCAACGGCATTTCGCGTTACGTATCTTGAGTCATCGCGCTACAACTCGAGGACGCTGGAGAAAAGTGCGTGCGGCCGAGGCAAGGTCGTACCGTTGCATGATTTTGCTCAAATCAACACTGTACCTCTACAATGCTGACCCAATCATAAACATACCATAATAACTAACAATCAGTCATAACAACTTGACGGTGAAGAGTTTTCAAATATCTTTGCGTTCAAAACACCACAACTTTACCAATAATCAGCCGATTTTAAAAAATATTTTTCTCTCAGATTCAACATTACTCTGAGAATGTTTGATCTAAATTTTGATGTTCTACTTCGATTCGAATTAAAACTGTAGCAAGAAAATTGATTTACATGTCATTAAAACAAGCTGCTTTTGTGTGTGTGTTTGTATATAAAATAAATAATCAACCCCGTGTGACTCATCTCAGTTTGGAACCCCCGGGGGGCACGGAATGGTGCACAATAAACGGAGCGGATCTGCAGTTCACCCCATTACCATAACAATTATCCTCCAAATGCGTCAGTGTCGAATGAACAACTTCACTACCCTTTTGTTTTGCATGGAGGGTTGTTTCTGCGACCGCAGAGCGACATTTCCCGTTGATTGATAGTTTATAAATGCGAAATATTTTAGAATCGTACGTCATCTTTGCATATACGATTCGAGGACCCTCGACCGCGACGATGAGATCATTGCTTTTGAATAACGGATAACGATCATCAATCACCAACCCTGGCGGACAGGTGAAAGTGACGTCACGCTTATCGCATAGTGGCACACGTGCGGGTTTAAAGTTAACTAGCGAGAACGAAATTCGTAGGTTACTCCATCCGTTATTTGGATCAGAGTGAAACAATGGAGGTGAGTCATACTTGCGCTACTATAGCATACATACGACACTAAAGTATCGCAAGAATATGAACGACTAAAAATGGATAGATGCACAGGATGTTCGAACATATTCTGGAAAAGTCATTAAGAAGGAAAAGATCAAGGCGATTCTTGCAAGTCATGAGTTGTATAACACGCTTCGTCACATCTAGATATAAACTTCCTTTCACTGCTTATCCGTTTTAGAACTAACGAACAAAACTAACATTTTCCTCAATTCTAGACATTTAATGCTATCGCAAGTGGTTAACCGAAATGAACTTTGGATAGCTTAACCGTAAAAATTGTTTGAACCAACCTGTCGCTCAATGAATAATGTGATATAAAAACAATGCATGCGAAGCTATCCATTCATGCCTCCCCTTCGCTTTACACAGGGTCTCCATTCATGAAATCTATTATCCTAAATGGTGCTTAAACATCAGCGGCCATATGCGCGCGGTGGCAGCAATTTGCACCCCCTTTCAACTCGAAGACTGAGAGTGGGCTATTAAATTTTGCAACAACCCCAATCGAGAAGGATTTGAAACTGCGAATATCCTCAAAAAGCGTTCCAGTTGAACGATGACACATTTTTTTAAAGACGCTAATTACGCACGAGGTCAGCATAGTTCGAGATTAGAACGACCTACTTAGCTGAATTATCTCATCGTTTGCTCGAGGCGATCGAAACTTTAGAAGTGGTGCGATAAAATGATTAACAACTACACGAAAAGCCAGTCTTTTTATAGATCTGTTCAAACAGAGCGACTCTGAAGAATCCCTAGAGGTAATTATTGCTCATTGTTTTTGTATCTTTGAGCGACGTGTTGTCAGAATTAACGTCAACCAAATTCACTTTTGGTTCGGCGTGACTCAACCTAGCCGGGGGAGCGTGATTTTTAGCGACGGACCCTTCCACTCCCAACTGACTGAAAAGGGGGCCAATTGCTATTCATGGCTTTGAACACCGACATGCACCACGTGCGAGCGTACCCATCACACGTGGCACCGGGAGATGACTCATCTGAGATCGAGAGAGGAAGCTGCGAGCGGACAGACGCTTCGGCGCTGCTGCACATATGCAAAAAAAGCAAGTTGGCATCTCAAACAGATGCTCTTTAAAACGACAATATCGCATTCCAACTATATTTAATTAAGTAAAACAAAATAACCCTTTCAACGCGAACAACTATTTTATACTGCTCGTATGTCCTGACCACTGACTTATTTTTTTATAAATACAGAACATGCCATAGATTAATTATTCAAGTTCTATGATCAATTCAAATATTAAACGCACTGTTAAATTTCGGCGAGACTTAAAAAAACATTTGCGCATCGTTTTAAGAATTTATCAAAATTTTATAAAAATTAAAATATAGAATATCTTGCTGCTGGATAAAAATCTGATGATAAAGATGATTTAGAAGCAATACAAAATAAAATAATGGGACATTATTAAAACAAATCAGCGAGTATGCATTTTAAACATCACCATGTCAGTGACTAATATTTGGGTTAAAATCCCATTTTAACCTTTATATAACGCATCTAGGAGATTAGAATAAGTGATATTAAATCTTTAATATTAAAAAAATATCAATATATATTAAGCCGCGCAGCGATCCAAATATTAAATTTCGGCGAAGCTTAAAATTAAAATTACTAATAATAAGCTGCGCAGCGCGAAAGTGAAAATTGGATAAATCACAATTTTATTGATTATGACGAGATTAACTGTAAAAAATATTTTCCATACAGGTTTTGGAGAAGTAGTGCTATTTTAATTGGGTCTAAACAATTTCTATAGTACGTAACCCTTCGATGTCATTATTTAAAAAGAATCAGAAGAATTAAAAATATGTTAAACTGTTTCATATTTAGATTCGGCAACAAAGGGGTTAAACATGTTTTAATATAATAAGAGATGTTTAGCTTTTGACATTCTAAAACTAAATGCAGCATTTACGACCAAAACACGTTCTTGCCATAAATTTGATTTAAAAAAAGTTGAATATGCAATGTTACTAATTAAATGTCGTATTTTTAATTAAATAAATAGTTTAGACGCCTTCAATTATCATACATTAGATAGGACGTGTGTTTATTTAACCCTTCTAATGCCATAGGACTGAAAAATCCGCATTAACTTTTCCAACTTCAGTTTCCAAACTTCAAATTTTTTCATTAATCGAACGTTTGTTGTATTTCATTAATTATAAAAATGAAATGGCCATTATTAGACAATACATAGCAAAATGGTCTGGCAATAAAAGAGTTAAATTGAATTTTGAAATGTCTTGGGGTCTTTAATTGAGTATCTAATTTAAAACGATGCCAGTTATGGAATATTTATTTTACTTGGATCCACTGAAACTATGCAATGAAACATGTCTTACTTTCAGAAATGAAAAAATAAAAAGTCAGTAGCGTAACATATTTCTGAAAGATTCATGCCTAATTATCATGGATTTTCGAGCTAGATTTTCTTTCAAGAACTTCTCTAAATCCGATCATGCGTGAAGATACGCTATGTATGTAAATCAGGATTTGATTGACATCAAAGTTGCGATATCTTCTACGTACAACAGTGCACGCAGTGAAATTTATGCAGAAGACATCACATGCTTTCATGTTCCGCCGCACAAACTCCCAACCGTTATTATCTTTTGTCGGCACTGTTTACAATCGTCAGTGGCGTTGTCGTGGTTAAGGATGATAATAGTATGATCTAAGCTTTGATTCATACGTTATTAGGGACTCTCTTTCTACTGCAGAAAATGAGTGCGCGTGAGTCACAAGGGCCACATCGACATCTGTCGTTTCTCACCTTCGCGGCCAGAGCTGCGTAAATACGAAAATAATTCGATGATTTCATATAGAGGCGATGTTCCAAGTTTAGACCGCGTCGCTCCGTGAGTCACCCCAGACATTCCTCGGACTCGTTTCGAAAGTGCACGTGGGCGGCTTTTACGCTCTAGACTCGCCGGGGTGCACCCGACACTAGGTGGTTGGCTGGACACTGTCCAGTGCTCGCGAGCCGTGCGGCCTCCGGCGTCCTTGTCTGGCACGCGGCCCCGGTGAACGACCGACTGGGACGGAACTATCGGCGCTCAAGGCGAACTGCCTCCAGAGGTCTGGATTCCGGTAGAATGGTGCAGACTGATCTCGCGCAGGTGCTCGGGACTTTCGATCGAACTCACACCGAATCAATTGGCGACTCGATAACAGGTTGCGGCTGTCATTTCTACTTCCGCCTTCACAACATTTTTATTTTGGCGCTGCCTTTTGGAAGAAAGTTTGCCTTAAAGTTTTAAGAACAGCAGACCATCAATCTTAACTCCTCCCCCTTCAAACTTAGGAATACATCCGCAATATGATCTGTACTTTTCAGATTCTTAGGATGACTTTTTTATAAAAACAAATCGATTTTTGAATTTAATTATTAAAAAATGCATTTGGCATAAAAATTATGAAAATGGCTATAACTACACTCATGATTGTAGCTACAATTTCATTCATTCCTTTTTACTAAATATCCAAATAAAATTGATTTACAACTGAATCTCAAAATATTTGTAATATTCTTTTATTGTAATCTATGTATATCATTTTTGAGTTTTCGGTATTCAAATATCTTAAAAAATTTAATATTAAAAATATTTTTAAAAACTAATAACGGTTGTGGGTGGTCCCGACACCTGTTGATTCAATTTTTTTTAAATCAGTACAATTACGCTCGATTTTTTTTAAATTTATAGTTGGACATTTGATACATATTGAGACAAAAACTAGTTTTAAAGTCAAATTTTCTGTATTCGCAATGGTATAGGCTAGTTAGGGATTGATGAATATGCAAAGTAAGGCTAATATATTATAATGAGATGTAAGTAGTAAGAAATGGACTTGAAATGAGTTATTATCTAGAGACCCAAAGGATAACTATTTTAGTTAATATGATATAGGTTTAAATAAAAAACGTCGATAAACACATTTTTTACATTTTTGGGGCTTTTATGTAGGTTTTTAAGAACACGATGACTTACATAGCTCTAATCATATCAACATGAAAATTATTCTAAAAATAGAACTTTCTAAATATCTTGACAAAGTTTGCTAGCCAGTCTGATCAGCCATTTTTTTCAAAATGGCTGATCAGACTGGCAAAACATGAAACACATGGTAATAAAAAGTATAGATAAAAAACAAGTTAAAGTAAAAAAACATTTTTTTACGTTTTTGTTTTTATGAGTGACTATGAAATTTGAAGACAAGCTAATATCACATTGACATGAAACTTCAGCTAAATCAAGATATTCTCCTCTAATAAAAAAAAATCCGAAACGACCATTTTTTAGTGTTCTTTGATATTTTCAAAATCTGGTCACCTTAGCTAAATTCGTTAATCGTTTCAAAAGGAGAGCTATTCAGAAGAAAATCATTTTTGCGTTAGAAAAAACTTTGGAAAAAAAAATATTTACAAAAAATAAAAAAAAAACGTTTGAAAATTTTTTAAAAGGTTAGGAGGATTTTTTTTGTTAGGATTTTTAAAAAGATTATTTTTTTTAATATATTATTGTAAAACTTTTATGCACTCTGCATTCAATGTGTTTATATAGTGAATCAGATATCAGAATAAATTTAATTATTATTATTAAAGTATTCGTATAAAAAAAATACTTTCTCGGAAAACCTTTTATCCTTATCGTTGTGAAAGTGTACAGCTTAGTAAAATATTTTATAAAAAATAAAAATTATATGATAAAAGCAGAAATACTTGATAAGATAAAAGAAACAATACTGGTCTTTTTTAATAAGCAATCTAAGTACTTACATAACTTTTTACGTAATGTGCGTAAAATTTCTAGTTCTAAATGATTAAAAATCATTGCTGGTTTCATACAAACTGTGTGTGATTGCGTTTTAAACTGTTATAGAAAGCATGGCACAGCAATAAAAAAATACATCTGGAAGACAAAAGAAACGGTACTCTCAAATGGGGTTAAATGTTATCTATTGACTGTGATTTCTGAAATAGTAACTTGCAACTGTTTCAATTCAAATCAGTTATTATTTTATCCCGACTATTTAGAAGTCTAAGTTCTAAGAAAGAATCCAAATCTGAAGCGAAACCTATTTTCGCACGGAACTGGTAAACATACTCTTATTTTATAACAGAATTATGAATGTAGCGAAACGGGAGCGCTCAAACGGTCTCGTTTATTTACAAATCGACCACCGCTCCTCGCGAGAAATTTTATTAATATAGACCCCGCGGGAGTGAGTCAACCGGGCGAGGAGTACCCGATTGTACGACGACGATGACTCGAACGCGTTATTTTTTGACCATTCTGGCGACCGCCCAATAAACAAAAAGCGTCCTAGACAAAAATGGTATCGGACAAGAGTGAATTCCCGAAAGATTCCGGAGCAGATTCGAGTGAGACAATTGAACTCACCGATAAACTCGAAGGCTTCCTCGAAGTACTGCTTGAGATTCTGCTGGCCGGAGTCGTTGGCCGGTATCCTCTTGTGGGTGATTCCCGCCGAAGAGGGCAATCCGGGAAGGGTGCAGGTGACGTTAAGCACGCATGTGGCACCCAACTCTTTCAGTCTCTCCGGATCCGCGGCGTCCCTGCCGTTTCCGAGGTACAGGAAGGGCAGCACTCTGGACGCTGGGTGATTGTCTATATCTGCGGCAATAAATAAAAATTAGATTAATTTCTATTGCGAGCGCTCGACAAGAAAACGAGATTGAGCTATTGCCAACAATGCACAACAGCTGCCAGATGAGTGTAAATAGTAAAATGGCAATAGAAATATAACCGTGAAGAATATTCAGCGAAGCACCTTCTCTCTCAAGAGCAACTAATTATGTACCAAATAAGTACATTTAGAAAATATTTCGGTCACAAGTTAATTATACTAAATAGTTAAAATCTACTAATGATACGTATAATATATAGTAATGGGCTTTATTTATCTAATATGTAATGAACCGTTAATGTTATAGACAGCAAGACAGTGGGTTCAAAAATAATAAAAATCAATAATGCTACAGAAAAATAAAGATTAGCTGTCACTTCTCAGCTTAAAAGCATAGACTGACTACCATTGGATTAACCTCCTTTAAAAAATGAGTTACTCATAAACAATAGTTTTAATTCTAGCTAATTTTAGCAGTATATTTTTTTAATACTTAAGATTTATATTTTAAAAGTTCAAATTTTAGTCTCTAAGGAGAAAGAAGTAAGATTCTCAGTTTTTTCATACAAACCATTACAGTGGTTAATTTTATAGTATATAGTTCGATAGAAATATATTACTAATTGACTTTTTTGGTACATAATAGTAATAGTATTATGATATATTGTACAATAGTTATTAAAAGCGTACCTTTACCAATAGTTAAAAATGTACCTGTTTATATATTTGTTAACAAAGATGACATGCTGCTTTCAGCTGTATCGTTTTTATTATAGAAAATATAATCTATAGCAATGTAAGCGAAAATCATGAAATTTTGTAGAAATACTCTCAGTATCTTTATTATCCATTTTGATAGAAATAGCTTTTGAAATTTTTTTAGGAAATCCCAAAATCAATTACCTAGGTTTTATTTAGTTTTATATCAAACTTTATTGAAAGCTTGTCCTTGTAAATATATGTTATAATAAAAAATCAAATCCGCCATCTTGTTTCAAAATGGCGGATATCAAAATATCAAAAAACCGTGACGTCGATATTGTTTTGTATTAAAAATTTAAATTAAAAAATATGTTATTGTATATATGTAGGTATATTATCTGATTTTATAAAAAAATAAATATTGCAGAGCTTTCAAATCGCAAGTCACAAAAAATCTGAAAAATTGATATCGTAAATATATCGATAAATTCATGAGCCAAATTAATTCGCCATTGTGTTTAAAAATGGCAAATACTTCAAAAATATAGATCAAAAATATTTTATAAAATATATAAAATAATAATTGGTTATAATGGACCATTTAAAATTGAAAAGTCTGATTATAATTATTTTCTTTTAAATTCAAAAAATGAACTAAGAAAAAATCTATATTTATGGTTGGCTTAGTAATAGATGCAATATTGCCAAAGATCTCAAATCGCTACTCCCAAAAAATATATTTATCACAAGAAGACAGCAAATTTAAATCGAATATTTCTAAAAAAATTGATTTCGTAAATATCTAGGATACATTTTTAAGCCAAATTAATCAAGACATTGTTAAAAATGGCGGATAAGGTTCAAAAATATTTTGTAACATATTTATTAATTGATTATAATGTATTCATTTAAAAGTGAAAAGGTCAAAAGATAAATATGTTTATTTTAAATTAAAAAAATTAATTAAGCAAAAATTAAAATATTTAAGTAGTTTTATGTAGATAAATTTATAAGCCAAACTGATCTTCTTTAAAAATGGCAGATAATAAAAAAATAACCAACCTTACAATAAAAAAATATATGTATCTATCACAAGAAGACAACAAATTCATAAGCCAAATTGATCCGCCATATTGTTTCAAAATGGCGATGCTTTTAAAAAAGCTCGTAGAGACAAAAGCAATGAGTTCAAAAATGTTATATTAGTTATAACGTATCCATATACATTGAGTATGATTACAATATTTGCCACAAAGATGCGATAACTTATTTGTTGTTATAGTAATCTGTTTTAATTGTATTTATGAATGAAGAGACGATTAAAAGTTGTAGTAGTCTTTTTATTAAATAAATTTAGAGAATGCGCGAAAAAATAATAACGAGCTGCGGTGACGCTAATAGTACAATTAGCGTTTATAAACAATCAGAGGCGATGGACGATAAGTGACGTACGATAATTACCTGCGGGTTCTACGGGACTACATAGAGGAGGTTCCTCCGAGAGCGAAGGAGACGCTGGAACGGGGTTGCCGGAGACCCCTCCCGGGATCCTGGGCACGGCTCCCGGAAGCAGCGCGTCTTCGCACAGCTCTCTATGCCTCTTCTGGAACTCCTTGTGACCTCCTGCGAAACCAAAAAAATACACCACTGAACATCGATCCGAAAAAGTAGGCTGCGTAAAAACGCCGCGATCCGAAAAGAGCGTGACTCATAGCGAGCAGCCAGACGTCTGCGTTAACCTTCGCCGCACTTATAAACGCACGCACACATACACACTCACACACAACACACTAAATATGAAAACTGATGATGGCTAACCGATGGACTGGAGAGGCATGAACCTCAGCACGAGGCATGGCGATTGCCTTTTGAGCCGCATGCCGTGGCCGTCGGCTGATCTGGCCTGGCGGGAGCCCTTGATCGACGGAATCTTCGCGACTTGCACCTGACTCGACTGCACTTTCGACTGCAACCGCTTCCGAAACGCACTGTATGCACTGCAGCGAACGATTGCTGATACTGATACGATTGATGATTGTTTGTGTGTCGTAAAACCGAACCGAGAACCAGCACGCGGCCAGCACGCACCGCGCGCGCTGTCGACTACCGTCTGTCGCGCGGAAACGGGAGACTTGGCCTTATATACCCGAGGAGAGGGGACGGGGAAGGGAAGCCAGCAGTCAATGGAAAATAAGCCTTGTGCGCGTGCGCCTTAATGATTTGTTTTGATTGGACGCGGTATATGTGTGCGCTTGCCCGGAGAAATTCGAATTGTACATTTTCATACGTATACTTTTAGCTAGATTACGATACAAATACTATAAAGTTTCTTCGACTATCACCTAAAACCACCCTTACATTTTAACGTAAAAATGTTCTAAACTATATTGATATAAAATATAATAATTGAGGAGTAAAGAAAAGAGCGGACTCGAAAATATGCCATTATTATATTTCATATTATTTCTCAAAATTTAAAATCTCACAAAGCTTATTAATCTGCGGCCCGCAAGTTATATTAATATGCATTTTAAAAAGATTTTTTTTATTCATTATTAAATTAATTATTTTTTACACTGATTTTTTTGCTTTAGAACTAAAAAAAAATAAATGTAATGAGCCGCGATATTAAATGAATAAATAAATAAATATTTTTTTAAGTAATATATAATTTTAATTCTTTGCTTTTTTTTAATGTAACATACAACTCACTATTATTTTTATTTATTGCTGCCTTATTACTGAATAAAAATCGAAATCAATATCGGGCGTCGTGCTTCGTACATTATAGAATATTAATTTATTACATTATTAAAAATATTTAGACATGTCATGAACTCGAGAGCATCATTAAATAAAGAAATACCTTGTATTAGGACAGATTACCGAAAACTAGCTCCCACATCTTTGTTATTTATAAGCTAACACATAAATATTTTTTTTACAGGTTTTATTTATCAGATAAGAATAAGAATTTTGTATGCAATCAATTTATTTTTTGAGAATTTTATATTCAGCGTTAAATATAAAATTTTCAATTCTTTAAATAAAATTTTTTTTTAATCTATTTTTACATATCCCTTATATTTTTTAACGCGATAGTCTTCGGAATATATTGAAATATACATACGTGTACAAATGTTTCCCTTATAATTAAAAAAAAAGAAGCAGATATACTACTTATTAGCCAAAACGAATTTCATAAAAAGATTTTCCTATATATTATACATAAATATGGTTTATAACATTTTTTAAATACTCGAAAATTTCTGTACATTTAATTGTATTTCCATTATTATTTTTATAAATAGGCATAAATACTCGATCCGCCATATTGTTTCAAAATGGTGGATATTAAAAAATACCAAAACTGCGTAGAATGCGTTTCAAAATAGACTAATTATTGAAATAAAATAAAATTATTATATAAGTATTGTAACTTTGTTAAGAAACATATACAAAATAAGTCTAAAATAATGTAAATTAGACGTTTATATAAGTAAAAAATCATACCATAATTTTTTTAAAACATTGTCTCAAAATTTCGGATATTAAAAAATCTAAGATTTTTAAAAAATATAATTGTAATAAAAGTTTAATTCAAGAATAAGAATTTTTTAATTGATTTTTATTTACAGTTCTTAAAAACACGATAATTATCTTAGTTTTAATTTAACCACCATAACATAGGCCTTGTAAATATTTTGTTCAAGTTCGTTAGATTGTTTAATCCGCCATTTTCATTAAATGTAGTAGTTAATGTTTTAAATTACTCATTTAAATTAAATTAAATTCAAGTTTATAAATATTTTGTCAATTTTCCAAGTCAATCTAAACCGCCATTTTAATTTAAAGTAATAGCTAATGTTATAAATTATTAATTTAATTAAAATAAATAAATAAAAATTGATAAATATTTTATTTAAGCTCTAAGATCTGATCCACCATCTTGTTGTAAAATGGTGACTATATAAAAACTAAGAAATTCGTTAGTTTTTAGAAAGAAAGAAATAGTAAAAAATGTTCTACAATAGTAATTGAAACAATATTTTGTGATATATTATGTATGTAATATGTACATAAATACCTATGTACATATGTATTCATATACATACAAATGTATATAAATATTTTGATATACTGAAGTTCGTGACCATGGCAAGAGCATCATCTGCCGAAATATAGAAGCGTATGTTCTCATCGCGACATCGCTCATACATATATACATTTAACCGTACAGTAAATTTTAAGCATAGTTGTTAAATAGAACTAAGAAATATCTCGGTTAAATTCAAAATTGTGGTTTTAACCAAAAAACTTATTCTGTTTTAAAAAAAAAAAAAAAAGTAAAGAGATAAAAAATGTTTTAAATTAGAATTTAATTTATTATCTTACTTTTTAGGTACATATATACATATATAAACGGGATATAACGGTTATTAAGGATACAGATTTTAAATCGATTTCTCTGAAAAAATTTAAATAAACTGTGAATTTTTTGGTTCAATTTGTCAATCATCTTAATTTGTATTTTTAATAAAAAAATAATCGTAATTATGTTACAAAAACAATCTTAGCTCATGTAAAAAGTAAGGAGGTTAATAATAATATATTGCATACATATGATATATATAATATTTTTACATTATATGTAAAAAAATCATTTACAAATACTGTAGAAAAAATATTTCCTTGTAAATATAAAGGCAGACTAACACGCTTAATTTTTGAGCAAAATAATAAAATTGTTAATAGACAACAAAGCATATTTTTCATTTTCTGTTAAAAAAAAAGTACAGGGAAAAGAGTTAATATCACACAGAATTGAAATTGAGAACTATTTGATATGTCTCGATGAATCCACAGGTATATGTACATCTCTTAAATATGACATGAAACATAAAATCTAATTTAAATAATAAATAATAATAAATAAATTTAAAATTAGTTCTTCTGCAATTTCACTAAAAAGTTTAATGTAAGATTCATTGACTAAGCAAAAGTAGGATTTACAGCGATTTTTTCAATCTTTGCCAGAAATAAAAATATTCAGGAAAATGAGAATTTTTTATTTCTGTCGCAATTAGAATTTATTTATAACTAAATATGTAAAATAATAAATAGCAACTTACACTGCATATTTCGAATAAATGGGAAAAAATATATACTAAAATTCATAACGCAAAGTCATCATGAAATGCATGATTTCCCATACTTAAACCACTAAATAACACGACCTTGCCGCATGGTAATTAAATTAGTCAATCTGGCTTTTAATATTTGCCATCGATTATCTGGAAATAGTCGTTTTTTAGTACACTTTCATATAGAATAAAGCTTAACTTAAAGTAAAGGAAATATGGAAATGGGTGTATAAAGATAGAAAAAACAAAAACATTGCGAAGCATCAAAGTTCAAAGACAGACCCCTTAGAAATGATGATTGCTTTGAATCTTGAGGAGTGAAGAGAGAATCAAAGAGAGCAATAAATCAAGAGCTGGTAATTAAAAAAGTGCGGTCAGTGATGTGTACAAAGAAAATTATACAATAAAGGATTGCAATCACTATAATAATAATTTCAAATAATATTAAGAAGATTAACATATGGATATCAAAGGGTTATAAATAGGTTCACTATCTGCATATACAGAGCGTTGAGAGAATATGTGAAAAAACGACTAGATATCCAGCCAAGCGGCAAATATGGAAGATATTCTTATATGGTATTGCTTTTTTTTAAATAAATATATCTATACTTTTTTGAGATACCAAATAACTAAGATGACGATGATAATTTAATGGGTAGTTTGTGGGAAAACACGTCAATTGCAAACTGAGGTGTTATTTATTATGTGGTGATCATGACCTTGTCAAATGCTATATAGATATGGTTTTTAAAATGCTATCTATTCCTCGAAAAATATTATTCATTATTTTTATCTGTTTGATTCAAAATAAAATTTTAATATCTATCTTACTAAGAAATTTGAAATCATATTTCGGATAAATCCACATTAATAACTCTTCCTTGATTGTTGGAATAATAGTTGCTAATTTAACAGACTTTTTTTTGTAATGTGTCACATGCAATATAAAAATTCGATTTAGAAGCTCTTTAATGCCATATTTCTTTCTACACACGAATAAATAATTTATGAATATTGACAAGGCGCCGTATAGATAAGGGTCATCGACAATGACATTGTTCCATAGGCACAAGTCACTCCGCCCCCGCCCTTCAATGAATCATCGAAAAACTTTCTGATATGAACTAATGACTAATGACAAAATGCAGTGAAATGCGACGCCCCGTGACAATCACACATTGACTAATATGTTTAAGATTACGACTTCGCAAAAAATAAAGCGCTGTACATCTAAGGAACGAGACACAAACTGACATCAAAATGTTTAAACTGGCAATATGATGAAATATTTACAATATACTGGTAACTGTAATCAGGGATAATTTAACTGGATTCATTTAAATTTAAAACAAGAAATATGAGTGTCTTAATATTTAATAGCATTTGAATTCCACCATTTATTTTTTCAAAATAGTATAGATTCAGAAATCACAGTCAGTTAGACGCAATCTTCCTTATCAATAGTCATTAATAAAAAAGAAAGAAAATATTTGGGTTATATCCATATATTTTTTTTTTAATGTAAGACACATATATATATATAATAAATATTCGTTTTATATATTTGGAACAATTTTATAAAAATTAAAATAAAATATTAACTATATTTCAATTGTCATATGCTAAAATTTTTATGTTTTTTGATAGAATTTTTTAAGTAAAACACTTAGTATTAACTAAAAATATGATTAAATCAATCATTATTATGTTTAAAAGCATTTAACTTTACAAAATAGTATAGATTCAGAAATCACAGTCAATGGAACGCAATATACCTCGCCAATGTTTATAAATACAAATAGATAATAATATAATATTTGGGTTATATCTAGTGGATGCTATTCTTAAGGATTTTTTCAATACATTATATATATATATATATATATATATATATATATATATATATATATATATATATATATATTTAACAGCTGTCAGTTTCTACTCAGTAAGTCACCTCTTTCAATGAATCACAAAATAAAACTAATGAGTAATTAATAACATTGCACAGTGGTGTGAAACGCTATGTGAGATGAATGACGTATGTATGACAACTCGTAAAATTCATTTAAAAAACAGATTGGTCCACAGATGCACTGCGCAATGAAAATTCCGGTATAGTCTGTTTTCGCCGACATTGTCACAGTATTAGTCACATGGTCGCGATGCGCCCAAGGTCATCATTCGACCGGTTAATTTCCCGTACATGTCCCGAGACAGTCACCTTGCGAACATTCATTAAAAACAGTATCTTATAAATCAGAGTACTTTATTCTATTTTTGAAAAAAATATGTTGAGGATCCGTGGAGTTTTAATGAATGAGCGCACGAGAGATGCACCGAGCGCCTCGACATGCCACCGCGTAATCTTTTTTTATTCTATTTGCGCTTGTTAATAGTTTGTGTTGTCATTAAATATGTTCGTAAAAAGCTCAACATGCACATGTCAAACGTTTTGCCAAAAAAATATTTTAAATTTTATTGTATGAATTGTTCGATTCCGGGAATGACTAATTTTATGCGAATTTATTTTCGATTCTCATATAATATTGTTACTAGTCGCATATTCTCTACATCCGCGAATGAAGCACTCTAGTGATATGATATTTACAGGAAGTTGTCACGAATTTCTAAGTCATAGTTTATTTACTAAATTTAGAAAATAAGCTAAAGGTTATATAGTTCAGTTCTTAAGGTGTATTACCGCAACATAAACTCTCAAGATTAGTAGACCTATTATGCTGTAGCAATTGACTTAAATAATGAACGATTCTCTCATTATTTATTTTGTATCGCAGTTTTAGAAATAAAGCATCCAAAACACTATTTGTCTTTCGGACTTTGATGCCAACTGGTGTGACTTATTTAGACAGTTAAATGCCAAGACAGTTGTTTAATAAAACGAGTGGAATGTAACAAATCTTTTTAATAATAGATCTCACAGCGTGATATTATAGAAGTTGGAGAATCTTTAGAATTTATTTTAATACAATTGTATTGTGTCAATATATTAAAAAAATACCAGATGGTTTGACTAAAAAAATAGTTTCCAAATATTCGTTTGAATATCAAATAGTCAACGATAAAATAAAGTAATAAAGAATCAAAAAGTACAATTTGAATAATGAATGCAGAAATATAAAATTATATATTGTAAGAAAATATAAAAAGTATTAGGACTGGTATTTTTTTTTTGCAATATGACAGGCGTAAGCCCAATGCGTTACAACGGGCAAATCTGTACCAACTGAGTAAGTCAATCAGACATAATGAATACTATGGGAATCTGTGACATCTGTATTATTAATTATAAATTATTATGAGTTGTACAATTTATAATCAATAAATGTCACTGCAACTTAACCTGTTTTTATTATAAAAGCGCATTTTTTATAAATAAAATTTCGAGTGCCACTGCCGGGGCTCGCACCTGTAACCTCAGAGTTACTAATCTGAGACGTTACAGACTACGCTATTACGTCCTTATTATTAATCTTAAATTGAGTGTTTTAAAGCTTAAATCACTGCGAAGATTTATTTTATTTATTCCTGCTACCATAAAGATACTTGATATGCATAAAAATATTTTCATAATAAATATTAGTATTGATTTAAAAAAGATTAAAAAAAAACAATTTTTTTTCTTTATTTTTTAATTTTTCACTTATTTTATATTATGGTTATGGTTGTTATAAATAATACTAGAAAATCCATATCTAACAGACAATTAAAAAAAATGACTACCTGCGTTGTTGAAATATATAAAGACATTTAAAAAATTAAAAAAAAAACACTACACTACAAATATGAATGAACATATTACAAATATATTCTAATTAAGCGAATATATTTGTTTTTCGAATATTTTGATTGGTAGTATGACTTTCAGATAATAATGTCTACGTAAAGTAAATAGAGACAAGAAGCAAAATTTATGTCAAAAAATTTAATTACAAAGATGCACTAGAATAGTTAAATTATACAATAACTAAACAAATATTTGATACGGCATTCTGCAGAATATATTATTGTAATCTTATCTCATGTACAGACTTAGTAACATCTCATAGAAAACTATCTACAAAAACCTAAAATATCAGATAAACATATATGTATTATGAGTAATTCATAAAATCATATCAGTATTAATCACCAAACTTTTATGCACAAATCTTGTTATCTGATATCTGATGATTTGACATGACAACTTGAAAAGTGATAACTCAATCATTTGTCAAGTACTCGTATTAATTTTATACTGTACTATATCGATAAATGTATCACTAAATAGTTTTTCATTAATCATCGAAAATCTAAATAAAAAAACATAAACCATTCGATTAAATTAGCATATACATGAATCATTACGGAAATAGTTTAGGTATTAATATATCGAATGATGTTATAATTATCTGTATTGTTAAAATCGTATCACAATTATTGTTATGATGTAAATAAACTGAATAATAACATAGGAGGAAAACCTTTAGAATCCCAAAACATAGCTGAGACGTCATTAAAAGGAAAATATTTCCAAGTCTTCCGTTTTCATAATAAATTAATCATATTTTTAAATGAATCACTCTAGTTTTATATTTCTAGATAATTTGTGTATACATTATAACTTTTGTGGATCATATCATATTATATACAATGATTTATTATATTTTATAAACAAATTGACATTGTCACGAATACGCGTAGCAGATGACGTCAGTATTTTTTACATATGCAAATATCTTTGGAATGATGAAAACCTTGAACTCAACTTCAGCAGCTGACTAGAAGGAAACCTCCAAATTTTTATCTCGAATCTTTTGATAATAAATACAGTTTATTATGTGTTATCAGTATGTGATACTCGAAACAATTGATAAGATTTAAGTTTTTCAGATCACTGCGTCAAAGATCCTGTTGTCATTTATGGCTTTTTGGATTTTGCTATGGACAATCGATACGTGACGAAGATCCTTTTTTTTTGATAATTAAAGAATGTGACGCAATAATGATAGGCGCCTTGAGTAAGGTCGCAGATTCCGCGAGAAACGATGAGTCAAAAAAGATCCAACGGACCAGCCCCTGACCGCAAAAGGTATATTAATAACTGACGTTTCGTAGAATTTTCAGAACCGAAACCCTTCCTAGAAGTCTGTTCCAGAACGTGTTATTACCGCAAGCGGGTTTTTGAACTTCAAAACCAGGAAGTAAGGACAAGTTTTGATGGGCAAAATATAATAATAAACAATCTACAGGGCTTAAAAAAATATTTTTAATAAAAAATTTCATAGGTATTTACGTAAAATTTACATATAATTTTGAATAAAAAATACAACATGACACTTGACCACAATGATTTTTTGAATTTGACCACAAAACCAAAAAACACGCTGTGTGGCCTTTCACCTTACATAAAAAATAATTTAAATGAAAATTACAACAATACAATTGTGTATGAGTTAAAATAATAAAATAGATTAGATTAAAAAAATACGTTATAATGTGCGACTTGAGGGGAGAGGGGTATGGGAGGGAAGAGTAGAATTTTAACGTTCCTTTCACTTTAAAAAATATTATACAATAACAAATTGTAGATTACTATATTTAATAAAATCAACAATATATTTATTTATAGAATTAAATCTCATTTTTGAGATCACCTTAATTTTATTTATATAATTTATATAAAATATATTTTTATTTAAACTTTTATGATTGATTATGATAATTTACATTTATGAGTACGTTTTAAACTCGTTTGATACTAAGTTTTTTGGCTCTAAAATTTAATAAAAATCTATTAAAGTATTAAATGTTTAACCCAAAAAACGAGACTATTGAAAAAATATCAATATGTAATTTTACATATAAATAATTAATTATCTTATCTTTGTGGCAAAATATTATGTATTTTTTTATTTTGATATTAACGAAAAATTGTAGATATACATTTAAATAAAAATATATTTATGTATACAAAAAAAAAATACATAAGCAAAAATGAAAAAAGCTCCATTGTGTTTTTTTATTTTTTAAATTAAATAGATGCATTTGAAAACTTCTGAACTAAGTTTCAATGAGTAACGGACAAAATAATGAACAAAGCTTCCTTGCAAACATGGGATAAAGCGTTAAAATCGGTGTGACTAGTTTTTAATTGTTATGTGACTAATTTGTGATTCACTACAAAACTTTAGTCACGTGTTTCAAGTGCTTATGGATTCTCTATATTTATAACCAAATCAAATCAAAAAAATGAGATCAGACGTATGTCAGTTCCGATATGAAATTCTAAGCTATGCTAAACACTCAAGCGTCTAGACGTGTCGCGTTTTTCACCTGAAGGTCCCATAGGTGTACAATATAAATTTCAGTCTGATGGAATTCGCATATTAAAACGGATCACAGGAATTTCATATCGACGCCATTGAATTCAAATATCTCCGACGTGAGAAATTACATCCGGGAAGGGTTGCGATGCTTTGTTTGTACCGTCTATTATTTGTGAAATTGTCTTTACGTTCTTAGAATCAAACGAAAAGTGGAACGGAAAAGCGCATAAAAAAATAATTATAAATATTTTTTATCCGCACCGCCATTTGGATATCATATGAGTCAACTACTACTGGTAAAAAGTGACGAAACCTCCCATAATTGAAACCCCAAATAGGGGCTTTTGTGTCATACAGTGTGCATCATACATTAAAATGCATAGTGATCTATATGTTAAATATACTGGTACATCGATGTTTACGGAATATATATTTTTCTGTAGAATATGTATATAAATTATGTATGATGTTAGAAATTTAAATGTTGTTTTCGTCTTTGGATGTTAATGTGATACATTAAATTTAAAAATAAGATCAGTTATTTTGTAAGCCTCAACTCATTGTTTAAACATCTCATCCGTCTCTCAAAATAGATGTGAATCGAATGAATAGTAGAAAAATAAAGTTTTCCGCGAAATCTCCACGATCTCCAACTCAAATTTAAATGTCTATGATATATACTATATTGTAGATTTCACAAGGGTGTGATTCATCATTCGTAATCTTATCTACTCTAGATTTGATTATATCTATTTGTACAAAAAAGCAATATCGTAGTAACGCATGTATCTATAACATAAACAATCGTAAACACGCTGTGTATAATATGTGGATGCACGATTTAAGTATTATATACACTTAAACGATTGTGTTATGTGTAAATAATTGCATAATATTGCAATATATTGATTCATAGGTAAATAAAAATATAAATAAAGGATCGGCTGTGTGTATATAAGCGACTTGTAAACGTAAAGTAAATGGACTTGACTCACATTCAAAACCACGCCCATTAATTATATTGAAGAATTCATAGAATGCTGAACAAATTAAGACTAGAAGAATTAATTAAATGAATGGATTTAGCATAAAAAATATACAAAGCACAATGAAAATATTCTCACTACACGTTTTAAAATTGGGAACAGTTTCAAGATTATATTTATATTATATATTATATTATATTTTTTATACCATATTTTATATATATATATTTTTAATTAAATGCAATAATATATTTGACCTGCAATATGGAACTACAATATTTATTAATTTTGGTTTATTTAAACCAATGACATATCTTATAAAAATTGTTTTATACAAAAACATTTTTTTAAAACAACAAAAAACAATATGTTTTTCATAATATTTCTTATTAATATTATGTTGATTGTAAAAAATCAGTGTTTTCTTATATAATAATACAATTAATAAGCAGTTCATAAATATTTATGATTAAAATATTATTTTTTAAATTTAATTATATATCATAAATAAATTATAATTTCAATAGAGAAGTAATACATTTTTTATGTAGTGTACCTTTTTTTGGACATACATATATATTTTTAAGATTATGATTTATTTTTTATATATGTATATTCATATATTTGTCTTGATTTTTCATTTTTGTAAAACTCTACTTATCACATTCTTTAAATAACTATTTAAAGAAAAGTCAATATGTAACAGTGTAAAAATTAGCTATTAAGCTAAATAAATTAATTAATTAAAAAAATAAACAGTTGAAGCTGCGTAGCGAAAATTTGGGTATAATATCTAGTCATGAAAATTTTTTTAAATGACTGAAATGGTTAATTTGTAAAATTCAAAAACCGGTTTTTATACTATTAAAATATATAATTAAGTAATCGTTCCATGGCCATTTTATATTCATACATTAGATTTTGATTTTAGTAATTTTATTGAGTTTTAGTTTATTTTACTACATATTGATTTATAGAAATAACTAATAACCAGTGGCGTAGCTATGGGGGGGGGGGCGGAGGGGCGGGCCGCCCCTGGTGGTACTTGCTTGGGGGCGGCATATTCGCGATGGGATCGTCTAGTGTGGTTCCTACCCCTGAATGCACTAAAACATATATAAATCCACGAATAACAAGAGCTTAATAATAACCAATTTAATATTTTACGAAATGCTGATTTTATGACCCTGCAAAAAAATTATGGGAGGGGGCGGCAATTTTAAGGATCGCCCTGGGCGGCACATATCCTAGCTACGCCACTGCTAATAGCATAAAAATGTGATAATAAGAAAAATGATATTTTATTGTTAATAGTTTTTTGTTGTTGTAAAAACCTGAAAATAGTTTTTAAACGGTTTCTAGATATAGTAAAGTTTGAAAAATTGTTTTTCCTGATAAATTTGCAAAATTCAAAAACTGGTTAAAAAATATTAAAAGGTAATTTTTGAAAGTATAATAGAATAAGAGCAAAATGAAGTAATTTCAGTAAAGTAAGTTCAGTGGACTTAATTCAGTGTATTTAGTTTTGTATGAGTTTTTAGTTACTCATTGCATAAAATCAGATAAATCAACAAACATATATTTATATTATTTCATTTTTAAATAAGTAAGCCGGTTTTAGAAATTAATAAGTAAAATGTATTTTTATTGTGTTTTTTTTGCTGTTGTAAAAATCTGAAAAAGTTTTTACCGGTTTCTAAGTAAAACGAAATTTGAAAACCGTTTTTTTTTGATAAATTTGTTTTTTAAACCAGCTTTTGAATTTTATAAATTTATCAAAAAATACGGTTTTCAAATTTCGTTTTATTTACAAACCAGTAAAAACTTTTTCAGATTTTTACAATAGCAAAAAAACACAGTAAAATTACATTTTATTTAATAATTTCTAAAACCGGTTTATTTATTTTAAAATAAAAAAATAAAATAAACCTTAGTAATTAATAAAATAAATATTTATCAGCACTAAAGGTTTAAAATGTAATTTAAAATTAAAAGAAAATAATTTTCACTGCTTTTTTGTTGTTGAAAAAACTAAAAAGAGTTTTTTTTTAATAGTCGGTTGTTGTATGAACTATGCATTTTTCTAGTTAAAATAAAACTAAAATTTATAAATATTGTAGTTGCATGGTCAAATTTATTATTGTGTTTGATTAAAAAGATGTATATTTAAGATAATAATAACAATTGTCAATAATGTAATAAAGAATATATATGTAAATTGAACTATTTAAGAAGGTTATTTGTAAAAATATAATTTTAAGAAAATTTATAAAAAAATAATAAAAAAGTAACATAAAAAAATGACCATGATTATAAAAGTATATACATATATATAAACAATATTTGCATATATTAAATTTAAAATAAAATTACAATATTAAATATACAAAAAAATTATAGATGACCTTCGTAAAACTATTTTAAATTAAATATGGTATTTTCAATTTATAAAATTGTTAATTCAATAACCAATAATTATTCAGTTTTAGATATTTGTCAAAAATTAAGCTGAAAATAAATAAAAAAACATAACAAACGTATTAGGGTCCTATTATTGCAAAACTTTTCAGAACGAAACTTTTGTCAACAATTATAAAAATATAGATAATTGACAGGTATTTGAATTTTTTTATGGTATTCTGTTAATAATAATAATTTAATTGGAAATAAATATAACGTAATATAATTAACCTTTAATTAATATTTCTAATAAAATCTTATGATTGAATTTGAATACTTTAATTTTCATTTTCATGTATTAAATACATATTTTTGAACTTTTGCAAAATATTAAACATGATAAATAATGACATTATTCCAGAACTATTGAGTCACTTATGACTGAAAAATATACATCGTTTCAAAAAATAACGCTGCGACGTCCGAGATTAAAATCGAAATAGTTTTCTATTTTTCGTTCAGAATTATTTCCAGAGAAAAATCAGAACGATGTCAAGAAATAAATGTTCTATATAAAGCGGATGCGTCACCATAACATTTGACGACGGAGACGAAATGTCTGAAAGGGCACAGACGGAAGGAAAGTCACTGCTGAAGAATCCGAGTTTAATTTCGAGCGACGCCTTCTGGGGACACGCGAGTCACGGCGTCTGGACTCAAAAGGACGCTCAGAAAATTCGCAGAATTTTGCACACAGAACTGTTTCATTCAAGCGAAAGGACATGCCACACATGTGCGTAATATTACAATCTAAGATTGGACTTTGTGGAGAGAACGAGAGACAGGAGATCGCCACATGAACGAAGGTTAGTCAAGTCATAGCTTAATTTTCTTCAATATCCTTTATATAAAGGAGAGACTATGAAAAGAAAAATCGCATAGAGAAAAAAACAGAGTTTGTATAAAAATATATATGTAATTTAAGAATATAGTTCAGGTTCATCCAGTACTTTTCTAAAATTACGGATGTATTTTTAATCCATATAATATATGTTTTGATAATCCAACAAAAATAATTAGTGTTTTTCGAAGAAAAATTATCTATAATATTATTTTGCTGAAGAATAACTAGATTCCAATGAAAAGCCATTAAAACATTACTGAAAATTATTTTATAAATAGCTTAATAGTTCATATGAAAAACCCTATACTAAGAAAAATCATAATTCTTAAATGTAATTAAAAAACATTTTTTGAAAGAAATAGAATTGAAATTTTTTTTGCAGAAAATATAAAATAATAAAATTTCCGATTTCTAAAAAATCTTAATCAATATAATTAAGACCAGATTTTATTGATTGCTACAGATATTATAATTTATACAAAAAATCATTAATTTAAGTTGAAAAATCATTATCTTAAAATGCAATTTAAAATCATTTTCAGAAAGAAATAGGATCAAAAAAGATTAATTTTGCAAAAAATATAAAATAATAAAATTGCCAATTTCTATAATTAATCAGTATAATTAAACACCTGATTTTAACGGTTACTACTGTTTTTATTTAGCACATGTATTATACTTATTGTAGCATTTAATAAAGGCTCGTTTTATAGATATGTATAAAGAACTTATTTTATTTAAAAAATGCCAATTATAAAATTCAATTAATAATCCATTTTAATATTTTTTTGAAAACAGAAGGAATGAAAAATTTTTTTTTCAAAAAATATAAATGAATAAAATTTACGATTTTATAAAAAAATCTGAATAATTTTAATTAAGCACGTGACTTTATTAGAAAATTGAAAGCAAATATCTACAATATATTTAAAATACAAAATTTTGTATGAAAAACTGAAATTAGCGTTAATTTTATATGCACTGCAAGAAGAGCAAAATCATTACAATGTAATTTTAAAATATTTGTTTCGTCACTTGTCATTAGAATCAGTTAAACGAGTGCTAGTATTTTATATAAAAAATATTTTGAAAAGAATTTAATATTTTTAGACTATTAAGGCACTTATATAATTTACAAATACATTTTTTTATAAAAATAATCATAAAAAGCTTGTTAAAATTTTTTACCCTCATCTTACTAATATTTACTGAATAAATTTAATGCAATTTTTTATTATCGATTCACGTGAATCACTGACACACCTTACTGACCTAACTCAGTTGACGTAACACTAATATTCCCTCGATTCATTTTTAATCACTCTGCATCGACCATTTCTGCAAGTTGCATACACTTCCTTGTCTAATCCCATGATCGAGTTCGCACCTGGTATTGCCTCGGTTAACGTTTCTCACGTTCGACCTTTACGTTGCTCACCTCTCACGTACTCCAATGATTGTAAATATTGCAAAACACCAGACTGAGTCACACGCCAGTGATTGTATACATGTAGTAATTCCTCGGAACTACGACACTCACCTATGACATTTTGCGTAAGAATTTCCGATCGGATCCTGACTGAAAAGGATTCTAAAAATCATCTGTTTTGACCACGCACGGGGTGAATCACTCACATGTGGATGGTAAAGTGATCAGTGATCATACCCAGTGATACACGACGCCGGAATGCCGTGATATGGTCATTGTCGTCTTGTGATAATGATAAAAGACTCGTTCGTCTGGTGAGTCATCAAGGATTCAGGTATACTTGCATAAACGATCCTTTTTATTTTTTAAGACAGAAGATAATAAAAGCAAAATGTGATAAAAACAAGCTCGGTGATTCACGCCAATTGACCGTTTAAATTTACTGTCTCTCGTAAATATAACGCCAACAAAAAACGGTGATAAGATGTGTCAAATTACAAGCGTATTGGCGTGATTTAATATTACTAATCAAATCTTGAATGGACGGAAATATAAAACGTAAACAAGTGTTAAAATATAATTTATATTCAGTGTAGATAGCGATTGAAAATAAATACATACATATGTATAAGAATAATCACACGGCTTTATCTGTTTTATATTTAATATATAAAAAAGTAATAGTTTTTATATAATACAAGAAAAATTGATGAATTTTATTATGCTCAGGAAGTGCAAATTTAAGTGTAAACAAATCTCTATATGATTATTGTTGATTTGGGATATATAGTTTTTTTTTAATTTGAAAAGTTATGATAATTTTGAAGCAGTAGAGAATTTTTTTTATGGAAAGAGCATATCAAGACCTTCAAGAGCTCTTGAATGGAAAAAACAGTCGAAAAAGCGTTAAATGAAATTCATTATTCATATTAAAATTGTATTCTGTTATTTTCTTAATACTACCAATATATTTAAAGCTGACTCTTTAGATTGTATCAATTTTTTATACCATTATAATACAGGTTATTATCAGTATTCATGAATCTTATTTTTATACCAATTATTTTTACTTTTCTTTATTGATTACTAGCAAGTTTATTCAAGTTTTTCAAACATGAATCAAGAAGCATCCAAGAAAATTGGTCGTTAGAACTTTACAGAAATGCAAAACCGCCTACCATTAGATATCGTTTCGGAAACTTATTATTTAATATAGTAATTATAGTAATGATATATATATTCACTAATTTCTGTAAAATCTATTTTCAGAATTTCTGCATTGTATATTTTGCTGTCCGGTGATTCCTATAGTCGGTCATAAAATTTATATTTCAAAACAATAATTTTAGAGTGTTAATCAGAATTCCATGTCCCATTTCTAACTACCTGCTCTGTGTGTAGCAGTGAATTTACCGAAATTATAGTGGCTATAAATCAGATTCGAAAAATCTATAAATAAAGTTTTTTTATGAAAGAGATTCCGATAGTGAATACATCGAAGAGACTATTATTTCATGAACAAATCAATTTACATGTTTATTGCGGGATCAAAAATTACTTGTAATATCAAATCTGAAGGCACTGAATACTGCATTTTTTAATATTTGACGCAATTAAAATCGTCCTGTATTATGTTAGTAATACGTGAAGTTCCAAGCGTCTCCGAAGTTGGTTAAACTCTAGATTCCGGAAGTCAAGTTGGACTAAAGGATGCGAAGAGAGAAGCGGCGGTTTTTGCCTCCTCTTGGTCGAAATTTATATGGAATGTAAAGCTAAGTCTAAGTTGAAAAACTCTAGTAGTGGATCTTGAAGTATGAATGTCAGTTAGAGAAAGTCTCTGGGTGGTTTTTGAATAGTTTTTTTTTTGTCGCTAGAGTACATAACGACCGTTAAGGGCCCATACGCACTGTCGGCTAGCCGCCGGCGACTAGCCGCCCGGCGACTGTACTTTATATGGTTTTAAATGGGTGCATACGCACGCAGGCGCCGAGTCGCCGGAGCGTCAGGCGCGATCCTGTGCAGGGGTGATGCACAGGCGACTTGCCTGTCGCGGCAACCTATAAAAGCATGGGTTTAGATGAGTGCATTCGCACGAGGAGCGACTTTCGAGGTGACTTATACATCATTCACACAAAATGGCTTCGACACAGAAAATCTCATCGTAGAAATTGAATCCCGAATTGTTTACAATAATTTTATATGAATATTGATAACGAAAAAAAAATATTGTGAAATAATATGTATAATTATATTATATTATTTCTTGCTTCTCGATTTATTTAATGAATTTAGCATCTAAAAAAATGTGTGAGATATATACATTTATATTTCATACGGGGAAATTGAATATTATATTGAAATTAAAATAATATTTTTTTTTTCTTTAAAATTAATATTGCAATTTCTTCGCGAATGTACTACCCGACCTCGAGTCGCTCGGCTTAGCCGCCTAGTCTAGTTACCTACGTTTTTGAGCCGGCGTCCGCTAGTCGCCGGCGGCTAGCCGACAGTGCGTATGGGCCCTAAGCGAAGAAATTGCAATATTAATTTTAAAGAGAAAAAAATATTATTTTAATTTCAATATAATATTGAATTTCCCCGTATGAAACGCTTTTTGTTTCCCAAATGCAATTATAAATGTATCTGTATTATGTTAATAAAATTAATTTGAATCGAGAAGCAAGAAATAATATAAAATAATTATACATATTATTTCACAATATTTTTTTTACGTTATCAATATTCATATAAAATTATTGTAAACGATTCGGGATTTAATTTCTACGATGAGCGTTTCTGTGTCGAAGCCATTTTTTGTGAATGATGTATAAGTTGCCTCGAAAGTCGCTCCTCGTGCGAATGCACTCATCTAAACCCATGCTTTTATAGGTTGCCGCGACAGGCAAGTCGCCTGTGCATCACCTCTGCGCAGGATCGCGCCTGACGCTCCTGCGACTCGGCGCCTGCGTGCGTATGCACCCATTTAAAACCATGTAAAGTACAGTCGCCGGGCGGCTAGTCGCCGGCGGCTATCTCAACGGCTATCTCAACAATCTCAACGGTCGTTATGTATTCTAGCAAAATTAAGACATTTGCGACGGATGCTTTTAATCATTCTGGCAGATACTTAATCTGCAAATAGGTTTTATTATGGTAGTGTCTTATTTTAATAAAGAAGCTCCTTTTTTTGAATTTGTATATTACAAGCCGACAGTCTTTATAATTTATTAGCAGGGTTTTGCTCAAAGCTTTTCGACCGTTTTAATCGCTTGCTTGGGTGGACCATTTTTTAAATGAAAGGATTGTTTAATTGATGAGCCCGATAATTCAATAAAGAAATGATAAATCAATGCCAGTAAGAGTGTATTATATATTTAAAGTAATTTTGTAATCTTATAGATTTTGCAAAATATTTTATTATATTAATAATAGAGATTTAAAAATATATTTTTAAGTCTATGCTTCCTAATTAATGGTATTTCAAGTATTTTTATAAAATTTTATAATATGAGTATCTGTTAAAATGTGTGTTTCTGAAACAGAAATTATCTTTAACTACCAGAACCAATGATTTTCAAAATGTATGCAGCTTCCTTATTTTGATCCATATTTCCCCATAGTGATATAACATTTTTAAGTTGCATATTTCCCCATAGTGATACAACATAACAAAAGCTGCATATTTCCATAATGATATAACATTTCAATGCAACAGTAAATCATCGATAAAATAGTATTATCTGCAAAAATTATTTAACACAAATATAAATATTATATATGTATTTATCATTAAATATTGATAGGAATTAAAAATACACATAGAAATGGTAATAAATAAAAAATACTCGTGGTCCAAAACCGAACTTCTTTTCTTCTAAAAATATACCTAGTAAGAATCTCCGTAAAGTTCGTAAGGCAGATTGAACCGCCATATTGTGCCAAAATGGCGGTTAATCAAAAATAAAAAAAATCGCGATTCACGGTAATTGCCGTAGTTTAATCATATCGACATGAAAAATGGTTCTAAAAGATTATCTTATAAATATCTCTAATAAATTTGTTAGTCAAATTATTTTAAAATAGAGGCTATTCAAATAAACATAGCTTATAATCATAACATAAGATATAAAAGGAGAGAAAATAGTATATAAAAAATAGTAACACTTTTATATACATAAAACTAGCTTATTCTTGAAGCCTTCATCAAACGGATTTTTTATGATAATATAAACTGATATTGTTTGATTGTTTCTACAATGAAAATTAGGAATACAATTTACTAACTTCGTCGTTTGAATGATGTTTAGTTACCTTGTGTGTATTTACTTAATTCATTGATTCAAAGTCGATAGGTTATTATTAATTCCGTGTGAATTTTCTTGTTTCAGAAGTAAAACAATTCGATTCACAAAAAAATGTATTGTGTGAACTTTTTAATTACAATTGTAATACTAAAATTATATTAAAGAAAACTGCATTGAAATATCCAAAAATAATTAAACTAAATATTGCTCTATAACCTGTAACGAAAGTTCATTGTATTGTTATGATTTTTTCTACTACACTATCGGATAACTTATTATGCACATAAATTACACATTAATATATTTCATATCGTGACTTGTATGTATGTTCATTATATCGACATAATAATAAAAAAAAAACGATAGTCTGACGCATCACACGCGGGTGTGTCTTGTTAATTTACAACTTTGCATAATTAGAAAGACCTTCCTATTAAAAAAAAAAAAGATTCATATAAAATCTTTCAGTGCCAATTAAGCTTGCACTTGTATAATATTTTTTCAATAGTTCATCGGGGGTTATATTATTACAGGGAATAAAAGAAGGGATTTTACGAATAATCTGCGGGTCATGGTCATAGGTTTTGCTCTTATTCTCAATTATTCGCAGACGCCAGTGCCGCCGCATTGGCTAGGAACAAAAAAATGTAAACACCAATGAGTCATCGGCAAGGATACTCGTTTTGCGAAGAAGGCATTCCCAGGCACACCAGGCATTTTATTTATAAAGTCCATTAGCCGGACCGCCGTGTTAACTCTCGAGCGAATAAATATTTCATTTAGCTTCGAGAAAATATTGATGCAAAGGACTCATCGTCGTGTGAGTGCTAGAACGCAAGGACGATAGTGATTTTAATTAAAGATCTTCTTAGAGTTTTGTTACCTTATATAGCAAGGGTTAACAAGACCTCTTTCACTGATAAATGGAACACAAAAAATAACATTATCCCAGAGTTTTTTCCAGATGGGGGCAAAAGTTAGCCAGGTTTTTTAATACTTCCATTTATTAACACAACCGTTCATAAGTACCCTGAAAAATACAATTTTGTGTTAAAAATATGCTCGATAGACTATTGTTACTTTTAACCCTATGCTACCGATCGACAAAAGTAGCCATCTAAAAATTTCACTTTTAAGACATAAACACATTTCGTGGATGTATCCAAGAGGCGATGCAATTGCCACGCCAATATTTTTATCTGACTCAAACCAGCAATATAAAATATGTAGCATTTGCTCATGGACAGAGAGAGAGAAAGTAAGGAGTTACAGCACATGACACATCTATGGATAGTCCAGCATCATCACAAGATCACATCACGACAGATCACAGCCGACAATAATTCAACTCGACCTTCCAGCAAAGACGCTCTGACTTTCAAGACCAGCTATTTCAACTCCATCATCTGATAACAACGGCTAAATTTACATATATATGTACCAGATTTTTCAGATTCTATTTTGGCTGCAAAGTCACACCCCATTCGCCCTTAAAATCCGAAAATATTATTATATACATACATATATAACTTTGGAGTGGTTTTAATTTTAGCTCGATTTTTAATTTATCTATTTGTCAACATATTTTTTACTATCACACAAGTCAAACCTTCATAACAACGACTACAGTATTGTCAGAATGTTTTTACTTTTATAAGATTCTAGAAATGTTAATTGGATTGACAACCAGATTGTAAAATCAAAGGTTGATGTTTTTTAGACACAATATGTTTTTAGAGATAATAAAAATTTTCAAGACTCGAAATTTATGAGTGAAATTTGTGAGTTTAAGAGTGAAAAATAAATCATCAAAAGATATTGAAACACAACAAGGAGTAAGACAATGTTGTATTTTATCCCCTATGAATTAGAAAAATGTATATATTTTTTATATTTTAGCAAATCAAAGTATTTAATAGTAACTGGAAATCTTGATCGATTTCGAGTCACTATTTCTCAGTACCACATAAATTATCCGAAACTACAACTCACCATAAAATAAACGTAAACACAAGGGTCAAAGTTCATACATTTCCACTGATTTAGATCAACATAAAAATAACCAGTGAAATGAAATTACCTTACATTTCATTTGAATTAGTAATAATGATTCTAATGTAACTATTTTCGCATTTATAGATTTTCTAGGAACAGCACATTATAAACTAATCAAGTCTTTTTGGGAATTTATCCGTTCCATTTATTATCATTATAATAATTAGCCTAATAAACGCTAATTGCTCATTTTTTGACGGTATATTGCAGTCTTTCAACAGCAGTCCTATAATTAACTTAATTTCCCACATTTTTCCTAGTACAAGAATTTTTTCATTGACCCATGTGTGTGCCACTCATTGAAATGTATGAATGACTCAAACGTTTAACATTTTTATGAATTAATTAATGAAACGTTTATCAGCGAGCGTGTGATATGCAGGTTAAGATTTATCTTCATTGAATATAAAAAAATAAGAATAAAAAATCAAGAACGAGTCAGTTCACTTGAGGCGGATCAAAAAAAAATGAATATACACACTCAGGTTCTGACATCATCAAGGCTGTTGCCATACTAAGAAATAAATCCGAGGATGTCATGCATGCTTACGTATGATTATTTATATGTGTATGTATAAATATTATAAATATACAGACCAGTTTTCAGAATAATTTGGCGTCACATAAAAACTAACGATGATAGTTGAAACCATTTTTAACTATTATTAAGTGCGTAAATAAGCATTATATGTTTCATAACTACTTTTATATTATAAAACCGCGTTTTGCAATAGTTTTACATATATTTTACTTAGCTCATGTGATGATTTAAAAAAATACTGTATGTGTCAGTATGCATGAAAAGTCTGTTGATAATATACAACATCATATATACAAAAGTATAACAGCGTGATAAAAAAATGACGTCACGAACATCAGGACAAGCAGGAGTTTTCTTCGCATACATTGTTACTTATTTACATTTGCTAAGTTTTTTAATACTTTTGCTTTGACTCAATACTAATTCATTTTAATCACTTCCTGGTCACAGTACTTTTTTAAAAATGACTCATAAACTTCTTACACGGACTCACCCGTTCCTAAGCAGCGGTATAAAAATATGCAACCGTTGTAAAAAAAATTAAATATTCGTACAATTTTAAATTTTAACAATAAAATACTATGATAATTTTCTCGTAAAATTTGCTAATTTTTGAGATAGGAATTCAGAACTGGGCCATGACCGGGAAAGAGTTAATTAGTGATAAATTATGTGCTATAAGATAATTCATATTTTAATAATTTTTATTAAAAATAAATATTTCGGGATTACACATAAACATTACGGTAAAAAAAGTTGCAAAAACCTTTAAAAATAAAACTAATGATCTTTTTTTATACACAAATTGTTATAAATATTTAAAATAAATAGATATTTGCATCTAGATTTACTAAGAATCTGATTTTGACCGCCGGAAAAAAACATTTTTAATAGCAAAAATAATATATATATACATTAAATATGATTTTTTTAAATGCATACATTAACTAGTAAATGTATGCACTGCCAAATAATTAATGAACAATTTTTTTTTTACTTTAGCATTTATGTAAAATAAATGTTGTAGCTAATTTATATAATCCTCTTTTTAAGTAAATTCGTTTCAAATAATGATTTATGGGGTGTTCATGGTTCTGAGCAACGCTATTATTTCATTGGCACTACGATAAATCGCTCGCGCACGCTCGTCTATTGAATCTAAATTCGTTGACGATGTAACTAGCTTACGTCAAATAGTTCACACAATCGCTAGTTAAAGCATACATTATCTAGTTAAAGTATACACGAAATGTAAGCTTTAACTAAAACTCATAACTAGTGCATATTTTATCAAGTCATTATATACTTTAACAAAATTTAACACATACATACATATAAATCCGCGTCGTAGTAGCAATAGTTAAAAAAATATTTTTTTGTTCTGATTTATATTCAGAAAATTTAATTGTTATTACTGCAAAATGCTTTAAATAATTCTATCATAAACAATTACTAAACTGTGATAATTTTTTTTAATTAAAAATAAACTTTAATTATGTTGGGATAACCCATAATTGTTTCGTCTAAATAAAATCGCTTAAAGCGCATTTTAGTAGATATTTACTAAAATATATTAAATTATATTTCTGCAAAAATGCACCAAACACCGTTGGACCGTAATTTAACAAAAAAATGTTTTTTACTAAATATTCCTGTCGAGCAGGTATAAGCTTCCTCGAATTGTGCATTCTAGAACCGCAATAGACTACGTAACACAGTACTACTGTAGTTATTATACATATAATACGTGTAGAAGCGTGCACCGTCAGGCTTTGCAGAATTTAATATGAAAAACATTGAACTGTTCTAGCTACACAATGTTATTATTAGCATTAATGTTAAAAAAAAATAGTTTTATTTGGCCGCGTAGTGTGAAGATTTTTAGAAAATTTTCTCTTTATTTGCAAAAATCATTGGATATTTTCGCCACGAGTATTTCCATAACTACAATCTAATATGAAATCATGTTTCATATTATTTATTTTCAATCATACCGATGATATCTAATTTTAATAAAACTGGTTTTAGCTCATTCTGTTGCTAACCATTAACGGGAAAATCTCCAATCGCAGGCAGCACAATAGAGCCGGATATTCCCCGCCTCACAAGTGGATAATCAAGCTATCTGTCTATAAATCGAACTTCATAAATGTGGGATTTTCTCGTTTTTTGATCGATCTATAGATCTTATAAATGCGTCATCGTTCTTTCCTTATTAGAATTTTAATGACCTCAGATTGCTGCATCCTTCGAAAGAGATCATAATAATGATCCGTCATAACAATAACTTTGCACGTATATGGCAAATCTCATTAATGTTTTTATTTATGAGAATTTTACTATTGCTTAAAAGCGTGAGAAATCACTTTTTGTTGATATCCTGACCGACTGAAAGGTATATTTATATACATACATATTCACGTTCGAATGGTATTCTCATAAAAATTCCATGAAATTCTGAGGTCACCATCCGGACACACCTGAGGCATCGATCTGAGGCTCTATTGTCAACCAGCTAATTTAATTAAAGCCAAAACTATCACCTAATCAGATTAAAAATATATAATCGTTGATCAGATGTTATATTAAGAACATGGTTGTTTTGAATTAACACTCTTGGTAACAGCATGAATTTTTTAAACCAGTGATTTCAAAATGTAATTAATGAGATTATTTAGAAAATATGATATGAGACTCAAGTTGCATAAACATGAACCGATAACAAGTTTATCACGCAAATCTGACGTAAACAGACGTCAAAAACCTACGTCTCTCGTGTCCTTGTTCGAGACTAATGAATTCAGGTGATTCAGTATCATATCTAACCGCAATTCGCACTCAATGACTAATCGTTGATACTGTTTGATTAAATCACTGCAAATAAATGCAATTTTTTTCATAGTTAATAAAGTGCTAACTCACAAGATCGCAGAACTTATCCTGATGATTTCATATCAACTTTGTTTCTACGATTATTAGTATAAAAAATGGATTACTACATGATGTCACCTACACGTGTTGAATCGCTTCGTATTAAATATTAGTCATGGTTTGGTATATCCTGATTGATATGCAAAGGACGATGCGCCGCGGAAGCTCGTACACGTTTTGAAACTACTGAAAAAAAGACAGTAGTACAATCGTGTTCTGTTTGTAATTTAAATAAATTCTTTGATAGTTACGATACACGTTTCCTGTAACAGTTTTTGTTTGTGACCGCAAAACAACGATTAGGATTAATCTTTGAAAAACGAGAGGAAACGTTTTAGAGCTGGGCTGATAAGCAATAGGAAGAACGTAATCTAATAACCACAAAGAGAAATACAATTTTTTAAACTTAATTGGATCACTAATAAATATGTTTGACCTACAAAAAGTACTTCATCGTCAACTTCAATAGAAAGTGTTTGAACATGCGTTTGCGGTTGAGATTTTAAGTAATGACTGAATAATTTTATTTATGGCACTTACTTCAATATGAATGACATAATCGATAAATCACTAGAGCTGACTACCGAATAATTGAAATAAAATATTTTATTGAACATTTATAAATTATAATAAATATATTTAAGAAGTGCAAATATTTATTTTAAAAAAAATATATTTTAATAAAAACACAAGTTCAGTGGATTAATTGTATATAAAAATGTAACATATATATATTGTTTTATTTATTAAATTTTATGTATTTGCTAAAGATTGATTTAAGATGAGCAATATTAAAATATTTAAAAATAAAGATTCATATTTTGAGAACTGCTGTATTGAATATCAAATGATATTCATTAAATATTCAAATCGTTAACAATGAAACTAATTTATAAGCTAGTAATGTTAATATACATTCATAGATTGTATTTCATTCATCCATCCATTAATTAATTGGTTTAAAACTTTGCTAATATATTTTTTCTTGTGTATACTTAAATAAATGCTAGATTGATTTGAAATAAGTATTTATTTTTAAATACACAAAATAATATTATCTATGATTTTTTTATTATTGTATTTGTAGGGGGACTATTTGTATATGTATTTATTTAGATTTTTGTTATGGCCAAGACTTAATTAACTTGGGCGGCACTTGGGTAATGCCTGCACTACACTCTCTGGAAATTGTCCGAACCGAAGTTACAACTGAAGTCGGCCGAGCCCTACGACTTCGAGTAACCGAACACACTGCCACAAATGTCATATGCCGTCCGGACGGCAGCCGTGAATGACGTCTGGACGGCGGTTTCTGTCACGTACAGCCGGCATATTTGCGCGCGATCGAAAAATGTGCCTAATAATCGCAATTTTTAAATTATCATATTATTAAAATTACGCTAATAATAATTATGATAGTTTGTATGGGCACTCACCAATACATTATCAGTGAAAACTTTTCGGTAGTAAATATTCAATTTACGCAAAATCTTTGTCGGCTTTTGCAAAATGCCATAAGGCATAAAAATTATACTCCATAATACGAACACCACATCTGTGACTATCCTAGAATTTGTCGCCATCGATTCTAAATAAGAATTCTTTATGGTGTGACATTTATATAAACCGATCTAGGAAAATACATAAGAATATTCGAAACGATTTTCTTTAACAAAATCAAGTGCCACTAATTATTTAATTTTATATGAAAAAAAATATAATAACGATATCTGTTAGAAGAATATACTATCAAAAATATAATTAATCCCTTTTGGTGACAAAAATATTCAAAGAAGTAAGAGTCTGTTGAAGTCCCCGATAAGCATGTGGTATTATAACTTGACCACGTGACTACGATGCAGTGCTTGACATGCGTGTTGACCACAAGACTCCTACGCGCATACTGATATTGAACCGAGTTACTCGTTCTATCTCAGTTTGCGAAAAACCATATCATTATCTCTCTCACTGTCGTCACTTAGCACGCGAGAGAGCGAAAGGGAAAGTATCTCACCGCTCGCGCTCGAAAGAGCTGCTCCGACTTCGGTCCGTTTGTCGACAATGTTTGGAAGCGCTCGAAGCTGGCCAAGTCGACTGAATTACCCCCACTTTACCTCCCGTTCTCTGTAACCTTGGACAACTTCCGAGAGAGGCAGAACCGAACTCGACCGAATTAACCGCGAAGTAACCCACTATATTCTCCGTCCTTGGCCAACCTTGGCCAACTTCCAGAGAGTGTAGTGCAGGCATTACACTGGCGTGATAAGCACCATGTACTTTTTTATATACTTCATTAAAACACTACTGCAGCGGCTCAATCTGTGTTTAATTGCCACCCGTCACCTCCCGCCGCCAAATATTATTAAAAAAACTCGTAATCAAAACTATTTTTATCAAATTAAAAAGTAAAACTCTAGTTCAATTTAAGAAAAATCGATAAATAATAGTGTATTTTATCAAAAAAAGTGTAATATAAAACTATTATCTAAAGAAAAAAGATTGGAAAATTGGATTAAGACGAAATATTTATTTTTAATAAAAAGTGTTTCGCTGGTCCTTCATGCCCTTCCGGCGAAGGTCAAGTTTGAACGCTACAAGATAAAACCTTAAGGGAAATAGTTAAACATATAGTTTTTAATATTACAATATAATATATATCATTATTATTATTATTATTATTTACAATATAAAATTTAATATTGTAAAAATAAGGAAAAATTGATAAAACATTTCTTCAGATTAGATACTGCGGTCCACAAGGGAGATAAAATAATTAATAAACGTAAACTTTTGCTTACGTGTTTTTTTTTAGTGACAGTGATATGAAGTATATATTGAATACTTTTAAAGATACTTAACTACGCGGCGTAACTAATTAAATTACAAGAATTTGTTATTATTTTGAGATTTGCAAACGCAGCTAAACATTTTTTTAATATTTATTTATGAAATACAATTTAATAAAAAATATATATTTTTATAATATATTTATTATTATGTATTTCTGCAGATTTATAATTAGAGATTCCTGATTTATTAAGAACAAAATTTGCGCAACAAAAAATATAGATTTATATGAGATTATATTAAACATAATTATGTTTAATATAATCATACATCGCATAAATAACATGAACATAAAATCAACAAAATGATTCATATATCAATCCTTAAGAAAAAATTATTTAACATTAAACCGAGATCACACAGAAATGGAAATCGCCACAGACTTTTAATACAGTAAACAAAAACGCAAATGGGATTTACCAGACAACTTCATGACCCAGATTTTTATTTTATTGTCATGTTCGAAATAAATGACATTATTTTCATTTAAGCGCATAATAAGGTTCGCTAAGCCTAACAGATTTTTAAGATAAGATGCCTCATAGAATATTCATAAAACTAGGTGAATATAACAGGTCCAAATTTTTCCTACATGTGCGTATAAAGAGGGACATTTTATACATGTGCGTATAAAGAGGGACTTAATTAGCCAAAATAAAACCGCTTACCATTCGTCAAAGCGGCTAGGATTAATAATAAAAAAGCTGTTTCGCGTACATTTTTATTTAAATATTTAGCGGCGCTTGTTGGTCACTACATCAAAAACTATTTCATACTACTAACTCAATGACCTGCCACATCAATACGATTCTTCCAGACAATCGATTTTAATTAACATATTACTATAAATAATTGTGCAATAATCACATATTGCTCGATTAACAATATAAAGCCAGTTTGTATATAAAAATATATATAATAATCATAATATAAATATTTATATTTAAAACTTTTCTAAGCCACTAAAAAATAACAATTTATACATAATCGCAAATGGCACGCTACAACAGAAAATCGAAAGCGTTTCACGTCGATCGACAAGAATTCCAGTATTTAGAACACTTAACAAAACACTTATGTTAGCAATTAAAAAATAAACGACCGACAAGATCTGAAATCATCCGAGGAATTCGGTGACGCAAGGACACTTACGGTCCTTCCCCCATTATATTCGCCCTTTGTACCATGAATCATGCCAGAAATGTTTATGAAAATTTTGGAACACTTCCAGGTTGGACACAATGCCCTTTTGCAGGATTCATTAGCCAGACAATGCGTCAATGAGTCAAATCGAAGAGAAGAAATAGCAAATACAAACACATCCTCAGATTCTTTTCTTAGGCACTCCTAGATTCAAGACAATGTTTAGTGTGTCAGACAAAGAAGATCTTGTGAGTACCTTGATCTGATTGGTCCGTCAAAGGTGACAAATATTTTTCTGAATAAAATGATGTGTGTTTTTACGAATAATTTGAGAACAATTGATCGAACCTCACTTTAAGTTTTTTAAATGACGATTTGCGTTGCAACGATGTAAACACAATCAACGCCAAATTTTTGTCATAAGGCCCGGAATCATTGTTTTTCTAGAGCCCGGGCGACCTTGCTAATAAATCTAATGTATATATAAATTAAGTCAACCTAACACATATTTAATAAACAATAAATATGGCGTATAGAACTAAATACGTTAGCAAAAATCTATTTACATAAATTGATTATTTACATGACTACAATAACAACAAAAAAATGTGAAAAAATCGGCCAAATCATAAAAATGTAATTTAAACTATTTTTTGAATATTCTGTCAAAGCAAAATAAAGTTAGTGTTGTTACACTGCAACTATTTAGTCAATGACTAGACTTTTGTTTATTTTAACGCTTTAATTGAATTCAATCATTGCTGGTTGTTATTATGGTGTCATCAGTAAATCAAAGAATCTTCAGATTGCTTATATTAAAATTTAGAAACGGTTACGCGCTTCCCAGAAATAGGTCGGGAAGACTTCCTCGCTGCACTCTTGCCTTTTACTTTTTCTTCCAACGGGGCCAAAAGCGTCGAGGAAATGAGTCACTAGTTTATTTTTCTTTTCGAGCTTTCACTCGAGCATATTTGACACGCTTTAGACGTGTTTACGTTCGCTTTATTTCTGGACACGTCGGGAACAACGACGGAGAATGAGTCTTAAAGTACGCAGGTGAAAGTGAGTGGTTTCTGCACCCACTGCGTGTCGGACATAACGTAATCCCAACTTATTTTTTTGCCTCTCAACGCTTTTTACACAAATGTTTTGATCTGATGTACGAAAAAAACTTTTTTTATTTTTGAAGTAAAGTGCATGATGACTAGACGAGGACACCGGGTTCAAAGCGGCCCACATGGATCTTGGTGTATTTCGGTGCGGTGACTCACCACTCTGGGTTCAGGCCGAGATAAAAAGGTACCGCTGCTAAACCACCAAAAATAATCGAGTCCAAATTAGAACGGACGTTTTCTATGCACGCTCGGAAATAATCGACTTGGTCCAAATATGGCATTAGGCCTTATGCACGCGACCTTAGAAACTCTAATCCAAAAACACACGATTAGAACCACAATAAAACCAACGTATTTAACGAAAGTTTAGATTCAAATGTGCTATTCCTATTTATTATTAAGTCTATCTACCACTTGATGGAAATGTTTGAATGAAATCAAGGATTTCAGCTTTTTCCAGGAGGGCCAGTGGCAAGGCTAGAAATTTTAGACCCTACTGCTTTTTTAGATAAAATGATTTTTACTACAAGTTTGTACATATTTACATAATTTAATAAATAAAAAAATAAATTAAAAATTAGCTCACCGATTTAAAAATGTTTCTGTTTAATGGCCAGCAATGTGAGATTGTTTAATCCAGATTGTCCGATTGGATTTCTTTTGTAGAATTAAAATTTTTAACTCACTAAAGAACTTTTAACACTAGCCACAATTATTGTAAGAGTAAATTAATAATTTATAAAAAAACAACATAAAATTCACTTTTTAAACTACTGTATTTCGCGATGATCTGAAAATTGTCTTATGAACATATTTTCAGCAAGGTTTTTTTAGAATTAACTGGGCATCAAATTGCACTAAGAGTTCAAACATTTTTACGAAATATTTGCTTCCGGTGTATTTATGATATTAAAGAAAACTAAAATGGTTTTTCACTAACTGCGATGGTTACCATATCAACAATATTATAAAAACATTAACTCAATTGTTCACTATTTTTGAATCATTAATCAGACGCTAATTAATCAGTACGACGTTTAATGTTTGTTTTCAAAATAAACATTCAACATTCACTAACCATTTTATTCGCTTCTGCTTTTATTTCTTCATATGTATTTCCTAATTTACTCATTTACTTCTATTCTCATAAATACAATTAAATACAAAAGTAGCTTCGTCTGAAATAAGATCTCTGGAAAGTTTTTGAACCCTAATTTATTTTACCCATCACTTAACCTTTTATATGCCTTAAGCGCGTTAACGCGTTGTATATTTACATATCATATGAGCGTGTATAAGCGCTCTACTTTAAACTAAAATATTTTATTAGCGAGTGTTATAAAATAAGTAGCACAAAATACTCTTATAATGTTGGATTATTACTAGAATAATTCACAAACATAATCGACTTTATAGTGATCTAAATAAGAAGTTAAAGATTTATGCGTTTTACGTAGTACAGGACAGAAAATTTAGTTGCGTTCATTTTGGATAAATGTTCGCAAAGTTGACAAACTGAATATTTACATAGTACGTCTTAATAACTTGGCATATATTTCCAAAAAAATATGTTTGTATCATTTTTATTTTTATTAAAAAAAATTGCGGCTTGTCGTTCATCACCACGGCATCTAACAGGTTAACCCTTTAAACGCCAGTGAGTCACATGCTATTTCTCTTCGAGATTCAATATCTCTTTCTAAAAATAAATATAAAATACTTGGTTTACTAATAAATGAAGCTAGTATAATAATCTTTAATATTTAAAAAAAACATAAATTGAAAATATGTTTTAAAAAATAATTAAAAAAACATAATCAACAAATGATGCACAGGTGAGTTGCTGGTGTTTAAGTGGTTAAAAAAAAGTACGCGTATAAATACGGAGTAAAAATGTATCATTATATGTATAAATTATGCGTATCCCGAAGAGAAAATAATATCTCACGGTGTACCACAAGGGTCCTAAATGGGACCATTGCTTTTTATATTATATACTGATGATACAATTAATAATATTAATAAAAATGTAAAATGCATCTGTTTGCGGACGACATTTCAATTTATTGCATATGTGAGAGATAACTTAAAAAATGAATTAAGTTGAATAAAAATATAGTTTAAAAATAATGTATGTTTATTAATTATAAGGATATGTGAGATAATAATACAAAAGTAAATATAGATAATATAAAATATTTAAGAGTACTTATAAATAAAAAAAAATTAAGGAACGTTGCAATTACATATTAAAAAATAGTAGAAAAATATCTGCAATAGTATTAAATTATTATTTACTATGGATTTCTGATATAAAAGTATTGGTCAAAGTGTATTCAAACCGAATTTTGGTCAATAGGAGGGCGCAAAAACAATTATCACTTCTCAGGAGTCAAAAATTCACGTCAAAAGCAATAAAATCGTGCCGGGGCCGTCGCAGTGGGAACGCTCGGTAACGAGCGTTCCCACTGCGACGGCCCCGGCACGATTTTATTGCTTTTGACGTGGATTTTTGACTTCTGAGAAGGGATAATTGTTTTTTGCGCTCTCCTATTGGTCAAAATTCGGTTTAGATGTTCCTCATTTGATTCTGACTTATTATAAGTCGTAATATTGTAATATAAAGACTCAATAGAGCGTTCGCACTGGCACGACGAAGGCTCGATTTTATTGATTTTGACGTGAATTTTCGACTTCTGAGAAGTGATAATTGTTTTTTGCGCTCTCTTATTGCTCAAAATTCAGTTTAGATGTATAATAAAAAGTCTCAATATGAACGCTAGATAACTGAGCGTCCCACTGCGACGGCGACGGCACGATTTTATTGCTTTCGACCTGGATTTTTTACTTCTAAGGGATAATTTGGTAAAAATTGAAATTAGATATGAAATCTTAATAATAACGCTACATAGATTCTAAGCAGGGACGTCATTTGGAGAGGGGAGGGGAAATTTAACCAGAAAAATGGATGTCATTTAATAAAATCAGAATTTAATAAAAAATGACGACTGACTGGCCAATTTAGCCCCCCCAACTTTCCAACTGAAAAAATCTGAAATGACGTCCCTGGTAACCACAGTATTTTGTAAGAAATAAAGATGTACGTGGATTTAATACAAGAAATAAAGACAATTTAGGGATAGTTAGGTATAAGAAAATGAGTACGGCCAGGGGAATATTGTACGAAGGTGTGAATTTTAATAATATTTCTAAGACAATCCGCAAAAATAAAAATGTAGCGGACTTCTTAACGGAATAAAGAAAAAAACTTTGTAAAAATAGTTATAAATAACTCTATTATAGATATAGTTGATAATATAAAATATTTAGGAGTAATTGTAGATAATAAAAAAAATAGAGAACATTGTAATAACATATTTAAAAAAAATAGAATAATTCACCAATTTAACATATTACATTAAATTAAAGTTATTAAAAAATAAGAGTAGAAATAACTCATTTTTATCTAGGCGTAATTAAATAATTAATTTTCCAAAATTTATAAATAAATAAACAAAACAAACGTTTAAATATATAGGAAAGAAAAATAATTTGCAAAGATATATTACAATAAATAAAAATTAAATTAAATCATAGTACAATTCTATAATATGTATGTGAATATAATAATACATATAAACAAATTAATTCAATATAAAATACATATTAAATTAATACATAAAGAAACGTACCTTCAAATAACTGATAATATATGTATATTACTATATAACCATATTATTTATATCAGGGACGTCATTTTAGATTTTTATGGGGGGGGGGCAAAAATTGGGCAAAAGCTTTAATTAAGATTCATAGTATTTTATTAAATGATATGCATTTTTTTGGACAATATATTTCATTTTCATAGGTTTGAAAATATTGTTTTAATGACCTTAACATTCACAACTGCGCAGCTGGGTGGACCTCCAACATTTCCTTGTCTCTTTTTGATTTGTATTGCAGATTTTGAAGTATCCGGATATCTATTTATCTCTTTGAGCTTGGAAAAATTAGCTTCGCCCCGAAACAGTGTATCAATTTAGTCAGGTGAAAATATCACCGATTGAAGACCACTGTTGTGAACAACAGGGGATCTAAAATTAGGCATTGATTTGTTTGACCTTTGAAGTTTTTTCGTAAAGGAATAAATTTCAATACAACAACAATGAAAGATGACATTAGAGGTTACTCAAGATTAAACATTTCTTGCCCTTTCTTTGCTTTGTTGATCTTAACGTTCATTGGCGGTGACGCATTGTGCGTAACTATTGTACTTATTGGACCAATTAAAGAAGATCCCTTTGTCCAATTGTCGAGAAACTACCGAAACGACACCAAAGTAGGAAATCACAAATTGGACGGTGACTCACGGAGCGATTATTTAATTACGATTACGCTACTGCGAGTCGGATTCTTTCTCTGTAACCCGTGGTTTAGGTTTTGTAACGCTTTAGTTTGTCGTCGTTGTAAACGATTGGCATCGTTCAATTGAATTACACAACATGCTCCACAATTTGTCAATCACTTGATGTGAAATTGTCGACTGATTAAAAAAGGCAATCGCGACAATTTACTGTAGGAATTTAACTGTAATTATAGCTGGTAGCTTTTCTAACGTATCATCATAATAAAATTAGATTTTATAAAGCGAAAGATACACAGCAACACACGCCTTTCATTTTTAACCTATGAATGGCTTAGTTGATCATACATCAAATTAACACGAAACAATTTTGGGACAGTACTAATTTAGCACTTTCATAACCGGAACTAAAACATGTAATACTTTATGGTAAAATATAAAAAATAACAAATAGAATTTCTGAATATTCAATATTTTCAACTATTTGAATATCGAATAGTAAACGATAAAATATTCTGATATTTGAATATATAATTTTAATGTAGAATTATGAAGAATCGTAAAAAATTTTTAATTCACTTAGTAGTTGTTGATTGTGTTTACATTGTTTTTTATCGATTTTGAACTGAAGTTAATTACAATGGCAAGTAAAAACTATTAGGCAATTTTTGTAATTGAAAAAATAAATTTTATTATTAACAATAAACGATATTTTTATGAATTATATCATATAACCCAACTTTTTTTATGGTATAATAAGAGGTATTATAAATAAATTCATGACACCTAATTCTTTCACAGATTATTTAAAAAAAAAATCTGCTTCTGAAAATGTGAGCCTACAGAGCTATATGTAAATATGCATTTATTAAAATAACATTTTAACTATGTACTTTAAGATATACTTGCAGTAAACGATGAATTTATCTCAAATAAAAAATGTGTAGTTATCATGTTTTTCAAGTTCAACAAGTTTTAGCCAGTTACTAGTCGAGCCTCTTAAAGTTATTTTATTATAATATATTTACAAAGAACAAAAATCCCTAAAAGCAATAAAATATATAATTGATAAATATTATTATAAATAATACACATATCCCAATTGTTTATCTGATTATTATCACTACGCTGGAACGCTTCTGACTAACGTCTGTCGCGTAGATTTGTATTTATAGATCTATTTATTTTTAGTAAACAATCATCATTTAAATTTTCATCGACTCACTGTTTCATAATATCAATCTCGGACGCTGCATCGGACGCATCTGATTCGAGATAACAAAATCGCGACGTAAACAAACGTCTATTCACCTGCGTGCGGAGCGAATTGCGCAAAGAATTCCATGACGCAGGCACTTGCCGACGGTTTCCTAGTGACGTACTATAACATTCGTCTAAGCAGACGAAAATGGTCCTTATCGAATCATTGTTTTGGGAGAGTTGTCGCGTTCGCTCGGCTGCTTGGCATCATCTTGATTGGCTTTATGGCGCCCCATGATAACAGCTATTGCCAACTGACGAGCCAGTTGAGCGCAAACTGTGCAGCGCGATTTTTCCCATTTTTTTAACTGAAAGCTTAGATCTCTCTTATTATTTTAAATGTAGCCGGACAATATCTTGATTTTGTTATAAATAGGGATCATAAATTGGTCTGGGAATTCAAAAAAAAATGATGAACTTCAACGTTTTGAACGGCTAATAAAACATTGACTAAGTGCTATGTTTCAGAGGGTTCTTTTTCAGCTTTTGTTCCATCTTAGGTATTGATTATCAAGGAAAATGAGTACTGAGATCTTATATATGACTTTAAGATAAATAAAAGTTGCGAAAGCAGTCTCGCTGCTCCGCAAAAAAATTATCACCCGCAATTCACCGCCAGCAATTAATCACTAGCAGTTTACCGCCGCGTGTTTTATGTATTTATAATATTATGTAATATATTTCTTGACTATCGTGACGCATTTGGTTAACTTTAATTTAAATTTAAATTAATAAAAAACTACGAGTATAATTTATAAATATTTGCCGATTGTATATTTTAAAGAAAATCTCCCATTTGTAGCTGTAGCAGATACTGCAATTATTATTGCTATCTGATTTTTTTTATTCAATTCTGATAAAGAAAATCAAGAGATAATATTTATCGCAGTAAGCATAAGTATTTATTATGATTTTTATACCTGAATTTATGCAGTAAAAATATTTAAAAAAAACTCAATAATCAGTACTTGAAGTCAAATTTATATTTTTTTAAATGGATAAAAACAAATATTACTATTTTAAGAATTTGAGCACTTTATCTCTGCTGAAGATTATTATTGTAATATAAAATAAAAATCTAAATAATATACGTTATATATAAATCTACGTGTCTTAAAACAATTACATTTCTTATAGACAAATAAATTACAAGATTGCAGTTAATTTAATGAAGAAAATTACAAAAAATGGGTTAAATTTGCATAATTACATTAATTTTTAATTTATTTATACATAATAATCAATAAACACTAGATGCATCTTTAGATTAAATCGCACTAAAAAATCTTTAAATTTAATGCCAAAGATTAGAATCATTAATAAATACATAATGTTGATAAGAAATGCTGCTTCTGATTTTTTTATATATGCAATGTATTTATCACCTGGAAAGATTAATTATCTGTGAATATAAAGTAGGGGACAAATAAAAATTTTAAAAGCTACTTTTTTTAAACTGCAATTTAATTTCCATTTACCTTGACTAATCTTATAAATATATTATATATTTTATCATTTCATCTTTTTAAAATATTGCAATTCAATTAGCTAAGCAATGCAAAATTTTTCTGATTTTTAATATTCCCTAAGTATTGAACTGCTTCATAAAAAAACAATTAAGATTTCTAGGTGTATATATAAAAACAGGTAAAACATTTTTTTATTATTTAAATATCTATTATAAAATATTTTTATTATTTATATATTTTCAAGCCGAGTTAGAATATTTTTTAATAGAAAACATTTTGAGTTCATTACTTTTTTACTTTAAGATTTTTTGAAACGAAGTAACGATTTTTTATTTTTTTAATAATCGCCATTTTGAAACAAAATTGGAGGATTTTAACTACCTGAAAAATTCGTTAGAATTGAGTCATTTAAATGACCATTTCTAGCAAATAAAGAGAAAAGCCAACAAGTCGAAAGTAGGAACAGCAACGGGAAGAGAGATCTTGGGACTAAATAGCTAAGTTAATAATTGGAATAATCTTGAAACGTTAATCACTCGTTTAATCACCTATGGAACCGGAAAAACTACTCTTTGTGTGGAAAGAATGCGCGATAAACAATGCGTTCTACTTAGCGCTAAATACTATTGTCTATCCCACTATTAACAAACGCATTTACTTCAAATGCGTAAACAATAACAGACAAGCATTAATTAGCTAAAATAATAACGAATTACAGAGGCATCCCCTTCCTTTGGATTTTCAAAATTAAACCCACGTTAACCCACCAATAAGCTACAACAACAGCAATCTCCAACAATACGATTCAATTAAAAGCAGCCTCCAACTACACAATGTTGCAGAAATTCACATAAAATAGAAGCGCTCTAAAGGCGTTCAATTTATTTTCAACTCTAAATCGAATGTATGAGAGGTGCGATAAACGAACAGTTTGACATTCAGCGCACGCTACTTGCAGACTGACCGGTGATTTGTGAAAGTCACAGTGACTCACCGCCACAAATAATCTCCAATACATAATTGTACACACTACATACGCGTCTACGCCATGTCTCTCACAATAATTTGGCAACGACTTTAATGAAATATGAGACAAAACACAACCACTGAAATTTATTTCATATTGCGCAATATCCTCACCCCAGTCGAATTATGAAAAGAAGGACCTTTTTAACTCGAATTAATTTTATTTGTTTAAAAAATTAATGACGTATTATTTACTCTCTTTCTTACTAATAACGCATTTGCGGGAATAAGCAAGTCAGTTACCTTCTTAGAAGAAGTAGTAAGAGCTTAAAGGCATTTATGCTATTGCTGCAATACTTAATTGTCATCTAATTTCGTTCATATATTTTTCGCACGTAGCTTCAATGTCAAAGTGTTATACAAGAAGTGTTTATTTTGCGGCAATGAAAAACAATTTTTGTTCGAAGATTTCGGTGAAAACTACAAGAGTTGCAGTAAATAGATGATCAAGATCGATAATATAAATATGAAAATTTATTTATTTATTTTTTATTGGAAATAAAAATCAATACTATGAAGACGGAAGATGAAAAGAACACAATAGTTCCGTATATTGTTACATCTTAATGTGACATGACAATAAATCTTCGAGAATCAGCAAACGCGCATTAACGCCGTAGATAAACAATATGGCCACGTGCAAATCGTTGCATGATCAACAGATGTCAGTCGTAAAAGTTTACGTATGTAAAGTCAGTGATGCAAAACCGCTGTCTGAATTATTTATGACAAAAAATCGAGAGCGGATGCGACAAATTACCCTCGAGGAAATTCCAAAAGGGGCAGCGACCTTTTAGGAATTTTGGGGATTTTCCTCTAGGGTTTCATTATCAGTAATCGTTGTTAACTATTGCAATAAAGAGATCCATAAATGTACACGTCATAAGAGGTATACAATCGTAGTACAATAAATTTTCTTGTATTATGTAAGTCGCACTTTAATAAAATACCACATAAAAATGTTCATTTCAGATTAAGTAATTTCAATGGATAAAAATTAAGATCGCTTTATTTACTTTGCAACTTAGAATAATGCGATTTTATAGATTTAACTGCATTTTTGTGCTCTAACGAAACTAGATTAAATTTTTTGCACAAGGTATATTGTAAAATTGCACGCTAGTTTTATGAAGTCTATTTATTATGGACAAAACTAAACGAAACTCTGGTAACACAGACGTGAGAGCAGAGAAAGGCAACACCCTTTTTGGCGGACCTCAACGACTGGTGGGACCTCGTCCGCCGATCTCTTATCATTTATAAATTAACATGTAACTTCACTATACATTTTAATAAATACTACTGACTCACTCGTGTCTAATTGCCATCCGCTTTTTATGTATAATCAAAAACATTTTAAGAACTTCTTAATAATAATAAGGGATTATAATATATAGTACTTCAAAGACAATAATTTTTGTACTAAAATTATAATAAAAGTTTAAATAATTACTAAATTAAATTAAAAGTAGAAAAATTAATTTTAAATAAAAAATGTTATTGTTTACAATATGTTGTTATTTATTAAAATAATATGAATAATCATACTTTTAGTTTAATTTTTAATATTTATCTAAGGAAAAATTTTTCTAGACATAGACTTAAGAACTAGTAACTTGATTTGTATGTAAAATTTCTAATCCAACATTATTTTGGTAGATTGTTTTTGGAAATGACTATTTTATCAAATAAGCCAAATTTTTTGTACTATTAAATACCAGCCATATAAATTTAAAATAAAGAATGTGTAAAAAATATATTCCAATTTTTATATTTTTTATATACTCATTCAAAAATTTTAAAGAAAAATATTTTAGTTTTTATTAAGAAACATTTTAGATAAAATAAGATGTTTTGAACGGTAACATTTTTTTTATTTTAAAAAATCAGGAACAAGATCAAGAGTGCGGAGCAAGTGAAATTAGCTAGGATATTCACAAGATCTATTCATTTTAAATAATGTTTTTCAATTTAAATTTAAATTTTTAAACATTTTTGAAAGTTTTTTAACATAGTTCTTAAATGTTTTGAATAAACACCATTTTAAAACTAGTTGATGAATCAAATTTGCTAACAAAATAGTCGACATATTTACAAGATGTATTTTTAGAACAAGTTTCATTTCGATATGATTAAAAATACGTCAGTTATTTTGTCGTATTTCGATAAATGACAAAAAATGTAAAAATTGTATTATTTTAATGTTATTATTTTAATTTATAATAATGAACTTTTTGACCTCTTTACTTTTTTAACTATTTTTTTTTTAATATTAAAAATCTGCCATTTTAAAACAAGATGACAGATAAGAATTACTCACGAATATAAAACAAGGGCTATTTTAGAACAATTCGTGTTTATATGATCAAAAATATATCAGTTATCGCTTCCTCAAATTTAATTAATTATCACATATTGTTAAATCCCACAGAAATGACAAAACGTTTTTTACCTCTTTTTTATATATTTTTTATCTTTATCTAATTTTAATTTATATTTACAACTGTATTTAACCTTTTCCATTAATAATTTTTTAAACAAAGTTACTATAAATTAATTTATATTTTTAAATATTTATTTTTCTTTTTTTTAGTTTTTTAACAAAATGACGGATTAAAAACACTGACTGACCTACATAACCGAGATATTTAGAAAATATTTTTGAGATTTATTTAATCTCAAGTCTCAAAAAAAAATGTAAAAAATTTTTTTTTTATTATTTTTATACTTAATATATTAATATTTTTTAATACAACTTTAATATATATTACTTTATAGTCAATTAAAAATTATAGATACACAATAATACAAAAACTAATAAATTTTTTCATTACATTCATTATAATAAATTAATAATATTATTTATAGTATGCAATTAAAGTTTTTTTTTTAATATTTAACAATCGATTCTTACAGAGAAATTAAATAATAAATAAGTATATCATCATGTTATGTATTTTTTATATATTTTTATATATGTTTACTAAATTTGTTAGATGTAAAGATTAGCTATTAAGCTAAATAAATTAATAAAATAAATAAAATAAATAAATAATGTTAAAATATAGGATGGGCCATAAATAAATTATTAAAAAAACAATAAATCTTATCGATTTTATTTTAATTCATAAAAAAGTAAGCATTCAGGAAAGTCATATCTTAAAAATAACATTATCCAAGTTTGCACAGTCGCGTTGCAAACATTTTTAAAATTAATACCTGCATATAGTTTACGAGCAATGATGATTTTTAATCTTTCTGACCCAGCCTGTATCAGTACTCAGTCAAAATATAACTACTGTTTAATTTAAAAACAGAACATTGAATATATATTACAAAGCACAGTAATTACTTATCACTTAATATGATTACTTACTGACAGGCCCTAAAAATATGAATACATACATATGTATGTATATGAAATAACTTAAAAAGTCATAATTTTAATCTAAGCACAAAAATGATTTTTTAAATATATACAATGTGACACTAATACTATTAAAATATGTTTTTTTAGTATTAATACAAAGCAAGTGATCAAGGACAAATGATCAGTCTGTAATATGTTTAGATAAAACACTACTCCTCAATTTTATATTACGTTTACTGTAAATTTGTTTATTTAAAAAAAATAAAACATACTATCAAGTGTATACAATCAATTTTGCTTAAAAATCAAAGAACCAATTGGCAATTACTCATAAACATATTGAAAGCAATGGAACTATTCCTCACAATATAAAATCCATAAATATAGGTCTACACAAACGCATAAAAATTCGATATTAGAATCATATATGCATTATTAAAATGATTTCAATAGATCATTTTTATTTTTCATGATCATCGATAAAACAGAGTGACAAATTATTTTAAATTTATGAATAAACAACTTAACTTAAATAAACATTTTATCGTATCAGTAATACCCAAGTAAGTAATGATAATTATTAATAGCATACGTATAACTTTTATCAAGTAACTTAGATTAGATTTTATTTTAACAGAAAATAAACTCACCTAATAAAAGTGCAGGCTCTCTGTCGTCATCAATGAGGCTGGTCAACACCAAGAACAACGGATGGCTCACTTGCAAACGAGCAATATCCTCGAAGCAATCGTCGTACACAATAACTTCTTTGTACACTTTCTTCTTTAAGAGTTCCTTGCCTTCTGTGCTGGTGGCCAAATCTGCCAAACCAGCTTTTCCCTGCTGCAGTCGTTTCCTGTTGTACCTATCTGAGCAGTTGACGTTGATGGCTCCTCTGATATGGTTGACATTGTAAGCCAAAAAAGGTCTACAGTCTATGATGAGGAAAGGTGTGGCGGCCCTTTCAAGTTTCCTTCGCAGAGCATCTGGATCCAAAGACGCCACTCTAGCGGCCAATATGGCCGAGGCTTCAGGACTGGAAGCTGACTTTTGGATCGGTCCCGGTTCTTGTCCCGGAATGCGACCTCCAGGAAAGGGCCTGGACGCAGGATCCAGACTGGCCGGTGAACTCAGACTGCGGGATAGACGCAGCTGAAGTCCACCTCGCTCTATCTTGCCCAGTTTTGGTGTGCCTTCACCGCCTGAAACAAACCAAAATTTGATTAATGATAAAATAGCGACGCATTGAACACTTCTGATTCGTGATGGATATAAATGGTAGCGTTTTAGACTGACAGAAGAACGCGGTTATTTTTTGCACGCAATACTATATTAATTCCACGTAGTGCAACTTATTTTTTTGAGTCTTTCTAAGAAGCCATTTCAAGTTATTCAATCGACATTCAATATATGCATTATTTGTAAAATAGTATATGTATCCAGAGATTTTTTTAAACAAAAAAGGTGCCGGAATTTACTTCTTGTCAAGTTTTTTACTAAACAAAATTATATTAAAATATCATTTAAAATAAATTTAGAGCAGCTTTTCCTGTGCCACGAAGCACATAAAATTTATCATATTTTTTTTACTTTAGACATGTCAAATCTAAAGTTAGACAAACAAATAAAAATAAAAAAGTTTATAGTGATTTCTAAAATTTTGTCCAATTCTCATCTGAAAATTCGTGTCGATTCATTTTTTAGTGTGTGGCAAAAAGTGGCAAAGGTGATTCGATAAGTTTGATGATAGTGCCAAAACAGTATTGGTCTTTAACGAAGCTCTTATTGGGATAATAATTAGATTCATTTGCGAAAACCCGCGTTAAAATCCACATGAATTTATAGCATATATCAAACGCAATATTTTTTCAGGATGTCTTTTCGAGAATGTAATCGCAAAATCCACGAATCATTTATTTCGTTTAGTGGTAGTCTAATTAATAAATTTCTATCTTTCTAAATGTCAAATTAACATTATTATTTTTAGTCAAATATGCGTAAAGTCGAAATTTAACATTTTTGCTATCTAGCATCATTTTTTTAAATGACTCTTTCAACGTGGAATAAAATGTTTTCGAGTCAATAGGAGGAACATTTCTTGAAAAAAATCGTAGTGTGAAACGTATAGCGGCTGCAGTACATTTATAATCCAAAATCATTTGCCCTAATGGATTTTTGTCAAAATGTATTTCAATGTTAAAATAGGACACCACCGTGAGAAAACCTTTTCACAGATTAAGACAAAGTGTTATTATTTATTCAAGAAATTATATTACGTTGTTAAAGTGCCATTTTTGTTATGAGGCCCGGAATCATAGTTTTCCCAAAGCTCTCGGCGGCCCTGATTATATGTACTAGTATTTAATTACGTATCACCAGAATGCAATTAAAAACATAAATAAAAATGTTTCGCTCCCCTGTCTTGAGATAATGCCGACGATGATTCATCCGTCTCTATTTATCTTGCATTATCTCTCAGCGCTTGTCGAACTTACTAAACTTGGGAAATTTATCTTCAATATTTTATATTTAAAAAAGTAACGTGGCGTTTAGTCACTCGTACTATCTATCAACGATAAGGCAATATTATTAAAAAAATATTTGACAGTCGAGATCTTTATTTATTTATCGTAGTGACTAAGCGACTTGTTAAGATAAGTATATATTTATTTTACAAGTAAATAAAATATATATTTAACAAACAATGTGTTATATTTGGGGATCCTTTATGTAGGGTACACATAGTTTTGCTTTCGCCAAGACGAGGCGTGAATCATCGACTAGTTTAGATTTTCTTTGCTAGCCACTAAATGTAGCCCATTTAGCTAATTTTATAACAGAATGTTTATAATTTGATTAGATGCTCCATTTCATTGCGTAATTTGACTTAGAATTGACTTTAAAATTACTTTCTCAAAAGATTTTCTTATAAGCAAATTATTATTTTAAAGCTCTTTGTTTGAAATATGCTTATAAATCAGCGTTAGCGTCACAAGAGCTAATTATGTTTTTAAACATCATAAAGATGAATCTTCTGTTAAATTTGCTTTTTAAAAAATCAAGTTCAATGATCTTATTATAACAAATGGAAGAGCATCGCCGGTGATCTCACTACAGACAAAATAAATAAAAAATCGCAGATGTGAATCTAAAATAAAGAAAAGATTACGTTCATTATCTAATCTATGTTCGGATTATATATACCGTGGCTTATTCAAATAGACAAATATATTTTTTTAATAAAAAATGTTTTTTTTTGTAAAAAAGCGATTTTTACAATCTTACCTACTTTAAATTTATTAAGATTACTTATATATATTATTATATATTGCTCTTATAATCGTCACATTATATAGTGTTATAAAACCAGCGACACACACATGTTTGACTGAAAATAAACTAAACGATTAATCAACTTGTCGTTTTAATTTTTGGAACGTCAAAAATAATTTTGTGAAATGTATTTTTAATACGAGATTATTATATAATAGTTAAATTATGAAAGAATCTGTAAAATTATACAATGTATCTTTATCTCTATGTATAAATAAATATACTGAACTTTTCTTGTTGTGGATATTTTTCAAGATAGATTTTAAACTATATTAAAAAATAATTTGAGCGAATTTAAAGTTAAAAATTAATATAATATATAATATATAGTCTTTACCTTTAAAATAAAATCACATCGATTGTATAATTATCCGTTTTATATGCCGTAACTAATGCTACTTATATCTAAAAAATGGCTATTCACTCCTTGAAAATGCTCAGGTGGTTCGAATAAATCTTTATATATATATATAGTTATATATATTCAGGTGGAGTTCGAAATCGAGCAAAAAGATCAACTCTCTTCCATTGTGTTGTCACAGAGTCGAGTTATGTTAACTCCCTTAACCCTAATTTTCCTTGAACTTGAAATATTTATAATGACATATTAAAAATATATGAAGTATATTATAACCAAAGACAATGAGATATAAAAGAAAAATAAAGTCTTGGTAGAATTATTTTTTAATATAAATTTTAAATAATACTATACAAAAATATTTTGCTATAAAAATAACACATTATCACTAGTTTATATTGTTTATGTATTATTTTTTATTATATATGTGGTCTGGTCGTAACATCGTAACACGTAAACCAGCATATGTACATATATAAAAAAGTATTTACTGAACTCAAATGGGTTTACTTAAAATCATCAAACGGGTCACTTGGTGACCCGCGGGTTATAGGTTGCCAAGCCCTGCTCTAGATGGCCATTCCGGCGATCGGTAACCAAAGGAAAAAAGAACAAAATTATTATGTACAGGATATAACGCATTTTCTAGCGAGCAACCTTTCTAAACAAAGAGTTATTTTTCAGCGGGACTTATATACTATTAAGTGGTCCATGAAATATTTAAAATTTAAAGCATTTTTACCGTTATTATAAAAATACTATGTATGGTCTAACCTTTTGATCTGTTTATATTTGTTCGAAACGGTCGTTAAAATGACCCAAAAAAATTATTTACAATTTTTGTCCCCTTATCTATTTATCTTTAACGATTTTTTAACAACATCGATTTTATTCAGGGTTAACATTGGCCCATTCAATGACACCGATGTACCGTTATTCTCAAGTTCGTTTTTTTTGCCACTGCTAACCCTTTTCAATTCAGAATTGCAGAACCGTTGTCTCCAGACATTTTTTTGCAAGTCCATTCTTTGATGCGGCTAATGTTTGCTATATTTATGCAACGATTTAGCTCATCTGTATACAATATAAATTATACAACAGATCGTCCTGACAATATTTACATACATTTATTGAAAAACACGCCGAATAAAATGTTGCATAAGTTAGATTTCGAGACGATAAAAATCGTACGTTACTTTAATCAACAGATAGGCTTTTTAGGATAAGAAAGTATGTATTTATCTATTTATTTTAGAAGTATAAAGCATATATTATTTTTAAAATCTATCAACCGCAAAATAACAGTTTCACATAAATATGTACACATAGGTATATAAAACGCTACATTGTTATTATAATTCACAAAACAATAATATTTATTACTTTGAAGCGATAAGCTTAACCTCAATCTAAAATATGAGTAGCAATTCAAGAAGTT